>NW_026250094.1:1800000-2255830 GCF_024043145.1 Alternaria conjuncta | reverse complement strand
ATTACAGGGCTTAGGTTTTTAACCCCTAAGTTCTTATACCTTAGAGATTCTAGTCTAGGCTTTATATTTAGTTATTATTATATAACTATTTATATTAGCAAATAGAAATAGAAATAGAAATAGGTTTCTAGTTTTAAGATAGTTATTAAAACTTCTTATATAAATTATTATTAATAAGTTAGTTATAAAAACTACTTATATTTTTCTATTATTTAGTTATTAAAAACTGTAGCTTAAGAGAGTGTGTAAAGATTATAATAACTTAGTTATTATTATCTTTTATTATTAAGCTTTGTTAAGATTGCACTTATTATTATTTCTTAATAAATTAGAAAAATTCCTAGTAAATCTAATTGCTTACGTAATTAAGATTTTAGTAGCTAGTTTTAATCTACTACACTAGAAGATTCTAAAACACCTCTATTTATCTTAGCCTAGTTAATATTAGAGTTATTACGTAATTTAATAACTCTTATCTTTCTTATCTCTCTTTCTATAATTACTAAAAGATCTAGTAATAAATTAATTATTAGTCTATGTAATATAACGCATAAACTAATATAATTAGTACTAGTCTAGATTATAAATCTAGAAGATAAGAAAGATTTAGTAGACTTAGATTATAAATCTAGGAATTAATAGAAATTAAGCAGATTTAATTATAAATTCTTATCTTTAGGTAGAAATAGGTAAATATTTACGTAATTATTCTAGTAGCTATTTTCTATAAAAGAAATAGTAATTCTCTATAGTTATTCTTTACTTAGTAATAATATTATTACCTTTTACTTATTATTTACTCTGCAATTAATTATTGCAATCTTTATTAGTTATACTATTTATTATAGTATTTAACTACTTTGTTCTAATAAAGCTATATTCTATTATTAGAGAATAGTTATTGTTACCTCTCTATTCTTTACAAAAACTAGTAATAAGTACGTTAAATATAAGGCTTTTAAGCAATAAAAAAGTTAAATATTATTAGTTTTAATATATAGGTAATTTATAAGAAAGCTCTTAGTAAGATTATTAGTAGAAAGAGTAGAGCTTAGAGTAAAAGTTAAGGTAAAGAAGAATATAGTTACTCTCTTAGCTATTTAGCTTAGTAGGTAAAAACGCTATAGAAGTAAAATCTAGGTCTTAAATTATCTTAGATTATATTACTACTTTTAACTATAAAGAAAATTTACGTAAATAAGTAATAGTATTAGTAATATTAGCTTAGAAGAAATTACAAGAAATCTATATATTAAGAAAATATTTTTTTCTTTTTTCTTTATCTAATAACTTTCTATTTTATAAGACTTGTTTTCTTTCTAAAAAAGTAGAAAGATAGAATATTATTCTAAGTATTATAATTATTAGTATTAGTATTAATATAGTTATAATAATATAAAATCTAAAGTAATTTTAGATAGAATTAGCTACTCTATTTTCTAGCTACGCTAATAAGTAGTACCTAGATTTTTTTAAAGTATAAGGCTCTCGCAGGTCTTAAAGCCTATATTAGTCTACTCTTTTAGCTTACTTACGCTTTTATCTAAAGTTTTTTACTTCTATCTATAGATATATTACGTTATACCTAATAGTACGTATAATAATTAAAAGTTTTTTTATTACTTACTAAAACTTAAAGTAGTAATCTAACGTAAGTGTTATATTAGCTTACTACTATACTTTACGCGAAACGCTAACCTCTATAATTACTATAATTACGTTTTATAGCTTATTAGATAATTAATTCTAGTCTACTAATTTATAAGTCTACTTCTATCTTATATTTTAAACTAAAATAGTCTTATAAGTAGAGTAATAAAAGTATAATTTTGTTTTTATTTAGAGTCTTAAGCTTTTACTTATTAGAGTATGCTGCTATTCTATTATAAATTCTACATTTTTAGTAATAATAAGTGCTTTACTTTATACTTATAACTTATAATAAAGTAATTAAAAAAATCTATTTTTTTAGTATATAGAAGATAGTATAATTTAAACTTATACTCTTAGAACTCTATA
This sequence comes from Alternaria conjuncta, assembly GCF_024043145.1. NCBI lineage: Eukaryota > Fungi > Ascomycota > Dothideomycetes > Pleosporales > Pleosporaceae > Alternaria > Alternaria conjuncta. Next base: position 2,253,811 of record NW_026250094.1, on the reverse strand, counting down.
TTTCTAATACTAGAGCTTTTCTATCTTAAATACTAATTAGAGCTTTACTAAAGCTAAACACTAGCTTAACTCTACTATCTTAGTATTAGAGCTTTACTAAAGTTTTGCTAACTAGAGCTAAACGCTAACTTAGTAATTTAGAACTAGGCGTACTAGTATATACTATCTTTAAATAGTATCTTTAGCTAGTAAGAAACTTTATATATTTTATTAGCTAGTAAGTGTATACCTATATATTAAACTTAGGTATAACTTTACGTATATTACGTCTATTTAGTAATAACGCAATATATTGCGTATATATTAGTTAACTTAGATAGTAAGATATTATAGAACTTTAAATAATTAAGAAAAAACTATAGAAGTAGAAGACTTTATAAGCTAATATATATAATATAAATAAAGTATTTTTATAGTTATAGAGAGCGTAGTTAAAGAGCTATTTATATATAAGAATTAATATTTTATAGTAGACTTTTTTCTAGTATATAGTAGTAAAATTTATTACTAGTAGAAACTTACTATATATTAAAATAGCTACTTATACGCGCATCTAATATAAAGAAACTAAAAAGTATATAATTTATACTAGTATTTTTATAAGTACTATTACTTAGTTTATACTTTAGCTTAAAGAGGTCTACTATTATTTAGACTTTTAAAATACTTTTTAGCTAAATATAGGTTACTTTAACTTAGTATAATACTCTATAGTATATATTTTTATTAGTATTTAGTATATTAAGCTTTTATAATACTTAGTAAATATAGCTAAAAGTAGCTACTTTTAGTAGAAGCTAAAGAATTTATATAGTATAAAGTAGTACTTTACTAATAGCTACTATTTAAAGCCTTAGTAGTAGTAGTAGCTTATTAGATTTACTATAGCTAGCTTAAGTAGCGCTCTATTTATAGACTTTCTAAGCTTTTATACTTAAGTAAAAGCTATTCTTATATAAAGATATATATATACTCTTTTTTCTATAAATATATAAACTCTTCTCTTATCTTCTAGAATAACTCTTTAGATTAAATTAGCTAACTAATATAGACGCGCGCGCGCTTATAGTAAGTAACTTTAATAATATATAGTAGAGAATAATAATAGAGAAGCTAAAGAGATTAATAGATATAGTAAGTATTAATATAAAAGAGTAAATTAGCAGAGCATATTAGTAAGAAAAAGAAAAAGATAAGCTAGTAGTGTTATTATTATTATTAGTATTTACGTAGTTATACCTATATTATAATAACATAATAAATTATAAACCTAAATACTATATACTAAGTACTAAGTAATAAGTAAATACTACTACTTCTGTATACCTAAAACTATAGTAATAAAGCTATAGTAGAATAAAAGTATAATAGATTACTATTAAGTACTAAGTACTAAGTAATTTATAAATACTACTACTTCTCTAAATCTATATCTATAGTAATAAAGCTATATTAGATAATAAGCTTATATATAGTAGTAACTTATATTTACTACCTAATTATTATTATAAGCGCGTAGATTTAAGATACTTTAGGTTTTACTCTTACTATTAGAGATTAGCTTCTAATTATAAGTATAGAGGTAATAGTAATAGTAATAATATTAATAACTTAATTTAGTAAAAGATTAGTAATATTTAGTAGTTATTATAATATAGAAGACTAGTCTCTAGCTACTATAGCTAGATAATATATATTAGAATTTTAGTCTATTAATAATAAAGTATATTTTAGTTTATAGTATTAGTAATTTTAGTTAATTTAATAATAGTACTAAGAAAGTTAAAAGTATTTAGAGTAAGAAACTCTAAGTAAAATTAAAAATAGCTTACTTAGACTTTAGAATATAATACTTTATAGTCTAACTAAGTAGAAGCTATATATAAAAATAATATCTAAGATAGTTTTATTCTTATTTTAATATATACTATTAATATTATTATAGTACTATTTATTATAATTACTTAAAAAACTATACTTAGTTTAGAAATTATATAGTATACTATAAGAATAGCTATAGTAGTCTTAATTTAAGCGTATCTTAGAAGTTTTCTAATTTATAGATTTATTTCGTGTTTAGATTAGTTTACTATTATCTTTTATAATTTTATTATTCTTTTTTAATATAAGAATAGTATTAGAACTACTATAAATATTATAGGCTTAAATAATACTTTTGTAACTAGAGCTAAGTTTAAAATAGAAAATATAATACTACTTTAAATAAAACTTTATTTAGAATACTAAATAAACTATATTAAATTCTTAAGTCTTTATATTAAAAAGCCTTATAATAATATATTTAAAACTTCTACTAATACTAATTAGTATAGGTCTACTACTTAATAATAAATATTATATAAAAGTATTAATAGTATTTATTTATACATTAAATTTATACTACTACTACTATAATATATTAACTCTCTCTACGCCTAAGAGATAGAGCTTATAGCGTACTTTTTTTAAAATTAAGTAATTACGTAATTATATAATTACTTAATTACATAATAATGCGTTAATATATTAGACTCTAAAAGTAAACTTAAAAAATCTCTAATATAAGCTTAGATTTATAACTTATAATACTTATACTTATACTACTACTAATATAATATTTACTATACGCGTAGTTATAATACACTAATTACTTTATATTTATTATATATTACTAATAGCTATCTAGACTATTAACTAGCACTAGTACTAGCTTTATATTATTATATAATACTAAAAAGAAACTAAGTAAGTCTACTTATACTAGTATAAAGCCTCTAAACTAACTTAAGATACTTATAAAATACTTATATAATTACTAGTAAGTTATATTTTATATATAATTACTTATAAGCTAATAACTCTAACTATATTATATAACTACTACTTACTATTTATACTTACTTTTACTTACTTACTTATTTATTTTCTATTTATACTAATAAGTTCTTAGCTTTTACTACTACTTTTTATACTTTATAATAATACTTAAGTTATTTTAGAGTACTTATAACTACTATTTTTTAGCTTACTAGTTTAGTAACTACTATACTTATATTTTTAGCTTATCTTTTTTTCTCTAATTAATTCTAAGTATTTCTAACTTTTAGAGTAAACTTTAAAGATAAATTTTTTTATACTATATATACTTATCTACTACTATAGATACTAGTACTAGCTCTATTATAGTATAAGTATATATACTATTTACTATTCTCTAATACTTAAATTTCTTTTAAGTAAAGGCTTTATCTTTTTTTTTTTTTATAGTATAGTATATAAATAGCGTATTTATTTAAAATAGCTTAATAATAAAAAGTATATTTATATAAAGATAAGTATATAGTACTAGATCTTTTAGGTTAAACTCTACTAAAAAAAAGAATATCTTAGAAAGTTACTATTATATTATTTAAGTTACTATTATATTTCTAATCTCTAAAATATAAGATATTAAAAATTATATTAGTATTAGTAATACTAATACTATAAAAGACTAAGCTTATTAGTAGTACTAAGTAACTATTACTTAAGCTAAGTATTAAAAAGTTAAAAGTACCTACTTAAGTAGTAAGTATAGAAAGAAAAGTAAAGTTTAATATCTTTAAGGTAATATTAGTATTAGTATTAAGCTTAAAAATTATACTTAAGTATTTAGCTAAGTATTTAGCTAAGTATTAAAATTTCTTAAAGATATAAAACGTTTTTTAAGATAAAAAGTTATTAAAAAAAAAGAAAAAAAAAGAAAAAAAGTATTTTTTATATATAAAGTTTATATAACTCTTTCTAGGCTACTATTCTCTATACTAGAGTTCTTTTATATAAATATTATTTATATTTTATAGTAGTATAGTACTATAATTTAATATTACTCTAGACCTAAAGTTTACTTATATTAGTATTAAATTATATTAATAGATACGTAATAATAGATAGAATAGATAGTTTCTATAATAGTATATAGTATAATATAGCTACTAATATAGCTAGAGGTATAAATAATTATATATAAGATATAAGTTATCTAGTAATTATATAACTATTATATAGATATCTTAGATTAAGTTAGATATTATACTAGTAGTAGGCTTACTAAGTTACTTTTGCAAGTTATATAATTATATACAGCTAGTATTAGCACTACTAGTTAGAAGTTTAAATAGCTATTAGTAATATAGAATAAATATTAAGAAGTTAGCCTATTATAATAATATATATAGTAATTATTATAATAAAGGTAGTATAAGTATAAGTATTATAATTTCTAAATTATAACTTAAATTATAGATTTTTAAGTTTACTATTAAGTTAAATATAGTAACGCGTTATTACGTAGTTAAGTAATTACGTATTTATATAATTACTTAATTTTTAAAAAAAAAGTACACTATAGGCTCTATTGCTTTAGTCTAGAAAAAATATAATAACTTATATATACTATTTATATTTTAATATAATAGATATATATATACTTATATATTAAACATAGCTTTATATTTACCTACCTCTCTAGAAATACTATTACTAGTAATATTATAATACTTAACGTATAGATTATATAGACTTTATAGGCGCTATTTAAGTAATAGAAAAGTATATTATTAGAATGTTTTATACATTAAGCGCTTCTATAAACTTAGTTCTATAAGCTTTTAACTTATTATTACTACTTATATTATAGCTTAATAAGTTTAGTAGCTTACTTTACTGTGCTATAAATACTTTCTTTAAACTATTAATATAATTTATATTCTATAAGCCTACGCTACGTAGCTATATATATATACTATATATCTACTTAATTCTTTATATTTATAAGAGAATAAATAACTAGTCTTAGTCTTAGTACTAGCTTTAATAATAAAGCTTTTCTATTATTTCTATTCTTCTTACTAATACTAGCTACTTTTCTATATACTACTATGTCTATATTAAGAAACTAAATATCTACTTTATTTATAATTCTATTTAGATATACTCTTAACTCTACTTACTATAAGCTATAGATAGATATATAATATAAGAATACTTACTATTTCTAATTACTTTTAAAATAGAAGAAGATATTATCTTATTACTCTTTTATAGTTTACTTAATATATTTAGATATCTTAAATTTAAATAATATTTTAGAATACTATTTTACTTTAAAGCTTATAAAAACGCGCTATACGCTTTTATACTACTAATCTCTTATAATTAAACTATATTCTTAGCTTTTTCTTCTATTTTTGCTCTTTACGTACTATACTTTAGAATATAAGTTAAACTAATTTATAATACTTACTATATTCTAGCTACCTAACTTATACCTACTAGATTAATACTTTTTATTTTATTTATAGCTACTATAATTATAATTACTACTACTTCTTACTTTAGATATATACTACTATATACTATATATATATTAACTTAAAGGTATTCTTTTATCTAAATTAGATACTAGAATTTCTAGCTATATTATTTCTTTATTAGAGACCTAATACATTTAATAAATTTAAATTACTTTTAGCTTTATTTTATAGGTCTTGTAAAAATTAAAGAACTTCTTAAGCTTACTTACTAGTTTATCTAAAATAGTGTTTTATACTATATTTTCTCTTACTAAATAGATTTTATTTTAAGTAAGCTATTAAACACTTTAGAATAGAAACTATATTTTATAATACTATTTCTGTAGATGTTTTCTACTTCTAGTGCTCTAATTACTATACTTTTCTATATAAATAAAATAAATCTCTATTATCTTCTATCTTCTAGCTACTTAAGTTATTAATATTAAATTTTAACTTTTTAGTCTACTTATAAATTAATTAAATACAATTAACTTTTCTTTTTATACTTTTTTTTCTTTTACTTACCTTAGACTTTTTAAGATATAGTTATACTAAGTACTTTTCTATTTATATTTATTATAGTTTCTAAATACTAGTTAGTTAAGAAATACTTATAGAAGATAATTATAGTAGTTTAGTTATAAAGATAGAATAGTTTAATAATAATTAAAAGCGTAGAGTATCTTTTGTCTTTAAATAAGGTCTTAATAGCTAAGTAATATAATCTAAGTATTAGATAATAAATAATTAATATAACTTTAACTATTTAAAATAATTACTTTACCTTTTCTTCTCTATAAAATTTAAGCTTATAAGATTTAAAAGTAGTAAACTCTATAGCTAAATTTTAGTTTCTAGAACTTTCTAAATTATTTATACTACTACTAACTATAAAATAATCTATTTAGAAGATTTCTTAATGTTTTAATTATATACTAAATTATTTAACTATATTACAGTAATATTTTAATACTAGAACACTTAAGAAAATCTTATATACTTAAAGATTATCTATATATTATAACTAGTTCTAGTATAGAAGAATATATTATTTTACTATAGTTTTTAAGTTTAATTAACATATAGAGATTTTATATAATTTAGAAATTATATAAAAAAAAAATCTCTTAGTTTAGAAATTTTATATATACTTTACTAGCTTACTACTACTTAGAAATACTTAATCTCTTATACTTAGACTACTCTTAGACTCTTTTTATTATCTTTTTTAGATACTATACTTTATTATATTTATAAAAAATCTTTTAAACACTTACTATATCTTAGATATTAAATATATACTTACTTTAATTACACTTTTTATCTTATTAATAGCTACTATAACTACGCTTACTATTTTATCTTAATATAGATTTATCTATTATAGTACTTAATAATTACTACTTTATTATTATAATAAAAAGAAAATTCTAGTACATAAGAAATAAATAATATATTCTTTTCTTATATAAAAACTATAATAATAGTAGAATCTAATAAATCTAGATAGTTCTATAAATAGTCTAAGTATTAAAGTCTTACTAGTACTATAAACTAAAATTAAAATCTAATATTTAATCTTCTACTTATACTAAACCTAATAACATATTATAAGATATATAGTTTAATAAAGTTAAAAGTAATTTAGAGTTTTTAATTATTTTTAGAAATATATATATAAGAATTATTTAAACTTTTAAACTTTACTCTTATCTTATAAGCCTTTTTATTATTAGAGCTTAATATAGTTTTTCTTTATAAAGCTAGTATAGAAAAACTCTATTAAACAAAATATACTACTAATACTATATTACCTAGTAATTTTAAAGTAATAATATTTAAAATTATTTCTATATTCTAGATCTTTATTTAATTATTAAATTAAAGTATTTATATTCTTATAAATTCTATTAAAGCTTAACTTCTGTAATATATCTCTTTTACCTATAAGAAGCTCTTTACGTCTTGTATTTAGAATTAATTTAAGTATAACTATTAGTTTAAGTTTCGTAGTAAACTAAAATTCTATAGCGTTTAAGCTAAATATAAATATATAAGATCTATTACTAGTATATAGAGAAATATACTATATTAGGTTTTTCTAACTTCTAAAAGTAAGTAAGCTTAGATTTAAAGTTTTAGCGCTACTACTTTTAGAATAATTAAAGCTTTAAAATAAAAAGTAGCTATAAAGCTATTTTAATAGTAAATACTTTAGATAAATATATTATAATTATAAATACCTATTAGCTTATAATAAATAAAGTAATATTATCTAAAAGTATATAGTTAAAGTATATACTAAAATTATAGTAGAAGTATACTTCTTTTCTATTTTAGATTTCTATAGCTTTTAAAACTTAAGAGATATTTTTAAAATACTAATATTAACTTAGAGCTTATTATAAAGGCTATACTCTCTTAAATTACTCTTTAGTATATTATTAAATTAATTATAAGTCTAAAATCTATTTTTCTTACTATTAATTTTACGCTAATATCTTAATACTTAACTAAATTATTATATTACTAACGTATAAATTATAGAAATATTTCTTTCTATATATATAGGTTTCTTAAAGATTATTATAAGTAATAGTATTATAGTAAATCTTATAACTTTTTCTATTTTTTCTGTAACTACTACTATTATTTATACTTTTATAATATACTTTACTAATAAGATTATATTAACTAGAACTAATAGTAACTATTATATTGTATATATCTTTCTAAGTATTAAAAGTAAGTAAAACTTACTTTTACTTTAAACTATAGATTTAAATTTAAAAGCCTTATTAATAGAATAAAGATATTATTTTATAAGCTAGATATTAATAATATTAATTTTTCTAGTAGCTAAAGATTTATATATATATTAGTAAAGTTTTTAAAAAGCTAATTATAGATATATTAATAATTACGTATACCTTTTTAAGTAGTAAGTTAATTTATATTTATTATAATATATATATAATTTAAATAGAAGAAAAGCTCTACTTAAGTAGTATAGTAAAGAGCTATATATACTAGTAGTAGACTATATTAAAAGAAACTTAAAAAAAAAAGAGTAATTTAAAGCTTAATAAAGATTAAAAAGAACTTCTAAGCTATTTCTAGTAAATAGACACTATTATATAAATAGAAGTAGTATTAAAGTCTTACTAAAGCTAGTAGAAGTATAACTATAAAATAGTTAAAATTTTATATAATTCTAGATAGAGTTAAGCTACTTTACAATTCTAGCTAGCGCTAGAAAGTAGTAATAAGATTTTCTAAGGTAGAAGAGTTATATAGACCTTTAAGCTCTTACTACTTACTTAAGTAGCCTTATACCTTACGCTATATATAGTTATTTTACTTCTATTTAAAGTTTTTTACTTCTATCTAATACGCTATCTAGTAGGTAGACGTAACGCGTTATATTAGCTTACTACTATAGTAGACGCAAAACGCTAACCTCTATAATAAGATTAGTAGCTATAGCTAGTAAGAAAGTAGCTTTAATCTACTAATAGAAATATTTACTTCTATTTTATATATTCTAAGCTAAATAGTCTACTTATACTCTACTATTATAGAGTTACTTATAGAGTAATTATATTATAGTTACTAGCTACTTAGAGAATAGAAATAATATTATAGCTATAGTTTATAGTAATAAAATAAATATAGTAGTTTTATTTATATAGTTAAACTTATTTCTAGTTAAAGTAATATAAAAGTTAAATAGATAAGTATAAAGTAAGTCTAGAGTATAGACTAGTAATAATTATATTACTAATAGTAATATATATTTAATTACTATTCTAATAGTTTAGGTACTTCTAAAAGAGACTAGCTTAGAGTCTTTTAATATCTTATAATATATTTCTACTATAATAATAGCTCTAAATTAGAGCTATATATAAACTATTTAAAATAAAAAGTTACTACTTTTTATTTCTTTATAGTAAATTTTATATTTTTTCTTTTCTATATTTTAGCTCTATAATAAAGAAAGCTATCTCTAAAATACTAATTCTTTTTTTAAGTTTATAGCTAAACTATAATATAGAAAAAGATTTTTTACTAGTATCTTATTTACTAGATTAATACTTAAATTTTATAGTTACTTTAATAAAGCTATACTAGGCCTCTTATCTCTATTAGTTATTACTAGTAATATACTATAATAGTTAGCTTTATTAACTTAGACTTAGTAAGATATATAATTTATAAGATATAAAATTATAAGTAGAGAAAGTAAAAGTATTACTCTAGAAACTATAGAGGTTTATACTACTTATATATTATTATAATATTACTCTTAGTATTTTCTTACTCTCTACTACTACTACTACTCTTAAAAGTAGTAATAGCTTTAAAATTTAAGCTAGCTAGATAGTATTTTTTAGAACTAAAAGAGTAATACTAAAAAAGAAATATTATTAATATATAAATATATTAGATAGTAATATTAATATTAATTAATTAATAAAGCTACTTTTAAGTACTAGTATACTAAAATATTATAAATATATACTATTACTATATTTAAACTTATATTAAAGAATTATTAAATATATTAAAGCTATAAGTTACTTAGATATAATTCTAAAAACTATACTTATATATACTTTAGATTATTAATAAAGAATTTAAGTTACTATTAGTAAAAACTAATTTTATTATAGTTATATTACTTTACTTACTAAAGCTTTACTTAGTTATATAATATTTATTCTACTCTTCTTCTTAAAATTAGACTAGTATTAATACTTTTATAAGTTCTTTTAGAATTATTATAAAAGATAGTATTATTATAGATCTTATAACTCTTTTTATTAGTCTTATTAACTACTATATATATATATAAAATATAATAGTAGATTATATTTAGAAAATAAATTCTAGCACTAGAATAGTATTGTACGAAGTAGCGTAACGTCTAGACACGCGTACAGCGGTGCGATAGAAGCTACAATTAGCCGCTGTCCTAGTCCGAACACCTTGCATATCGTTCCCGAATGTAACGCGCAAGGACTAGGTGCCTCTTATGCTCATCTCGCTACAAAGTCTACTTCGCCTCAGCGCAGGACCTCTCCCAGAAAAGCTGATCCGTGCCACTTGTGGCAATGAACTCTCCCTGCTCTAGCGAATTCATAAGATACGCGCAATTTCCAAGCTTTGGGTTGAACAGATAACTCTTGCATTTTGCTTCGGCCAAACATAGCGTCGCACAAGTCGAAACATCGGTCGCATCGATCAAGTTGAACGAAGAAGCGTAGTATGCCTCAACATTGGCGAAGCCTTCGACGCCACACGTGTTGCTTGGAGTCGGGCTGGGGGAAGGAACATCGCACTTTCCGAATCCAGCTTGGCAACCTGTTGCACAGAATGCGGCGGTGCTTCCACTGCGAGTCGATGTCAGTATGAGAGAGAGGGGGAGAGGACATTGAGAGCTTACCACCACCCGTAGGCGCTGCAACAATCGCCGAATGAAGAGCCTAGGCATGTCACTCCGCTGCCACAACTTCCGTCGACGGAGATCTTCTGAGTGGGTGCTGGTGTAGCTGCCGAGGTCGCAGTTGGAACTGCAGTCGTGGACAAGGTCGATGAAGATGGCGCCACTCCGCAGTTTCCAAAGGCTGCATTGCAACCAGTGCCGCAATGGGCGGTGGACGTTCCACACCATCCATACGCGCTACAGCAATTGCCAAATGAAGAGCCGACGCAGGTGAAGCCAGAAGTTCCGCCGCAAGTTCCATCAGTGGAGATCTTTCCGCCCGTAACCGGGGCCGCTGATGCTGCGGGTACTTTCGATGATACTGCGGGTGCTGCTGATGAGACTGCGGGTACTGCCGATGACACTACGACTATCGTCGATGATACTGCAAGTGTTTTCGATGTTGCCGCAGGTGCTGAGGAAACGATGACCGCGGGTGCTGAAGGTACTGGCGACTTGCAGTCTCCAAATTTACCCTGGCATCCAGTTCCGCAGTGTTGTGGCGTGGAACCACAACGTCCATTCTTCGAGCAACAGTTTCCCCAAGACGAATTCTTGCAAGTAAGCGTGTTCCAGGACTGTTTACCGCAAACACTCGAGGTGCTGACGCGCAACGCATTGACATTAAGGAATAGAAGGGCCGGAACGGCTAATAACATTGAAGGACGCATCGTGTAAAAGAACCGTCGGAACGAGTGACTTGGGTTAAGACACGGTCGGCGAATGGGGACGCATTACCAGACTAATGAGAGGGAGCGACCAGAATATATTACATCGTGGATAGGAGACTTCCAAGCATGGCCTGACTCGTGAAGCGAAAGTGGTGTTAGAGTTCTCTCGGGCTAGACCCGATGAGCCGAAAGCTAGGCTATAATTAAACCTGCCAAGGTTATTGCTTCCCCACAAGGCTGAAGATGGCGTTCATCTTGATGCGCACTAGGAGCTCAACACTCGTCGCTTTGCATCTGTCAATTGCGGAGTTGCCGTAATGATGCACTTCGCGGGGACACACGATGCCATTGGAGCATTGAACTATGTTCAGCGACCACCTAACATACAACTTGTTTTTTATCTTTTGCTTATTGCTCAAGTGAAACTCGACAGCTAATCTGTGAGAGTGTATATTTGCAGGGATTGACATTAGTTATATAGCCTTTACTAGTGTTAAGCTAGCCTCAATCCAGAGCCTCTTTTCTCTAGAGCAACACTTGCTGTCCTTGCTTTCGCTTTCATATCTGCTATCCCCTGAGGTCTTTTGTTCAGCTCGACCTCGCAGAAGAGAGCAGCAAGGAACGAGCTTTTCCAAAGCCGATCGCGCTGAGTGTCGCGGTTCTCAATCGCAACTAACAAAAGGAAAACACCGCTGAGAGCAATCATAACAGCAGGATAGGCGATCCAAGACCACCGTACGTACGCACATGTTGTGTTGAACCACATTTGCCCGTCTGCGGGAGAAGATGACGACTGAAGAGGGACTTGGAGGTGTACGGGGCTACCGTGAGTGCGAATGACAGAAGTCATCAAAGTCGCGAGGTTCTCTATTCGTCTTTCAATGCTGTCGAATGTGATGTTGCCTTCCTCGAACAGTACACGCAAGTGAACTGAGCCTACTGTTCCCTCGTGAAAGCCCATTGAGAGGTTTTTCTGGTCAAACGTAGCTGTCAGGCTTTCGCTTATCGTGGTCTCCGAAAATTTGTTGAGAAGCCACACGCAATCCGGTGGAAAGTACGACCACTTCCACCCCGCGCTTGGATTCGTATGACCGCTGCCGTTGATGTAAGTGGACTCGTCGCTATGTTTCATGAACCCGAACAGCCCAGTACTGGGGCGGTCGGAGCCCTCGCATGACTCTCTTATGCCGTTCCGTATAGTGTACTTGGTTGTCATCGCATGGGTCCATGTGAACACCGTGTTTGAGAAGTCAACATCCCCAACGGGCGGCTCATTGAACTGTGCTGATATGCTTTCAAGATACGTAATGTCAACCAATTGCTCTTCCAGAATCGCGTCGGTGATCCTAGCTTCATACGTGTTGATGGTTGGGAACATTGAACAATTGACAGCTCTCCAATCTTGCTCAAAATTGGAAGACCTGAAAAGAAAGTATATGGTGGTCAGGCCCGATGGAGTGAACGAGGTCCAGGAGCGAACGACAGGTTCTCCACCATTCTCTCGTGAGAACTCCAAGGTATGGCCGTCTTCATAATCCAGTGCCAAGTATGCCCTAGTCAAGTTGTCTCTCATCGAATAGGTTTCATTCACTATGCGAATGTTTGAGGTGATGTTGGTACAGAAGTGACCGAAAGACAGGGTCGAAAATGATGCACTGCCCTCAGCTGAGAAAGTGCAGTTGCCGCTACTACAGCCGGAAGAGAGTGTATTGGTCAAATCTCCGACGGGTTGAAGTACGCCGACGCTGATCGCTGCTGCCATTGGGGCATACTCCGCGGGTACGTTGGACTGCATTGTACCTCCAATACGGTTGCAGGAGTTGGTTCTCGATATGGTGACCGAAGCGGTTGTGTCTTGCTGGAGGCAATCCTGAAATTGCACGAGCTGTTGCGAAAAGAAGCCGAGCAAAGACGACATTATCGTAATAGCGGCGCCCAGTACAGCAAGATAACTGCATGAAGTTAGTCTTGTCTAAGGCAGGGCGGATCGCAGGGCGGGTACTATATTTGCGATGGTCTCAAATGGTACAGCAGATTGATGGAGCCCCAAGAACCACGGCTCGCTGAATCAAGTCGTTCAATGTGATCCAATTTCCTGGCTTTTCGATACCAGTTCCACTTGCACTGGCTGATGCCTGTCGCTCAAGTCAGCTTGTATGCTCTTTGACGTTTAGATCTTAAGTTACCTTCTGTCAATATAACGCCCACGCATGCCCTCATGAGCAGGGAAAATAGCGATATGATAGAGTTTATCGTGACCAGCTGAGGCCATTGGGGAAGCGGTTTATTCTCATGGACCAAGAGTGTCGAAACAAGTCCGGCAAGAGTAAGGATGGAGGCGATAAGACTCGATGTCTCTAACGTCCAGCTCTTGTTCCAAGCACGGCTCACGGCCTCGACACAACGCTTCCATGCGAGGCACACGCGACCTAGCGCTGTTCGGAACATGTTCTTCGCCTGCGCGGCGACATGCCTATTCTTCTGACTCCCAGCCTTTTGAAGCTTCGGCGCTGTATTTGGTGGCGCATTGCTAGCACTCCCTGAACCACTCTGAACGGTGAAACTGGGCTTGTCGATTTTTTCGCTGACTTTGGACTTGAGAAGTGGCCGTGCCGATAGTTCGGCCAACTCGACTGACTGAGAGGTTGAAGCCATGCTGACTATGTACACACGAGTGAGACAGATGCCTTATGTACTATCACCGTTGTAAGCTGACCTCACAATGTCAGACGTGTGCGACTGGGGGCAAGGCTGACTTTGCTCGCAAATACCCTATTGGTCGCTGCAGCGCGCGATCAGAATGTAATTAATGCTGGGTAACCTCAGAGCAAGGCTGTGGTTGGTTTTCGCAGGCTCAATATATCGACTTGGAAGCACAGCCTTCGCAATGAACGCAAGCAGCATCAGTCGTGAACCCAGAATCTGCCCGTTAGCTTCTTCTCGCCCTTGTGATTGGTTGCAACTTTATCAACTCTATGGTCCCCATAGTCGAGATAGGTTTGCTATACTACTACATCTGGATCACGAAAACATAACATCACGAGTACATATTCATCGCTTGGTGTCCAGGACTGGTTTCTTTCACCAGGTGGACCATCCAAGCCTGATCGCCTCCTCCCACGGTTCATTCGTGACATTGTTTGTTGCGAGAAAGGATTTGAAGTACATGTCCTCGCCAATCGACTTGACATTGTGATTTTCCAAATGGCGTATCGTTAGTGGAAAGATGGCGATGGCCGGAAGAATGTCAGGTTCATCTGCCCCGTGGTCGAGCGAACTATACACATTCTGTGGAATAGGATCGAAGGAGATGCGACGTACAAACTGTTTGTCTATAGTCCAATCAGGTCCTCGGTAGATGTAGATAAGACCATGGTAATACTCGGTGTCCGGGTCTTCGATGTAACTTGGTACCAAGCCGGGTAGACTACCGGCACCGTTCTCACTGTCCATAGTGGACGACAACCCTAGTGTTTCGACCTGACGTGTATATTCTCCCCGGCTGCGCTTTTCCTCACGATAGTGGGCGATGCAGGCCTCGTCGGAATCCTCTGCATTTGGGACATGTAGGAAAGATAGCTCGAGGCGGAAGTGACAGAAGTTCTCCAGTAGGGAGCCTTCTCTGATCGCCTTGAAGAGCTCATATGGCTGAACATTGTCCGGGTTGACGTCCGGATGGGTGAAGTATATGGTGAAATTGTAAAGCGGTGGAAGAGGACACGAATCCAGGCCCTGGAACACCATGAGCGCGTTGTGCCTGAAAGGAAGAACATGAGTTATCCTGCGTGGGTGGCGAGCCACTCTGCGGCCTCCACGGGTTACGGGCATGGAGGGATCGGGTTGGGTAGAGCTGATGGTCGTGGTCTGATGAGGGTTACACGAGGTAGTGTTGGCGTGCACATGGACAGGTCACATGTCGGCTGCTTGAGCTACGTGCGCCAAGCGCAAATGAAATTGGACTCCCTCGTCCGGACCTTCTTGATTGCAACGCCCTCTGAATTCCATCACAAATTGTGTCTAGATAACTGCTCTGTGTGATCATGTGCGATCCAAGCAGGCTGTATATGGGTTGTTGCCTAGATGATGGGTGACAGGCTGCCACTGGCGGGCAATTCGGGAGTAGCATGGTCGGCGCGCACGTCCGGCTTGTCGCCCAAGGCCTCTGAACCAAGACAGAGCTTCCGCTCCAGCAACAGCCCTGGAGCTACCGCCCGGATCAATCACGAAGTCCTTCCAAACTTATGTACCATGTTTTGACATCGACAAATTGACCGTACTGCGCTAATTATGTGGTCCACTCCGAACCAATGCGATAGGAATACCCCCCGAAATCCGCTTCCAATGAGCTACACGACCAGTCGACATTCACACTTCCTCAGCGGTCACGTCCACATGAGCACCCGTGTAGGCATCTCTGCAATCGTATCGCAGCACATTTCCACCATCGTATACCCAGCGCATCTACGGACAAGCTCGTGAGAACCGCTCGACCGCGCGTCACAATCCCGTCTATCGCCGTGGGACTGCCTGGATCACAACTAGGGGCGGAAACACATTATATTGGTACTTGGTCGACATGATCAAGTCCACCGGATAGGTTTCTGCGAGAGCGACGCTCCTGAGCCGACACCACGACTTGCTTTGAGGTGCGCTCAGTACCCTGCGCCTTGGGATGAGGCTGGAAGCGAAGCTGGTCGCCGCGAGGCGCGCATACAGCACATGCTTGAGCGCCTATGGCATCAGCTCATCGCAGCGGTACGCAATCGTAGGCATGAAGCTCGGTCATGTCCAGGTTGCGAGTTCCCTGGATATACATAGTTCTGGTGGCTGGCCGCACGCATACATCGACACGAGCACTGCGCATCTATCACAAGGACCGATAGTACAAGGTTCCGAGACTCATTCGACGTCGATGCGTTGTCTGAAATGGCACTTGGAAGCATTGCTCATGTCATGACTTCGAAGGCTATTGACAGCTCTAGGACTTTGAGCGAAAGTGCTCTGCTTCACTTTTCGCCGACCTTCCCAGTCATCGAATGTGTCGCCATATACCCTCGTGTTGGCTTTCGACATGGGCTCTCAAGACCATACTTAATGATTGATATATACTACGCCTTGTTGAGCTACCTAGAAGAGTCCTCCTTCATGATCCACTCCTCACTAGTCGCATCATTGGTGACAACACCCGGCGAATCATAACCATCGCGCAGCTTCTCATCTCTGTTCACTGAGATACCAGACCCAGACACGGTGCCGATGCTAGCTTGTGGCACCTCTTTTCCGCCTGCAGCCCAAGCGCGGGCACCTCCCGCATGTTCCGCATCCGTGAACTCGTAATCTTCACCACGATCCGACGGCTTGCCCGCGCCTAGCTTGAATAGTTTGGAGTTTCCAAACCGAAAGGGAGACTTGCGCCAGGATGCTCCGCCAGAACTCGCTGCGTTGCCGCTGTGTGCCGCCGATGGTCCAGCGAAGATTCCAGGAGCCATCATTGCTAGGAACGGACGGAGACAAGGTAGACAGCCGCTCATGATACCAACGTTGAACTCGATGCACAATGCCATAGTGA
Source organism: Alternaria conjuncta (assembly GCF_024043145.1). NCBI lineage: Eukaryota > Fungi > Ascomycota > Dothideomycetes > Pleosporales > Pleosporaceae > Alternaria > Alternaria conjuncta. The sequence continues at coordinate 2,236,747 of NW_026250094.1, read as the reverse complement.
CCCGAGACGCAACCCCTGCGAGAAGGCTATGTTAGCACGATGACACTCTATTGTGGAACGGTACTGCTCACATGTCGTATCCCATGTCTTGAAGTAATCCTGCGACCAAACGACCTTCAAGATGCCACCGACGCATGTCAGGACACCGAAAGAGAAAACCGCGACCAGATGCACGCGTTGTGATAGCGGTAACTTGACCTGCCAAAGTGGCGCGACTGGCCAAAGGAACACCACAAAGTCCGACACTACATTGCAGATGCCGCTCGCGGTGAGTAATTGATGCGAGTCCAAACATACTTTGTCGATAATCGTGAAATCCCAGAGTGACTGGATTGGACTGGGACAGGAAAGTCAGTTAAGATCAAACATTAGCCCTGGGGTTATGACCTACACGCATTGCAGAATGTAGAGTGCCGACGAAATGACACCCCACAGAAGCTGGTACCCGATCATCGTCCAACAAAATAGTTTGTTCGTTCTCGAGGGGAAAAGCTTCAGGTACGTCATACACACGGAAAGCTTTGTGAGTGTCATGGAAGCATTGTACATTGTGACACTCGCGACGTTGTACTAGAAGCCATCAGTATGCATGTGGAAACCACTGGTAATTGCATACCTTTGCAGAGCTCACAAACGTCATCGGGTTCACATCATAGAGATGACGCCCAAGAGAGTTGGTGGTTGTAACTAATAAGCACACAGAAATTGCCAAGGCGAAGACCTACACATGTTAGATACGTAACATGAGAGCATAGGGCGAACATACCGCTGCGCCAACCATAATCCAGTCATCGGCTCCTACACCTGACTTCTGGTTCGCCCGAACGTAGATTCTGCCAGCGACAAAAAGCACCATTGGGATGGTTGTCGCGTATATTGCAGCTTCGACACTGCCCCTTTGCGAGACTGGGTCGACATAGTTGGGTATTGGCCATGTTGCGATGATGGCTGGCGTGAGCGCGGTTCCAGAAGCCATAATTATGCTGGGATCAAGGTTCGTGATATGGGTATGTTTGGACTTGTAGTGCCAGAATGTTTGGTTTGTGTCACGAACTCAGAGGCCACGTGCACGGCATGTACACAGGAGGGTTGTTATTCCAAGACAAACCTTCAACTGCAGAGACAGCGAAGGCTAAGTATCTCGATGCAAGGTGGTGCTGACCTTGATTTCAGAACGCTTGCGGGTTCGGGTTCGTGGCTCAACCTTGCTCAACACGTCGTGACTGACACCGGATCTGACTCCGCCGTTAGACAGCGTGCTACCAACGCCATTTCATTAGTGCACGCCATCGTGCCCAGTACGCGAAAGTAACCGTCGAGTCGCCAATCAATCTACCGTGATAGACGACCAGGCCTCCTCTTTGCACCGATTTCAAGTTTACGGGCTTTTGCATGATTGCCATCTAACCACGTTATTAGTAGATCAGTGCGTCAGCGATCGGCTTGTGGGTAGTGTATATACTTGCAGCAACTACTAAGACTAGTTTCCCCTTTTCGAGAACCATCCGGAGCATTTAGTCTGTGGGGGGATGTACCTGGCAATACATGATACATTTTAATTTGTGAGAGTCGAGTCTTCGTCGTATCAGACGTATACAGCAGTACAAGCAACGAGGAATAGAGCGCACCAATTTCTATAATGTAACAGGTCTCCTCGACAATCACCAAACAATGTAGTCAAAACATGTGCATCTACCTAGGCATGCTTGCAGCCGGTTGCCCTCATCTCTCGCGCCATAGCGTACAGATATCATCGAGATGCGGCCTCGCCAATCGGACTCGGGACCGTGAGCGTGTGGATATGCGTGAAATCTCCGTTCCACGGTCCGGTGCACCTTAGAAGCCCGCTGTCTAGGCTGGTACCTGACGCTAAATCACCTGAAACACATGCGGGTCATCTAAGCCGCCACAAGTCGAAGCACGCAAACGAGCTGTATGACATGCTCTTGGGACTGTCCACCACGTTTATCGCGTGCGAAGGAGCTCCCCGTAGTCGCATGGTCACCAAGTTCGTGCCCGTGATGGAGCACTGCGATAGGAACCTAGGTGTCATTGGCCTATGGGTGAATTCGACTGCTCGCGTCCCCTGCCTAGGTGATCAAGCCTAGCAACTTACAACCCGCTCGCAACATGCGTCTACGAGTCAAGAAGCGCGATATTTCGGTATGAAAACCTGGTAACGCGCAAAATGCTTATCACGCAGGATGGCTACCTGGTGGCTGGGTGCAGCGCCCCCGCTCCCGCAATTCCAGCGGCGCTCTTTCCGATTGGGTCGCATACAAGTCTGCAGTTTCCCCGGTCTGTACTATTACATAGTCGCCGACATGCTGGATGATAACATCCTTATTTGACCCCCATGATCACAACGTTAGGCAACGAGGCGTCGATATGGGGGGCCTTGGGCCGTTAACCCTGTGCAAGCTATGCTGCCTCCCGAAGTTGGACCCTCGAATTGTCACTCAACACTGAGATGGGGCACTGGCCTTCTCTGACAAACACTTTACACCTACCATTCACATCGTGTAGGTCTTCGGAGAGATTTTAATACCTAGTGGCACAGCTGAGAACACTAAGATGACGAGAGAATTCGACGCGTTCAAGACCGTTGAACAGCGAGCCACCGCTAGCACAACTCAACATTGAGATAAGCCGCTTGCGATCTACATACACCTTGGGTATCACCGCATGGGCAGCCAAACCTAAATACTTGCTGAGCGCTTTCGCCGAAAGATACATATTCAAGGCTACAGTAGCCTCACGCGATCTCGTCTGCGCCTTATATGTACCGAGCGCAGTGTAACACTTCACCAGCTGAACTGACCATTCGCCGCTGCGGTTCACTGGTACCGATCTTTGATTTATAGTGTGTCGCAAAGAAGACGTCCAACGTACGATCAAAGGTTTCGAAGCTGTAGACCCAGATTTGAGCTACGTCAACCATGCTGCGCAGTTGAAGCTACCTGCTTGAACTTCTTATCAGTGACTCCTTTCTATAGCATCCAAGGAACCCTCCTATCTCCATGCGGTACATCCATCGTTCAACGCGTACCGTCATGCCCGCTTGAAGCGTTCACCTTTCGCTCAAAAGCGACCCCATACCTGATATCCGTGCCCTTCTGCTGCGTCTCTTCTGCGTCCTCCAGTTCCACACCCTTGAAAACATACGACCCCATACAAACAACAAAGCCTGCCAGTTCGAGGGACACTCCCTGCACTGTGCGAAAATGAATAGGTAGCATCGTATCCCAGTCCGTAGGGCCAGGCTGCATCCAATGCAGACGCAGTGATTGCGCAAGAACGAGGATGCCGAGAACGACGAAAGACAGACCAGGTATATACGCGTGGCGCCAAGGAACGAGCTTAGCGATGCTTCGGAGGACCGTGTTTGTGCGCTTTGCAGAATCGGCCATGACTCTCATATCCGGCAACTGTAGGTCCCTGAAGACGAGCCAGATCACACAGAGATGGGCGCCGGCATGAGATGCGAAGTACCCAAATACGAGGACGAGCCAGATCAAGAATTTGTAGTATCCGCCTGGGTCCTGGTGCGTGCAAACTGTGTGCAATGCGTGGCCGAAAGTGAAGAAACCGAGCAGCAGGATGTACAGGCCGGGTATGTAGAGGTAGCGGAAGTGGATGCGATAGAGGACTTGGAACGTTACATTGTTTGTTTTTGATGTGTCGTCCATCTTCAAACGGGTGTAGATGTGTTGTAGATACGTGGTAGATGTGTCGTGTATTCTGGTAGATAGTCGCCCCTCCGGGTGAGACGGCACAGTGATCCGAGATATCCACGCGAACTGTGCCGCATAGCTTTTTTGTAGTGGATGTGTAATATGGCAAGATGCGACTGGAGGCACGTCTTGCAAGCTAACCGGTAAGACGCTGTCACTTGATCTATTCTGCACCTGATTGTAATTACCACCTGACAGAGTCGATGCGACTCAGCTCACTGAACGATCTGGCGACCGGTTTCACAAACGCAAGATTGTCGGTCAGCCTGAGTTCTCTGCAGTCACCAGCAAGCAGTCCGTATGAGAATCCAGAACTCGACTCATGCGACCTTAACATCACTGCTATGCGTTGATCAAAATCGGTATAAAGATGGCTGAAATCGGGACAAACTAGTATGCCTCAACGCGACGAGTAACCTGACCTTTAGGTAGCAATTCTTCTGATACCCCGCCTAGTACGTCGTTGTCTGAAAGTACGATAGCGATATCTCCCGGGCCTTGTTCCAAGTGCACCTTCATATGTCCTAGCGTTCTGTCTTCCGAGTCTCCGAACCAAACACCGTTCGAGTCTGTAACGCTACCCAATCGCTCATGTTGCTTCTTGAGCCGCATTGCTATAGCGTCGCTTCCGAATGATGCAGTAGCAACGACGCTTTTGAAATCGAGAGGATCAAATCGCGGTAATCCTGTAGATGCAGTCAGTATGTAGTATGCAGAGTTCATGTCGAGACTCGTACCGCGCCATCCTCGCGTGCGTATAGCTTCAGCTAGCAAGACAACCAGCAAGATACCGTTTACTATCACCACAGCCCATTGGTAAGACTTCTGGCCGAACCGCATCATCATGTATTTTCCCTCGATGGACACGGGCACAGTCTCATTGGCAAGCGCCGTCTGCGCCCCACCGTAGATACCCAGTATGTTGTCCAGCATAGCAACAAAGCTCTCTTCCGTCGCTCGAAGAATGGTCGTTTCGTCCAAGGCTCTAACAGTGTTTGCGAGGGTTTCAAGATTGTATGCGAGTGTATCACCAAGCACAGATACGTAGAGCGAAGTGCTCATACGAGACAGGAGATTGAGCGAGTAGACCGCGTTACTCTGTAGATGACCCGTCGGCTCGGGGTCGACAGCATTGCTACTGCCGACGGGCGAGACCACAATTGTCTGCAAGATTCCATCGACATCGATGGAGAAGAGCCTCGGCGAGAAGGTTATCTCGCATTGCAAGTTGCTGAAGTTACCATACATCGCGCTTGCAACAATGCCGACCATGTGTTTTGGATCTGAAGATGGGTTTGCGAAAGCTGCCCACGCGAGCAATGTCGTATCATCGAGCGAATCGCGATGCCAATTCATGACCGGATAGAACTCGCTAACGAGTGAATTCGGCAGCTTGCCCTCGACATGCCAGATGTCCACGTTGGCGACGTTATCGGTTAGTGTGAATGTGAGATTTGCGCTCGCGTTACGAATGCAATCGACGCTGGCTTCGTAGCCCGTCTCGTTGTAGGTATAGCCGAGTAGACCGTACTCTACTGGCACTTGAGCAACCTCCCGTAGCCCCTGGGTTGAGCCCACTCCATACGATCGCCCATGGTATGTCCACATAGAATTGTCTGGCTTCGATGAATTTTGGATCGCTCTCGTGCCGGTGTTGGCGCTACGAGCAGCCTCGAGCAGCGCCCTTTGTTGGTTTGGCACCGGGCAGTTCGACACATAGGTGACCTCGCCCTGTATCGCAGTGCAGTTCTGTACGTAATTCCAAAGATTGCCGTTTTCGTTAATCGCGAACTCCGAGTCCCAGATGTGTCGTGAGGCTGCCGTAAACTGCGGTGTCGCGATGCTGCCGACTTGCTGTACGCCTCGAGCCGCGACTGGTGTGATGGCACCAGCCCACAAGGCCCCAGGTCCTTGTGTGATAACAACCATAGTGATTGCTAGCAGGAGAGTACCAGAGGGTAGGGTCCATGGTATACGTGGGAGTGACAGCGCAGTGAGGAGGCTTGCTGTGTCAAGCCGCATTGATGCATTTGAAAGCCGTAGCCGCATGGCATGATTGATAATAGTCGTCAAGGTTGCTATCTGTAGTGCCCCCATGACCGAGGAAAGCAGTTGAACGATGACCGATATAGTCGTGCGATGTGCGGAAATGTATAGACGTACTGAGCCATATGCGACGGTTTGGTCCGTGCAAGCCACAAGGCTGATGGAGACGAGAAGTGGAAGAAGTAGGCATAGCAGTGGCATGCAGCGCACAGTAATACCTGCTGCCGCGCTACTCGACAATTTTGCTTTGAAGACCATGTTTACGAACTCAAAGGGAGATAAGCGTGGTGTTTCGGTTGGGGGTTGAGAGGCCCATCATAAACCCGATATATCACTTACAGCTGTATCCAGCCTTGCGCCACTCGCAGCCAGACAATACGCCACTTTCGCTGTGTCTTGCCTACTCCGGGGCTTGGCCCGACCGATTATCCTATCATTCGCGCTGGCGAACCTGTTGACCGCGATACAGTACCCTTGGCTTGTTGACGGCAATTGACACCTTGGGCCCCAGAAACCCGATGAACCTGAGGAAAATTGGGAAAGGCAAAAATCAAGAAGGTCTCGCTAGTAGTACTTCTATGGCTCGTTGATTCGTAGGAGGTGGCACTGTGGGCAATATACCTCACCAAGGCTGAAGGATTGTGCAGCCCCCACTCGCCCTACGCGGTCGTACACCATTCGATCATGGTATGTGGTGGGTCAGCACACTAAACGGTCTTGGGCATCCCGACATTACTCCACTCCATGTTTGCTTTTTTTGTAATCTTCGCACACTCAAGGATATAACAGTAACGGTCCCGCAAAGCGAGACCTGATAGTGTCGCAGCTTGTCTGTCGATCTTGGCACATTCGATGGCAACGAAATTCTTCTCTTTTGAGCAAAGCTTTTCCTCAAAGGGCTGTGAGATGTAGACGCAGATGCTTTAATTAAACGCCTTACAAAATGCCATGGGGATGGTAATAGCACACCAAACGAGTTGTCCGTAATGATCTGCACTCATATGTAGTGCAGTGACTCGCTTCTAGATGAAAGCCTTCTGAAGTTCATCGTTCCGCCGATCACGATGTCTATGGCGGTCTCCATCGCGTTCCCTGCTCTTGCTATGGGTGCGTCGTTTGTCATTGCGGTGCGAAGACCTATACTCGTGTCTGTCACGGCTACAACTCCGGCTCCTATGGCGATGCTTCTGGCGCGCGGATGAGCAGGCCTCCTTCTTGGGTGTCTGATGCTCGTCGTCGTCCACTTCCCGCCTCTTCCTTTTAAGATGCCGACTCCTCCTCTCCTCCCGCTCTTGGGCTGACCGTAGCTCCATTAGCTCACGGTCGCGTTCTGCCGCCCATTGCTTCCTATCCTGCTTTGACTTCTTTAGCTGTGTTTGTGCTTTTTGCATGAAGGCGAAGGGGTCGTTCGTGGAGATGCGGGCCTGCTCCCGTTCTTTGCGGCGCGGATCTTCGTTGCCCCAGACGTCTTTATTCGCGAAACCTTCATAGAGTGCCAAGTCCTGTTTGTCTCCAGTGGCGGGTGCAGGCTTTTGTACGGCAGCGTACCAGGGACGGTCGATACCACCCCTTCCTGCGGCATTGGAGAAGCGCATTGTGAATTGGTCTTCGATGGCCTTTTCTTTCCTACGTTTCTCCTTCTCTGCGTCCGCGTTCCTCTCACGTTTGATGGTCTCTTTCATGTCCACCGGGAACAAGTCAATGTGACCGGCGTGGTCCTCCAGCGGGGCATCGGATGCGGTGCTACGTAGTTTAAGCACTTTCGCGTCCTTCGCCTCATCTCCAGGTCGAGCCGTGATGGACTTGGCCATGCGTATATCGGCGTCGGTATCATCCTCACCCGCAAGCCTCCTCCTCTTTCTGTCATGACCGCGTTCATCTGTGTTGCCCGAGCGCCTTGATGACGGCGCCTTTGTGGGTTCTTCTTTTGGCAGTGGCGGGGGCGTGCGACCTCGCAGGATGGTGGCACGGCGCTCAGCGTCGAGCTCTTGCTTGCGCTGGTCATCAGCGGCTTCGCGGGCAGCAGCGGCAGCCTCGTCGGCCTTGACCCGTGCGATGTTGTCCGAGTTGTAGACGTTCCATGACTTCTTGCCTAGCAGGTGCCTATGGACTGTAAGCGACTGTGGCGTGAAAAGTGCGGTGATGCGATACTTACAGAGGCATGGTGACGAATCTCAAGGACACAAGATCAGAGAGTGAAGTGGGCCGCACATGGTCGGACTGGCGAGCTTCTTAACTGTGGGCAGCGAGGTCGGGCGCGGAAACATCGCGGTACCCGTCGACGCGAACGGGCGCTGCCTTGCATTAGCGTCAAGCGGGGAGGCAAGCGCAAACCATGGTGCCTGCCTTCACCCCAGCTCCCCCACACTGCTATTGGCATAGACCAAAAAGGCGTCTGGGGCTTTTTCCCAGATTCATCGCGTTCACGGTGTCGATCTGGTCTCGTTCTCCTGAGCCAACGCTTGCAGCAATTGTGTCGTTGCTTCTTCCTAGCGTGCGCCCACTCGCGGAAGGTTGTCCCAACCTCCCTGCGGAAGTCGTCTAGACCTCTGCATGAGCTCCCAAGACGCGATCCCTGCCTACATAACAGGACGTGTAAGACCATGTACCACTTGCAACTAAAAGTTTGCTGAAGACGCCATCATCCACACCAATGCTTGCTTCCTCGTTCGGTACATCCTAACTAATCGTTGATTGTTGCTTTTTGGCTCGACTTCATCCTACGGCACTCCTCTTCCGAAACGGAGACTTTACACCAAAAGCACTTCACCTTCACCATGCCAACCTGGCTCGTTCACGGCTTTCGGTGGCCCCGCGCTCAAATTCGCATTCATGTTATTCTGCAGAATCTCGACGATGCGGCACCAGAATGGCTAATGGCTCCTGCCACTACTGCCTGTTTGATACAGAACTTCAAGACCCAATGGCCCCAAGAGATGGCTGCGCTACCTGATTTACGCTTCATCGAACAGTACGACCCCGATGATCTCACCGTCAAGGATCAACCATACGCATATGTGTGCGATGTTGTGCATGAGATCAGACTCGGAGCAGATGTGGAGGAGATGAGGGGAGCGGGGCTGGGAGATGACCAGTGGGCGGCCATTGCAGACCTCCGGGACAAAGTGGCGCCAGGAGAGAAGTTGGGCTGGTTCGTAGTTGTCAATGGCGATGTCGAGAGATGGGCTCCACCGTTGGAAGAGGAGGACGACGACATAACCCCAGAGGCCAGCCATGTATCAAGTCACAGGAGCAGCATGGCACAGTCGGATTCAACCCGCAACAAGGAACAAGAACGCCCTTCTTCTAGTCGGAGTTTCAAGAAGTGGTTTGGAGGGAAATTGAGGAAAACGAAGAGGTAAGATGAGCCATAACAAGATTGGTGCACACGTATGCTGACCTGTTGTAGCGGAAGGAACCTGAGAGGCGATACACCAGAGGAGCCGGTTCCACCATTACCGCCAATGTCACCCCGCTATGCCCTTCAAGCTTCAAACGGAAAGGCGCCCGCACAGAAGAAGACGGCATCGTAATTGCTGATGATAGACGAGTTGATGAGCATGGTGTGTCACGTGGTAACCAATAGATATGCGTGTGGTTGCTGGAATACCTAGGTACTGTTTCGCGCAGCATTTTGTAGTCAGAATACAGATAGTTCTTTTATTCTGTCTCCAACCGACGGCCTGGGCACGCAGCTAGCTGTAGCAAGGCTTACTCATAGCCATTGTGCGTGTCTCTTACTGTGTGTGCCCGTCGCAAACTCACCTTTTGGGTTAGCGTTGGCTGAGCTTCCGCGCACGTGACACGCGATTGCCTAGCTCAAATTATTATCCAAGTCGCGACGAAGCATTCAACGAACACGCCGTCTCGGCACCACTACCACACAATTTACTGCTGATTTGACCAGCGAATCCCTCACCCACGACCACTGAGTATCTCCCTGTAATACCGCCATAGTTTCCGTTCGACCGCTGCTCCGCCCGACGTCGTAAACCTTGCGCAACTTGCGCCGCGCTCCAGCCAGAGCCTGCAACCACCGCTTCTGGTCAACACCCCCCAAAACCACCGCCAAGATGAGTCGACGCGACTTCCTGTCGATGCCCGCGCCCGAGAACTATGTGGCTGGTCTCGGAAGAGGAGCCACTGGCTTCACAACGCGAAGCGATCTCGGGCCCGCGCGGGAGGGTCCCTCGGAGGAGCAGATGAAGGAGATGCTAGCAAAGCGTGCAGCATCGCTAGGCCAGGCAGCTCCCTCGGCGTATGGTGTCACCGAAAAGAAGGAGGAAGAGAGGGACGAAGAGGAGGATCGGTTTCAAGATCCCGACAATGAAGTCGGTCTCTTCTCAAGCGGCATGAACTACGACAAGGACGATGACGAGGCAGACCGCATATATCAGGAGGTTGACGAGAAGATGGACAAGCGACGCAGAGCCAGAAGGTTAGTACCCCTAATTTCATTTACCCTATGCCCCTTCCCCTCCCCTCTATCGGTATTTTCGAAGTATTCATCGTGTGTTTTTCCACGAACAGATACCGATGTCCGCCCTAGGGAAGCTCGCGAGCAACAAGAACGAGACGAATACGAACGAAACAACCCCAAGATCCAGCTCCAGTTTGCCGATCTAAAACGAGCCCTCGGCGGCGTCTCCGAAGAAGAATGGGCAGCCCTGCCCGAGGTCGGAGATATGACGGGTAAAGCGAAGCGCGCACGTGAAGCTCGGCTGGCAAATTCGAGGTCCTACGCCGTACCGGACAGTGTTTTAGCCGCAGCATCGAAGAGCGGCGAGCTTGATACCACGATATCGTCGGACGCTGACGGTATGACGACGAATCTTGCAAGTATCGGAGCGGCCCAACTGTCTGCCTTGACTGTACGGCTCGACACAGCAGCAAGTGCCCCTGGCACACAAACCACAACGACCTCTGGAACCTCGACGTCTGTGGACCCCAAGGGATACATGACGGCGCTCAACAAAAAGGAAGCCATGGGCGAGGAAGTCCCAGTCGAGGACATCAACCGCGCGCGCGTACTGCTAGAATCGGCTGTCAAAACCAACGTACACAATGGCCCGGGATACGTTGCGTTAGCGCGACTCGAAGAAGTGGCCGGGAAAGTACACACAGCCAAAAAGGTCATTGCTCGCGGGTGCGAACTATGTCCCAAATCGATAGTCGTCTGGGAGGAAGCGATCAGGCTGAACAAGGACAATCTCCACAACGCCAAGATCATTGCTGCCAATGGCATCAAACAGAATCCCAAGGCCGTGAAGTTGTGGCAAGCCGCAATTGATCTCGAACAAACTCCGGCGTCTAGGAAAAAGGTCACCCGTCAAGCTCTGGACCACAACCCCCAGAGTGTCGAGCTCTGGAAGACCCTCATTAACGACACGGAAGAGCTGGATGCGGTCCGCTTACTCTTCGCCAAAGCTACAGATACCGTGCCACTTTCGGAGGAGCTGTGGATTTCATATGCCAGGGTCTCTGAGCCGGAAGACGCGCAGCAGATTCTCAACAAGGCTCGCAAAGCCATCCCTACCAGTTGGGCAATCTGGATCCATGCTTGCAGGCTACAAGAAGAGCTAGGCAAAGTGGACATGCTGGACATGATCATGACCCGAGCGGTCAAATCTCTGATCAAGGAGAATGCTATGATCAAGCGTGAAGAGTGGCTCTCTCAAGCTGAGATCTGCGAGGAGCAAGGGAACACCGGCACAGCTGCTGCAATCATCAAAGCGACCGTGGGCTGGGGTCTTGACGAAGACGACGAGCGTCGAGACGTCTGGCTCGAAGATGCCAGGAGTGTCCTCAACAGGAATAAGCCGGAAACAGCCAGAGCCATTCTTGGTTTTGCTGTCGCTATCTTCCCATACAGTACGACGGTTTGGCACGCATCCACCGATCTCGAAAAGCATCATGGTACAACAGATACCCTCCTCAGTGTCCTAGAGCGTGCAGTTAATGCCTGCCCTAACTCGGAGTCACTGTGGCTGCAATATGCTCGAGAGATGTGGCAGTCAGGGAACCCTGAAGGTGCCCGCCAAGTTTTGGGCAGAAGTTTCGAAGCTCTTCCAGGCAACGAAATGCTGTACACTCGCGCTGTTGACTTTGAAGTTGACGCTGGTAACTATGAGCAGGCACGCAGCTTCCTCCAGATCGCTCGTGAATCAGCTGCTACCGACCGCATCTATATGAAGTCTGCTGTCCTTGAACGACAGTTGGAGAACTACGAGACAGCAATCGACATCTGCAACCAAGGTCTGCAGAACTGGCCAGGCAGCTGGAAGTTACATGCCATTAAGGGCCAAGTCTATGAGCAGCTATCGAAGTTACCGGAAGCTCACGAGGCATTCAACATTGGTACACGTGCGGCACCAAAAGCTCCAGTACTGTACATCCTCCTGTCCCGGTTACAAGTAAAGCAAGGCGCAGTCGTCAAGGCCAGGTCAACACTAGACCGTGGCCGACAACAAAACCCAAAGAGCGCCGAGATCCTTCTAGAGCAAGTCCGTCTCGAGCGTCGCGCCAACAACACAAACGCCGCTCAACAGCTAATGGCCGGCGCCCTCCAACAATGCCCCAACTCCGGTCTACTATGGGCAGAGAAGATCATGCACCTCGAAGGCCGCACCCAGCGTAAACCCCGCGCCCTCGAAGCCATCAAGAAAGTCGAAAAGGACCCCCTCCTCTTCGTAGTCGTCGCACGCATCTTCTGGGGTGAGCGCCGTCTCGACAAGGCCGCAACGTGGTTCGTCAAAGCCGTCACTCTTGACAGCGACTACGGCGATGCTTGGGTCTGGTACTACAAGTTCCTGGAACAACACGGTACGGAGGAGAAGAAGGAGGAGGCGCTTTCGAAGGCTGCGATGGCTGAACCTAAGCATGGTGAGATTTGGCAGTCGGTGGCCAAGGACCCTAAGAATGCGAGGAAGAGTGTTGAGGAGATTTTGAAGATTGCTGCGGCGAAAGCGGAGTAGAATGCCGCGGTGGCAGGAATCTTGTATGATTAGGTCTGTTTTTTGGAGAGTTTTATAATCCCACAGCAATTCCAATAGAATTCCCGGTTCTGCAGCTTTCGAATGCATTCGGCCCTAGTCAGGTGGTAAATCAATATGGGAAGACTCAACTGAAGCATGTGTCCTAATGCATTCACGAATGCGAGCTCAGTCATTCCAATGAAAAGACGCTTATGTAGTCAAGGCAAACAAGGATATCTCATTCTTCTTGTTGATACTATCATCAACACGGGTATAACGAAGTCGCAGATGAGCGCAAAAGCAAACTCATCAAAACTCAACTAGAAACTCTCCTCCTCACGACAACAATGCGCAAAGGTGAAGATTGCAACACTTGTAGTGTTCACACTAGGAAGACGCTCACCTCCTCGTCACCTCATCCTTCTCCACAATCTTCTTGTCCTCCACGCCAGCAGCACCACCCCCACCACCAAGCGGTTCGTCAACATAATCCGCATGCCCACCCTGCTCGTGAAGTTCAAACAGCGGCTCCATGGGCGCGACATCCTGACGCAAGACACGCTTCTTGAGGTACCACGGCAACTTCTTCGTGTAGTAAGCCGCGAACTGGCGATTACCAACATCAAAGACCGTGTCCAATTCCTCGAGCGTGAGCGCCTTGGTCTCAGGCAAGAGAAAGTAGGCGTAGATGAAGCCGAAGAAGTTCCACGCTGCGTACCAACAGAACGCACCCGTTGGTGTGAAAGCGGCCTCAAGAGCCGGCCACGTAAGGGAGAGGATAAAGTTGAAGCCCCAGCAAGTAGCCGTGGCGAAGGACATGCCGACGTCGCGGAGGTGGAGTGGAAAAGCTTCTGCAGAGTATGTAAAGGGCACGGGGCCTTCACCGGGGGAGTAGACGGCCATGAAGACGTAGATTGCGGCGGCGATGGATCCAAGACGTTGCGGGGATGGCGTGCCATCGGGATTCTCGGGTAGGTAGAAGGATAATCCGCACCAGAGAAGACACAGACCCATTAGAGGGAAGGTCGTAAGCAAGAGGTTCCTGCGGCCGAATGTATCGATGGTGTAGATAGCTGGGATCGCGAAGAGGAAGTTCGTTACGCCCGTGCCCATGGATACGAGCAAGGCGTTGGTCTCGGAAAAACCGGCGGATTCGAAGATGGATGTACTGTAGTATGCAATGACCTGGGCTGCTATTAGCGACTGAGATGGCAAGTGAAATCAAGGGATCTGCAGTGCGTACGTTGACTCCGCAGAATTGCTGCATGAACATGACGAAGAAGGCGCTCTGTGCGGCGCGACGGTTGCGGCGGACGATGAAGAATTCTTTGAACGGGTTTCGGCCCTCGCGTTCTGCGTTTTCAATCTCAAGAAGCTTATACGCGTAGTACATATCGCGTGCAGCTTGGATTTTGTGCGCGCGTAGTCGACAGAGTGAGTTGAACGCCTTGTCGTATTTGCCTTTCTCCATGTACCTTTGGTTCAGATTAGCTCAAGGCAAGGCCAATGAACTGCGAGTCGAAAACTTACCAGCGCGGCGATTCAGGGCAAAAGTATACTTGGACGCAGACAATCATCGGGGGAATACTGGTGGAGGCCAGCATCCACCTCCATGGCGAATTCGGGCCGCCAATGATTGTAACATCCTGAAATGCGACGGAGACGATGAAACCCAGCATGATTCCGAAAGCGGTCCACATTTGCCACATCATGGTGAGGGCTCCACGGATGGTCTTTGGTGCAGATTCGGCAGCGTAGACAGGCGTAGTCGAGGACTTTGCGCCGACAGCAAATCCGAGCATGAAGCGCGCGACAAGAAGATTTGGCCCTATCGTAATCGTCAGCTCTCAGTTCATACGTCTATTGGCGAGTCTTTACTCACAACTCTCAGCGGCCGCCATCCAGATACCGGTGATGAAAGAGATGATGCAAGAGATGAAGATGGTTCCACGGCGGCCAAAGAACTTGTTCAGAGGTGCGTTGGACCAGCATCCGATGAGACAAGAGCAAAGGTAAGGAGCCCCGTTAAGCAGACCTCGAAGCCACACCTGGTCTTCTGTGATTCCGAATTCTCTGAAGTAGAATCCCTGAACAAGATGTTAGTGGCGTGACGTGATAAGGTGGGAACGGCAAAGCCACTGACCTGAGCACCGTTGACAGCCGTTTGGTCCATTCCTTGCACAATGGCAGATCCAGCGCAGAGCACAACCAAGAAATACAACATTTTAGGTTGAGACCACCGATGGGTAACCTCGTGTCGCAGCCAGTCTTTCTCTTCGGTGGACAGTTGATTGACATATTCAAAACCATCGTCTCGTTGACCTACACGAGCGATGAGGGCGCCCTTGCGGAACTCGTCCTGGTACTCCTGTAGGCCCTTCTCAACACACCATGCGTCGACATCGGCTAGGACATGTTCTTCGCTATAACCGGCTAAGGGGTTTCTGAGCTTTGCGGCGACTGATGCCTTTCGCTGCGGAGCAGCGCCGGCATGTTCATGATGCTGTCCGGCACCAAAGTCGGACTTGTCACTGCCCGATGATGAGAAGTTGGGCTCGGTAGCCTCGATGTCTGGCTTTCGACGAGACATGGTGACGACTGATCTCAAGTATCGCGTCTAGATGGGATCTCCTGGGGGGAGTGGAGATGCTGATCGCAAAGTGGAGGAGTAAAAGGACACACGACCAGATGCCTGGGAACCATGACAGGTCGTGTTATATAGGGTATCCGGGGCACAGTTTACGCCCACATTTTCTCCATCAAAGAGCGGGTCAAATCCTGCACCAGGGTGACAATCCCCATGTTTTCTCCACACCATCCTTCTCCGTTGCACTGGTTGGCGTATGTAACTATACATCGAGATCAGACACGGGGCGGCCGCGCCCAGACATGGAGTTGTATGTTTACCCAAGATTAACCAAGAAGACATGTCTGGGACGATGTCATTGTGGGCACACGCGCTTGTTGGCTTCTCGGCGGAAGCTAAATCTATACTTGGCAGTGGAGCGCGGCAGGGCGTTCTGGGTAGCCAAGAAAGCACGTGAAGTCTCGTCGTAGCTCGCCTGAGCATTGTTGAGCGTTCCGACCAATGGGGATTTTGTCGGTAAGGCTTGAGGGAACAACGTTGTGGTGAACGATTACGACGCCACATGACGAGCTTGGCGTCAAGCGGAATCCGCACTTGGCAGGGCGCATCTTTACCAGAAATGGCATCCCGTCTTATCGACTATCGGCACCCAGTTCCGGCCTCGACTCAAGGCTGTCAGCGCTTTGCATGTTCAGAAATAGTGAGCCTGAGAAAGTACCTAGGCAGCGTGGAGAAGGTTTTGGTGGGTGATGGAAAGGATACTATTCATTGCTGGCTCGTAGGAAAATACGGTTGTTACACTTGTAACCTGAAAGCCTGGAGAGTGAACAAGAGGTGGTCTTGGATAGACATAGGCGAGCCGTGCGAACCGCTGAAAAGCCTGGTAAGCCTGAGCTTAGTAGAACACTTCTTTCGATAGTATGAGGCTTCAGTCCACTTGGGCGTGGGTCCACGCGCCGCGCAGTAGCAGATTATCCATTTCCTTGGAAACCGTCTCGTTCGAGGCCTTGAGCTTCAAATAGCGCTGGCTGGTCTTGCCTTCGTCCTCCACCCAGATATTAGTGCCATTGGGGAACAGAAAGTTGTACCCATTTTCGTTGCCGTACTCGAACCAACTGCCCAGGCCCCTGCCCGCATACACCATGGTCAAAAAGTCCCATGAGTATTCGGAGTGATTGTAAGACCCCCAGTACTCCCAAGCCGATTTAACTGGGTCATTCGGGGGTCCACACACAGTAAACCGTGCGCCCGACAGGACTTCGACGCCCACCTCTGCGCCAAGGAAGGTCATCGGAACACAATCGGGCCATGTGTTGATGACGTGTGGTGCGTTCTGAATCGCGAAATTGTACTCCGCATCGAGGGCTGGCTCTTGCGAGTAACCCCCACCCATAACGACCAGTTCCTTGACCTTTGTCTTGACAAGTTCGTATCCATTCAACACGGAGTATTTATCACTGGTCGTATTGAGAAGGCCCGACAACGATCCCATGAAACCAATCGACACAACAGTCACACTGTTGTTCTTCGCTTCCGCCAGCGTCTTCCGATAGAGCTCTACTGGATCCCATGTCTTGTTGACTTGCCCATTAGGCACCGAGCCACCGGACCATCCAGCAGCGACCTTGCTGGCATATTCTCCTCCGAATGGTTCAGGCGATGTGATGTTTGTGTAGGGTCTCGGCAACCCAATCGGGACGGAAGAATAGCCGTAGTGGTTCACGATCGCAGACGCAGCGAAGGCAGAGTATGACGAATTGACGTTGATGTTTACCGCGAGGAGGTTTGTATTCGGTAATGTGCACGCGAGGAGCAGGGCTGCGGTATCACTGTTGCACTGTCAGCTAAACGTCCAGGTTTTACGTGGTACAGGACACTTACTCAATAGCTTCAAAAAGATCAGCATCCACAAACAAGTTCTTCGTCTCTGGTGTTACAGTCGACGCGACTGAGATCGCAAACGACAAGACTGCCAGCCAATAGGGCAGCGCGAAACGTGGAAACATGGCGTCGCAGACTCAAGGCGATGGAAGACACGAAAAGAGGCCGAAGAATATACGGAGGCTAGCAATAGCCGTAGGGGTGCAAATGTGGCGGGATCCACGGTGTACGAGGAGGAAATACTTAACCTTTCAGTCTACTTGAGTACTGCAGTGCGACGCCCCGCCATCGGATCTCCACAGTGAAGGACTTCGGCGATTAACGGCGGTTACTGATTCTTCATTGTACAGTAGTGCGCAGATCGGATCGAATGAAGTGTCGAGATCGTGGTGTACAGCATGTGGCGTGCGATAAGGGCGTGTGTAAGGGTTTGTCGCGTTTAGGCATTTCGATGCCATCTCGGACGCGCAATAGGGGCGACCTGGGATGTCTTTTCCTCGTTATCTTCATTGCGCTCTTGCTGTGGTACTGTGATGCCGCGGAGCTAATGTGGTGGTCGAGTTCAGATGACGTGACGAGATCTGTGACGATCGTATCCGCCAACTCGGAAGCTACGAAGGCATCACTAATAAGCATCAGCAGGCGCCGGTTTCTTTGACAAAAGATACTTTGCAGACGATCCTCCAATTCTGCGACACAATTGCCAGAAAGCTACAGATATGCACAAACTCGCACTTTACTTGGCCGCATCGCTGCTAGGGTTGACTGCCGCTTATCGCGAATGTGCCGACGCGAAAGACGTCATCGCCAAGCTCCAGCTCGAGCCAAACCTAGAGAAGGGCTACTTTCGACAAACCTTTCAAGATGCCGGTACCATCGGCAATCGCTCATACTCAACCGCCATCTACTATCTACTCGAAGGCCAGTCCGGTCCATCTTACTGGCATCGCGTTACCGATGCTGTCGAGATATGGCACTTTTACGCTGGCGCCCCTCTCACGCTGGAGCTATCATGGAACAACGGCACTGCGACTCAAGAGCAGATTCTAGGTAGCGACATCTTCAGAGACCAGGCTCCGCAAGTCATCATCGCAGAAGGGCAGTGGCAGCGGGCGACCAGTTTAGGCAACTGGACGCTGGTAGGCACGACGGTCGCACCTGGCTTTTCGTTCGATGGTTACGAGTTGCCGGGACCAGAGTTCATGCCAGACGACGGCAACGAATCCCACAGTCTATAGCGAAGCAGGGACACAGACACGCCCTCGAACCTAAAGAGGCTCCATGACCTCTAAGCTTGCCACATTGTCGACGCAAGGCTGCCGATGATGCCGAAGTCCGCTAGGCTCACCGACTTATACACCACGACTCAGTTCGACAATTGCTCGCAAGCCCAAGCTTCTTAGACGTTCGCACGAGAAAACATCGAATTTAAGACGAAGACGTGCATGACTGCGCACGTTTGAAGCCCTATTTGGCTCGCTCCATGTACCGACATTTCTAGCTGCAACATCCATAACGTCTGACCAGAATTCTCTAGCATAACTACACTACGGCCAGTACGGTTTAAGAAAACAAGAGAAGGTTCAGATGTTTAAGTTCTTACCTTGTCAGGAGACAGCCGGCTGATCGGAGCGCGCATAATGTCCGTTGGATTGCCCGCCGCCGGACTTCGCTTCCTGGCGGCATCCAGACCTTGCATCACGCGACAAGCTATCCAAAAACACCACTGCAGGCCCTTGCTATGTTCATGGAAGAGGCTTGTCCTCAGGTCTTCAGATGCATCAGCTGCGGCGCGCCTACTCATGGTTTATCTCGGATTAAGCCATGCGAGCGAGGAAATAACGGAGATAGGCAAGCTTACACACCAAAACCTACCTCAATAGTATCAGATGATAGTATACAGACCACTGGTATCTCCTCGTGATGATGCAGTCTTCTCCTTACGTTCCGGTTGCATCCCCGAGGGTCGACCGCTGTACTCCGCTCGCGCAACGCAGTCATTCTGATACCGATCAATCTACCATAACACACAGACTTGATGATACGCTCGTTGAACTGTACGTGGCGTCAGAAGCTACTACCTGTCGAAGCAATACTACCTTCTGGTATCTCTAGTCGTATGTACGATTTAAACAACATGCTTCCTAGCATGAACGTTGACAAGTCGTTAGTTTCGCGCCAATTCAGCCCTTTCCAAAGTTCCTACTACAATCCGATGGTGGCTCACGGCTGAGTAAGCTACAAATTACGAACAAGGGGAGCGGATTGGCTGCGGACTTTGCGCAAGCCACGACGCGTGATCTAAGCGTAGTTCCTAGAAATCCTCTGCTGTCCAGTCGACAGTTAGAGCACTGGGTTGCCGCATCCTTCCCGCCGCCTGATGCAGATACGGTGTGCCCTAGTCAGGAGTGAGCGATCAATACCCATGCTGACTGTGTTCGTGTATGACTACGAGGTCATCCATCTCCATCACCGTTTGCCCACATTCACATTCGAGCGAGGCGTTCCAAACAATACGACATCCGAATGTCAAATCTCCGTTTTTCGCAGCTTAGAATCAAACTATCATTGTCTTCATTCGTGGACATGGCGAGAGGGTGGGCCCGTACCCCCCATGGCGTTTGCGAACGCAGTCGAGTGAGCAGAAGGAATATTGATCATCTGTACTGGAGTATGAAGGCTGTCTGTCATGGAATCAGATATAAGAGTTCAAACGCTCTGCTCCATTGCTCTACAGCAGCATCTTCAGCAGCGTTTTCGCTTCGCACTGTTGTCTTCTTTTCTGTCAGTCTTTATAACTCAACACTCGTTACTACCGTCGCATTGAGCCGAGATGAAGTCTTTTGCCATCCTTGGGACGGCCCTCTTGGGCCTTCTCACTCCAGTAACAACCGCAATAGCGATCCCGTCTGAGACCACTGAGCTAGCACCTTTCACGCCAAAACGAGATGGCCTCGAGGAACGTCAATCATCGGCATGTGTCAATGGTCCCACTACGAGAGACTGCTGGACCGCTGGATTCAACTCTTCTACGGATATGTACACCTCTTGGCCCAATACGGGTGTGGTTCGCTCCTACAATCTACGCATCGAGAACACGACTTGCAACCCTGACGGTGCTGGCTCAAGGGTTTGCATGTTGATCAACGGAAGGACCCCAGGCCCCACCATCGTTGCCAACTGGGGTGATACTATCAGAATCACTGTTCGCAACATGCTTCAATCCAATGGCACTTCCATCCACTGGCACGGCTTCCGCATGCTCAACAAGAACATCCAGGATGGTGTCAACGGAGTTACCGAATGTGCCGTAGCACCCGGTGACCTCAAGACGTACGAGTTCCAAGCAACCGAATACGGAACGACATGGTACCACTCGCACTTCTCGCATCAGTACGGAGATGGAGTTGTCGGAACATTCATTGTCAACGGCCCTGCTACCGCGAACTATGACGAGGATCTTGGAGTTATGCCAATCACAGACTGGTTCTACAAGACCGCCTTCCAAGCAGCCTCCATAGCATTCCAGAATGGGCAAGCTGGATTGGGTCCCCCTGTACCCGATAACATTCTGATCAACGGCACTTCTAAGAACGCAGCCGGAGGTGGTGCTTACAACCGAGTGACGATGCAAGCGGGGAAGCGCTATCGTCTGCGACTTGTGAACACCGCAGTCGACACCAGCATGACTGTGAACCTCGACGGCCATCCCTTTCAAGTCATTGCAAACGACTTTGTTCCCGTCGTCCCATACAACACCACCCACCTCCAGCTTGGTATCGGCCAACGCTACGACGTCATCATCACTGCGAATCAGACAGCTGGAAACTACTGGTTCCGTGCCGACGCTAACGGCCTGTGCCAGTCACGCTCCATTCTCCCAGGACGCGCCATCTTCACGTACCAAGGTCAGACCGTCGCCGATCCCACCACAACTGCCCCAGCCAACCCCTTCACGATCTGTGCTGATCCAATCACCACCCCGAAAGTTGCAAAGAACGTGCCCAGCACCACATTCGCCGCCCAAGCCAAGAACCTCCCCGTCGCTTTCGGCCCAGTAGCAGCAAACGGGAACACAGTTCTGTGGACCATAAACGGCACGTCCATCATCATCGACCCCGGAAAGCCGACCGTCCAATATGTCGCAGAGAATAACAACAGCATCCCGCAGTCGTACAATGTTGTGCAGGTACCATCAACCTCGGCGTCAACTTGGACTTACTGGGTCATACAACAAGCTGTAGGCGCACCACCCATCGCCCACCCCATCCATCTTCACGGCCATGACAGCTATGTCCTCGGCGGCGGTGACGGTCAATTCAGTATGGCAACGCACTTCAGCTCCCTGCGCTTCACCAACCCACCGCGTCGCGATGTTGTTCAGCTTAGGGGTAGCGGGTGGCTCGTTCTCGCATACCCGACTGATAATCCTGGTGCTGTAAGTAGACACTCAGATCCCAACCATCCCAACCATCCCAACCATCCCCCAATATCGCCACTGAAATAACAAACACTAACTCCTCCCTCCCAGTGGCTCATGCACTGCCACATCGCCTTCCACGTCGGCATGGGCCTCGGCATCCAGTTCCTCGAGCGCAAATCTGAAATCAATCTTCCGGCTGCTGGCTCTGAGTGGAAGCAGAATTGCGCTAATTGGGCTGCTTACAAGGCTGGGACGACGGATGTGTGGCCTCAGGATGATTCTGGGCTTAAGAAGCGTTGGCCTCCTCTTGTTGAGGGGACTTCGTCGTTTAGGCTGGACTAGGCTGACTACTGACGTGTTCTTCCCTCGCAGGAGACTCCAAGGGCAAGCAATACTTCGTCCAGCTATAGGCGGTGCGATGCTTTTCTACTCGCGACGTTTGCTGGCAGCGGTCCGGCCTTCCCTAGACTTTGTATTCTCTTCTCACACTCCTTCAACCCTATTCTGACTTTACCCCTTCTTTCTCATACATATCTTGTCATCGCTGCTCTCCACTTTGTTTTGGGGGGCGACATGTACATACTTGCTCCGCTACTTCCACCCTTCTTGTAGATATTGCAATAACACCCCTTTCGCGAGAGTTATCCGAATTCGCACCCTAAACTATGTGCGACCATTTTTATCCTGATAATCTGTGTGGCGTTCAGGTCCTTAAGCGCATACATGTCGCTAGTCCATCTCACCACCGCAGCCACCCAAGTACGCAGTTCATACCTCCACTCCACCCATCTTCACCCCAGACCCTTTCCGCATCCCGTCCCATCTCGATCCCCACCCCCGAATCACCCCACCAATCTCCTTCCGGTCATCGCACGGTGTTGCAGCTCCCGCTTACCACACCCAAGCCGCGAGGCACGTCTTCCCGTCCCATCCCAGCCAATCAACATCGTCTCAGAAATTGCCGAGTAAGCCCAGCACAAGGGTAGCGAGCGGGGAACACCCGACCTCCACCACCGGATTCAACATGCTGACCATCGTTTTTATGTTCCCACAAGCAAGCTGTAGCGAAGGAGGCTTTTCGGCGTAATCGTGATATATATCCAGCCAGTTGGGAGACAGTTGCGTACTGACCGAGCCGTGGCGGCGGTATTCTGCGAATGGGAATATCGAATAGTGCACACGGAGACCGAAGCGCACGGCTTGGAAGACAGAGGAGTGAGATGGATGAGTGGTTGATGAGTGGTCGACCAAGAAGAGGGCGCTCGAGATGTCGTGTTCCCCACTGTGCATGTGCGTGTGGAGGAGGAGTGGTGAGCGAAGACGGACAGGGAAGCTCTCGAGTTGATAAGCGTGGAGTACCCTGAGTTTGTGCTCGAGCTACAAGGCCATCGTATGGTTGCTACATTACTACATTAGTTACTCTGCATCACCCGTGTATTGCAAGCATACCGACTACAACGACCATGGCAACAACAACAGTGACCTCGCACAGCACAGACTCTGATCGCATCGACAAAGAGCCACATCTCGCACACGCATCAACAAACATCTCAATCAGCCCAGAGCTGTTCGAGAAACTGTATCTCGCGCCCAAAACACCACACGCAAACGACCGCGTGGGAAAATATGCAAACGCGACACCCTTGGGTTTCCTAGGCTTCGTAATCTCAACCTTCACGTTCTCCATGGTACTAATGGGCTGGGGCGGTGCCGCCGGAATGCAAGCAGTCGTGTAGGTCCATCCCCTCCCTCCCCCATCCCCATCCCAACTCCATCCCAACTCCACCCCATACTAACCCCCATCCCCCTGCAGCGGCATATTCTTCTTCACAGGCCCCCTCCTCCTAACCCTCTCCACAATCTTCCTCTGGATCCAAGCCCAATTCTTCCCCATGATGGTCTGCGGCCTCTTCGCCGTCTTCTGGCTCTCCTTCGGCATGTTGCAACTGCCCACCCTCGGTCTCTCTGCCGCATACTCGCCAACTGGCGATGCAGCAGCAGGGATGGTGAGCAAGGAGATGAACGCAGTCATTGCATTGTATTTGCTTGTGTGGGGTTTTGCGCTAGCAACGTTTTGGCTCTTTACTATCCGGATCAACATGGTCTTTGCGGGTATCTTCGGGTTTGTGACGGTCGGGGCTTGGGTGTTGAGTGGAGCGTACTGGGCGTTGAGTACGGGGGATTTTGATAAGGCGTTGAAGTTGCAGAAGGTGAGTGACTCTGGCATTTTTGAGGGGTCGTTACTGATGCGTACAGGCTGGTGGAGCGCTCTTGTTCATAGTAGGCCTGCTGGGCTGGTACATGCTCTTCGTCATCATGGCTGCAGAGATGCGCTGGTCTGTATGTCCGCCTGTTGGAGATCTTAGCAAATACTGGGCGAAGACGGATGTCGAGATTGGTGCAAATGCAAGCGAGAAGAAAGATTGAGCATGAGATCGTGTCTTTCGAGAGCGACACTGATGTTATGTAGATGGTGCGGTAATACTTTGCATGTAATTGCCGATGTAAAACTTTCCACAAGGACGCAGCTCGACGAGCAAACGAACTCATGGCCCTACAGTCCCCGCGACCTTCTTTTCCTGCAACTCTTTCCTGTCGCGTCTCTGTACAGCAACGGTCTTACTGGTGTACTTTCTCTTGTCTACCGACGGAATGAAGAACGCGGCGACCACTCCCAGCAGACCGAACGCCAAGGCCACTAGATACGACAAATGCGCACCCTCCAAGTATGCTTGCTTATTCCCTAAACTGGCTGCAGCTCGGATAGCAGGAGTTATACCTGGGATAGCTTGGTACCCGGTAGCTGTGTTTGCTCTCGCCGCGGTGATCAACCTAGTGACGATATCCGAGGAGAGATTGAAGGGGGCAAGATTGGCACGAACGCGCGCAGGTAAGGCGTCTCCGTACTTGTTGTTCGTAACGTTTCCGAAGATGGCGGTAGCGACAGCGCCAGCAAGTAGACGAGAGGTTCCTGCAAGACCGGCTGCCGTGCCAATATCTTCCTGATATACGATTCCGAAGCCTACCAAGACCATGCCGTTCAAGAGGTTGACAGAGGTACAGGTTGAGATGATGACTGTTAGGATGATTGACTTGACGGGATTATCCATTGTAGATGTAGACATGGCGCCGACGCAGGCTGTCTGTAACGCGACGGCGAACATTATGACCCAACGTTGGTGTCCGATGACCTTGCTGAAAGCCACAATAATGCCACCGATGATGGTTCCGAGAGGTAGGACTTCGGCATACAAGCCTTTGGATATCTCGTCGGTGGCGTAGATGAGTTGGGATAGGCGTGGCCACAGAGTTGCGTTCGAGTAGTATTGCATCCTGTTATTCGTTAGATTGAACCGTATCATCGAATGAGATTACTTGCCCGCCTATGGCCATGACTAGCATCGGAACAGTGAAGTGGCGCAATGCTCTGAAAAGACGCGGCGGGAACAGTGGTGCTGTTAGATTATAGTAGGCCTCATAGAATCCCAAACCAATCAGGGTTACCAGTCCGATGATGATCGGTGCGAGAACTGTCGCAGAAACCCAGGGAGCTTGTGATCCACCCCAGCTGACACCGACGATGAATAGTGTACATCCGGCCAGGAATAGAAACAACCCCAACCAGTCGAATTCGCGTAAAAGCTGTCCAGCAGTCTTGCCATGTTCAGCCTTCTTATCCTTCCAGGATGGCGGGTGGTAGAAGAAGAACAGAAGGGCAAGGTTGATAGCCTGGAAGCCTATCATGACATAGTAGCAAATACGCCAGTTGCCCGTCTGCTTGATGATGACCCAACTGACCAGGGGCATGATCTGTGCTATGATTGAGGCGGCGTCGAACAACCCAATAGTAACATGACGATATTTGCTCGGCACAATTTCTTGAACCGCACCAAATGCCATTTCCAGGAACCCGGAACCGCATCCAAACAAGGCACCGCCGGCGATCATCTGATTGATGCTTTGTCCGGTCGCCGAAACGATACTGCCGATGATGAGAATGATAGCTCCAGCAATGAAGAACCATCGCCTGCCGAATATGTCTGAAAGTCGTCCACCAACGGTGACAAACATCGCGCCACCAAGGTTCCACGATATCGTAATCCAGGTGTATCTAGGATCTGGACCAAGATCGGCATTGATATACGTGAGGATCGCTGGTGGGATGAGGAGGGTAAAGAGGTAGGCGTTGTAGCACATGGCCATAGACACGGCGGCCATCAATGTGCGAACTGGAACGAGTTAGATATGACTGGTGGCCAGTCCGGATGTTGGGCAGTACGCACAGGTCATGCCAACATCTTCACCGGTGGTTTGCAGATGGCGGACGATCTCTTCGTTGGCGTCATTGTTGTGGACGTAGTTGTCATGATCCGACGTATTCGTGCTATGCTCGAGCGCTTCGATATGTGCCACCGAGGGCTCGCGGTCTCCTTTCGCAGCCATAGCGTAGCAAACGACAATAGAGAAAATCACTACGAAGTACTGAAAATATCCGAATACAGAGCTGGAGGATCAGCACCGTCATAAATACCGTCCCGCTGTTCCCTAGTGTGATCCGTCAGCTACCCCGGAATTCACCCCAAACATCCCCACCCATGTATGGAGATAGCGAGAGGGCACTTATGCACATGCAACCGACTCAAAATTCTAGTACACTTGGGGGCGTTGTACCGATATGAGCATAAGCACTGTCATTGCCGGTTTGGGTAAAGAACTGCATGTCGTATGGCGTCAGTGAGGGAATATGATTGGTCACGGCTCGTTCAGTCGGAAAAACATAGCCAATGCCGACTTAGTATACCCGGCGTTGGCTATCGTTGTCCTGTGTGCGCAACAGTCAGCGGAGGAAAACGCACTGGAGATCGCATTGCTGTGGGAGTTTTGGTGTCTTTCAGAGCGCATGGTTTGCCATCCACCCAATGCATCTCTTCCAATCTCTGGTCTCGTATTCGAACGCCCTTGAGAAAAGACATGTGACCGCATTCGCTCGTTCTCGTAGGATGAGACGTGGGTTCGTCTGACACGCTACGTACTTGAAATGTGATGGTAGGTATGAGTGGAAGAACAAAGATCAATTTTTGCCATAGCCGGATATCGCGAGTATGTCGTAACGCCTTCAAATGCTGTATCCACAAACGCCGCCCAAAAAAAGAAACGGAAATCTCATAGGGCTTCGAGTTCGAAGTCGTCCAGCTTGTCGCGGTACTTCATGATGTTGCGCTTAATCTTGGAGGAGTCGACCCATGTGACGAAGTCTTCCATGTTCCTCGAGACCAGGTAGGCTGGGTCTGTGATGACATCGGTTCCAACTCTTACGTGCTGTGTCTTTGTTAGCTCCTAGCTGTGTCGAGGGAGATGACTTCTAAAGAAATCATGTCCGGAGTCCAGTGTACTAACCCCTTGTTCAACGAGTGTGACTGCAGATTGTACATGATCCGCCATGCGTAACCGGGTCATGACGACTGGCAACTTCCTCCTTGCGAATGCGCTCACTGTGAGCTTATGCTCGACATCGGATAGTTTTCCACGGCCGCCGCCACCAGTTCCTAGCAAGCCCATCGAGAACAGCTTCTCCAGTATCAGATCCTCTTGTTTGGCGCGGAAGGGATCTGATGGATCGAGGTTGGCGATTCTGTGTGCGAGTTGTCGCAATGAGCCGGCGAGCTGATTGTATTTGCGGTAGTCGTCGCGTCCTTGGATTGCGTAGCGGCGCATGACGGCGGCTTCTCGGTGGTCATTATCGCTTTTGTAGGTGTTGAAGTCGACCTGTCAAAAGTGTTAGTGCCTCTTAATAAGTCGTTGTCTCTCCATGTATAGGAGAGAGCGCCGCTGGGCATGGCGAGAATAGCGGCTGTTCGCGCGGCGGTCCCGACGGCGATGCGCAACGGTGGTGGAGTGGAGCAGGTGGTTCATACCTTCTTCAAGAGCTTCTGCTCATGATGCTTGAGTTTGCGCACCATATTGACGAGGTTGTAATGGGATTGCCGTGGGTGGTGGGTCTTCAGTGCTTGCGATGGCTTCGCGACGACGATGAAGATCCAAAGAATTATTTGACAGGGGTGCAGCGGGCGCTAGCAGTAGCGCGACTGCCCCTCCAATGACGCGTGGGGTGCATCCAAATTACTTTTCACTCTTCGAGTCAAACATCCTACAGTCATTCCTCTGAACGCATCCACGAATATGCCGACAGTCCACCTACTCGACTATGTCGCCGGCAACGTCCGCTCCCTCGTCAATGCCATCGAGAAGGTTGGCTACACGGTCGAATGGATCAAGACGCCCGCGGACGTGCCCTCTGCCGAGGTACCACCGCCCTCTCACCAAGACGCGCGCAACAATTGACAAGTGCTGATGCAGCATCGCCCCTAGAAACTCATCATTCCCGGCGTCGGCCACTTCGGCCACTGCATGTCCCAGCTAGAGAAAGCCGGCTACGTCGAACCCATCCGCGAACACATCAGGGCGGGGAAACCTTTCATGGGAATATGCGTCGGTGTTCAGGCATTGTTCGAAGGCTCGGAGGAGAGTCCTGATGTCAAGGGACTGGGCGTCATTCCTATGCGACTACGGAAGTTCAAGGACGCAGACAAGAGTGTACCGCACATCGGGTGGAATAGCGCAAACACATCGCGCACAGGAGAAGTTACGGATGACTCATTGTACGGGTTGCGACCAACGTCAAAGTACTACTACGTTCACTCTTACGCCGCGATATATGAGGAGGGTCTGTTGGAGAAGGATGGCTGGGCAGTCGCTACAGCACGGTACGGCGACGAGGAGTTCATCGGCGCAGTCGCAAAGGGAAACATCTTCGCCACACAATTCCACCCTGAGAAGAGCGGCGCAGCAGGACTTCGCGTCCTAAAGGCTTGGTTGGATGGCAACATGTCACAGAAGCTACCCGAGAAGCCATCAGCAGCCGAAACAAAAGAAGGCCTGACAAGACGCGTCATCGCCTGCCTCGACGTCCGAACCAACGACCAAGGCGACCTAGTAGTAACAAAAGGCGACCAATACGATGTCCGCGAAAAAGAAGGAGCCGGCGGTGGAGTGCGCAACCTAGGCAAGCCCGTCGAAATGGCCAAGAAATACTACGAACAAGGCGCCGACGAAGTCACCTTCCTGAACATCACTTCCTTCCGCAACTGCCCCGTAGCCGACACACCCATGCTCGAGATCCTGCGCCGAACCAGCGAAACCGTTTTCGTCCCTCTGACAATCGGCGGAGGCATACGCGACACAGTAGACACAGACGGAAGCAAGATCTCTGCCCTCGACATCGCAACCATGTACTTCAAGTCCGGCGCAGACAAAGTAAGCATAGGCTCTGACGCCGTAACCGCAGCGGAAGAATACTACGCGCGAAGCAGCAAACTCTCTGGCACCACGGCCATAGAAACCATCTCATCTGCCTATGGTAGACAAGCCGTCGTCATCAGCGTAGACCCCAAGCGCGTATACGTCCCCTCGCCCGACGCGACTCCCCACCACACTATCAAAACCACAACTCCAGGTCCCAACGGCGAGGCATACTGCTGGTACCAATGCACCATCAAGGGCGGACGCGAAGGCCGCGACTTCGACGTCCGACAACTCGTCACCGCAGTCGAAGCCATGGGCGCAGGCGAGATCCTGCTAAACTGCATCGACAAAGACGGAAGCAACAGTGGATTCGACACGGAGCTCATCAACGACGTCAAAGACGCGATCAAAATCCCTGTTATCGCCAGTAGTGGCGCAGGACACCCCGGTCATTTCGAAGAGGTGTTTGCCAAGACGAAGACGGATGCTGCGTTGGGTGCTGGAATGGTGAGTATCCATTCTACTGATATTATGAATATGGACAAAGTGACTAACATGTTGCAGTTCCACAGAGGCGAATACACAGTCAAACAAGTTAAAGACCACCTGCAAGAAAAGGGACAGATCGTACGGCCGTTCGAAAACGATATATAAACATATGTTTGGACTCCCAATGGAATCCCAGACTATGCCCTCTCTAGTATTTCGTAAACATGTATATATACAGAAGTAGAGTGTTATCTCCGCCAGGTATCGATCGTGAAACGAGTAGACCCGCGTCAGCAAGATTGCCGCATCGTAGTGCAGCACTCCAGTACCATCGATGCGTGAAAACATGACCACCATTTCTCGTCAGATTCTGGATGCCGTTGTCCTCATATCGCGAAATGCCGCGCCGTTGCCATGTATCGACCTGCAAATGGTATTCATACAGATATTCTGCAAATGGCTCAAACGAAGATGCTGCTTTTGGATGAGAGTGTCGTTTATATGATTCCGAGTCTTTGTTTCACTTTCTCCTTTTCATAACCTTGGTGCACATATCCACCAATCCGGTCTTGGCTTCGCTTTCGGGGAAGAAGGAGATAGCCTCGATGGCTTTGTCGACGTAGTCTTGTGCCAGAGCGCGGGTTTGCTCCAGACCCGAACTTTGAGAAACGATTTCGCGAGCCTGAATCAAACAATTAGCACACTCCACTCTCCTTGAACTTCCATACGAAAATGGACTGATTGTAAGACTCACCCTCTGAACATCCCCCTCCTTAGAAAACTTCCTCCCCACCAATTTCCCCAAACTACTCTCCTCCTTCCACGCAAACAACAACGGCGCAGTCGCAAGTCCCAATTCCAAATCCGCACCCGCTGGCTTCCCGAGCTCCGCTTCGCTAACCGTGTAATCCAGCATATCGTCTACAAGCTGGAACGCCAGACCCAGGTTCTTCCCATACAGATACGCCGCCTCCACGACCTCGGGACTCGAGCCACCCAGGATAGCGGCGGCGCGACAGCTCTTCGAGATGAGGGACGCGGATTTGAGGTATGTTTTTTGGAGGTAGTATGCTACTGTGTCTTCTGTCCAACTGGGGTTCTTCTCGTCCCGAGCCGTGTTTTTGAGCTGCATGAATTCGCCCTCGACGAGGTTTGCGATGACGGTGGCGAGGAGTTCTGTGACTTCTGGGTCGCGGAGACGGGCGAGTGCGACGGAAGCGCGGCCAAGCAGGAAATCGCCTGCGAGGACGGCCATTTTATTGCCGAATTCAATGTTCGCGCTGGGTGCGGCGCGGCGGGAGACGGAGTGGTCGATTACGTCGTCGTGGAGTAAACTAGCCGTGTGAATCAATTCTGTGATTTCCGCGAGGCGCCGTTGGGAAGGGAGGATATCGCTGTCTTCAGCCGTATACGCAGAGTCATGTCGTATACTGCTAATAGGACTCTGATCTGGGTTCTCATCTGCCAGGATCCGTGGATTGGTAATTGAGATATCCGCGCTCTGGCTCCCGATTCCGAGGTCTCGTCGCGAACTCCGTGGTGTGAGGGCTGTGGCTCGGCTCATGAGCAGGACGAGCATGGGGCGCACGTATTTTCCTTCGCTTTGCGTGTAGTACTTTGCGACGGTGTCGAGGGTGGGGTGCCCGGATCCGAGGAGCGATCGTATGTTTCCGGTCAGGAACTTCATCTCGCGGGCGACGGTTTGGAAGGGGTCCATCTTGATGGGCGCATCCGGTGGCGGCGACGACATGACGTTTTGCGCTACGTGGGCGGCGGCGGCCCAGGACGACTGGTTTCGCCGCCGCGAGGGGTGGTGGAGGCTTGGTGTCGCATTTTTCTGCGTGTGTATTGAGCGGGCGAGGGCGGCGGCGTTACGGTATGGACATGTTGACATGTGCGATAGTGACGAAGTTTGCTGTCGCGCGATGGACGTCGCGAGCCGGGGTGTGCGGCTCGTCATGGGGGGTTGAGCCGTGAAACTTTGTCTGAAACGGGCAGAGACGGTGCAATTGAGGGGTTGGAGCAGCGTCTCGGAGCACACAGAGTGGGTGGTGGTGGTGAAGTGGGCTAGTGATATGTTCGCCCGCAGCTATCGGCTAGATTTGTCGAAGTCAAAATATCCATGACGTTCCGAACGCTAGCTCCCCTCGGTCGCCGCACATCCCTGCCGCGTCGTCCATGCCGCGTGCCTGTGACGCTGTTTCTTACCGTCTACACAACACACTCCACACAGCCATGGTCCTGCTTACTATGACTCCCGGTATCGTCCGGGCTGTCGCAAAAGCCAAAGACGTATCCGCCGACGAATACGAAAAGCTCCAGCACGCCGACGAGCCCTCGCTTGCGGAGCCCAGAGTCGGGAATCCCATCTCCCACAGCCAGTTGATCGACCTGTCAAAGCTGCTGAAGAAGCATGTCGACAAAGACATCAAAGACGCCCCAGAGACCACAGAAGACACCTCATCCCCCACGCCAACGACCCTCGCCGCCCTCCTACACAACACAACAATATACATCCCACCGCCTGCCCCCAAACCCACGCAAACCCCCGAATACCACGCCCTAATGAGACGTCTCCGCGCCGAGCAAGAAGCCCTTTCCTACGAACGCATGCTACACCCGCCGCCAACACGCGAATCTTTCTCGCAGCGCTTCCCTCGCGCCCCAGAACCATTCTCGATTGGAGCAACACAAACCACCAGCGAGGAAGAGGAGTTATCTTACGAAGAAGTGCATCGGCAGATCATCCTCATTATAAACATCTTGGTCTCGGTCGTTTGTGTGGCAGTCTTCATATGGGTAGCAGCGCGACACTGGAGTGTAGGCAGTAGACTAGGACTGAGCATGGGAGGATCGTTGGGTGTTGCAGTTGCCGAGGTAGCTGTATACAGCGGCTACGTGAGAAAGGTACGGGAAGCGAAACGCTTAGAAAAGAAGAAACCGGAGATCAAGGAGATTGTCAAAACATGGGTGTTGGGCGAGGACGACGGAAAGGAGGGAGACACGACTGGGTGGAAGGAGAAAGACGTGGATGGAGTCAGGTTCAGAAAGGGCAAGCATCGTTGAAGATGTGATTCAGATTACGCCAATTCATGCTTGGAAGAATACCCATCATTACTGCTCCCCAAACAACGCCTGCAATGCAGTTGAAATCCCCCCGCGCCAACGCACAAATCACAAGCTAGGAATAAGTCTCAAGTTTTACTTCTTGTCCTTCCTTCGTCCGGCTACACCCCCAGCGAACCGCCCAAGGTTGCTCAGGCTGGACCTTGGCTTATGGCCCTGCACTGGACCCGGTGGCGCAGGTTGAGGAGGTGGCCGCATCGCGTTCGCTGGACTGCCAGGCCTCAGCCCAGCAACGCTCTTGGGAGGTGCACTCGGCGTGGGTGCCCTGGGTCCCATCTTCTCCTGCATCTCTTCCTCTTCGCCCATGCTCGCCATCCGCTGAGTACGTCTCGCCTTCTCCTGCGTCTGCTTGAACCTGTCGAGCAGCTCTGACCACTTGACGGTTCCACCAGCCTCGGGGCCACCCAGACCATCCCTTGGCTTCAAGCGGCCAGGACGTTCGAACGTCGATACATTGGATCCTGCAGAGGATGGAATGCCGCTGCTAGCACTGCTGTTCGAGCCAACTTCTGAGCTTTTTTGCCGCAAGTGGTTTAGGGTAGGGGAGGAGGAGGAAGGGTGCACATACGTCGAGCTGCTGCGCTGCGGCGCAATATGCAGGTAGCCAATGGCCGAGACGCTGTTAAGACGGTTCTTGAGCGCTGCAAACGCTGACGATTGAGGCAGCAGCATGAGCAGGCCGTACATGCACTTGTAGAGGTGCGGGTACCGCTCTGGCTCCAGGAGCTGCATGCGCAGGTCTAGTCACTACAGTTAGTAAGGTGCCACGGTTCGAGGAGAGGTTCTTACATGTGAAGACGGGAGACTCGAGTAGCTGGACGAGCTTGTCGATTTGGATGAGCATGTTGACGGTCATCTCAAGGTCCGCACTATCACAGTCAGTAATGCCCGTTGTATACCACGTTGAGGAACATACAAAACTTGAAGCAGATGGTATGCTTGCTCATAAGCTTGGGCAAGTAGACACAGTGAGAAGGTAGCGACGGCGTTGTTGCACCACGCCTTGAACAGAATGACAAAGAACGATTGGCCATCCTTGTTGTCGAGGTTCCTGAGTCGTCTTCGTAGATCAGCAAGCTCTGGGGCAGTAATGAGATTGTTGTTGAGGTTCTGCACCATGATACTGGCAAATTCGACATCCTCGTCCTTCGCAAGGCAATCAGCCATGGTACGGTATATACGCTCAGCACTCAATGTTATGCAGAGCTGTCTGATGATGAGGTTACCACGAGTTTCGAGCAGTCGGCGGTCTGTACAGAACAGCTTCAGGAGATTAACCATGAATGAAGTGAAGTAGGTATCATCGCTGTGCAGTGAGATCTGTGATAGAAGAAGCAAGTCGCGCGTAACGACTGCATCTGAAGGGTCCGAAAGCGTCTTCAGCAATGCAGGGAATGTGCCGTCGTCCACTGTCAGTATCTTGAAATTGTTAGCAATTGCCTTATTGCCAGCATGTTTACACTCACTCTGCCAGGTGCCATTCTATGGAGCATTATCAGCCATGCTATGGCCGCAACGCGAGTGGCTTCGTGTTCATTCAAGAACTGCAGCGTCAAAGCGCTGACAGCAGCTTGGTAGTCCAGCTCTGGTATTGGACGCGGGGATGGGCCTCGCTCCTCTGCTGGTGTGGGCGATCGCGTACCCTTGCCATCTGGCGATTCAGCCTTGTTTGCTTGATCGCGGATGACTGCCTTGAGCAATCGGCCAGATAGATTAGAATCGCGCCGCTGCGTGCCGGTGAGCTCTTTACCTAGCTCAGATAGGGAAGGCGGTAGCTGAATCTGTCCACCTGCAGCACCATCGCGGGGGCGGTTATCGTCAGATAATGACAGTATATAGTCCATCAACGAGGCGTTGACCTTGACTGCAGCTTTGCGAACGGTGTCGACGTCGTGCGACATGCGCGGCAGGACGTGCGACAATAGACTGGGAACAAACGGCATGATGTCCTCTGGGCAAATGTCGAAGAAGTTGTCTATCCAGCGGAGTGCCGTGAGCAGTATTTCAGTCTGCTCTTCTTCTGTGCCTACACCAGTCAGCTTCGATCCTTGTATAGAGTATTTGTTAAACCCACCTGATGGGGGCACCAGGAAGTCGACTAGAATCTCAAGGATCTTGGGATGGTCTACGTGCACATCCTGGCCAGGTATCCAGTTTCCGTCGCCGTTGACAGACTTTCCGCTGTCGCCAGAGATGGAGCCACTCTCTCCGCTTGCCTCGCCCTTGTCGTTGATCGAATCGTCCAGCTCGAGAGGGGTGCTGTCTGTCGCTTCGCTGCCACTATGGATGCTACCCGTAGAGTTCCTGCGATCGTCCTTGCTGTTGCTCCTCTTGCTTTCTGCTATACCCTTCTTGATGCGGGCGATTTTCTTGATCTCGCTTAAGAACCTGTCCAATGCCGCCTGCGTCATGGTGTATACATCTTGGTTGGTGTCGCTCAGGAATCTGAAGAGGCCACCGAGGAAGCGAGGGAGGTGAGCGATGAGCTCGAGGTCGGGTATGGAGTCGAGCAGCGTGATCCATGCTACCAGGAAGGAACGTGTGAACGGATTAAGGACATAGATGCGTTCTTCGAGGAGGGGCAGGAAGCGTTCGAGGTTGAAAGCGAATGGGTGGGGCTCGTCTTCGGGGTCTTCTTGGTCGGGCGTGTCGTGTAGGACAGATACGTAGCTGGCAGCCGACTCGGAGACGATGTCCTTGATCAGACGGTCGAGCAGCTCTGCGCCGTTCTTGACTGAGAGCTCCGAATCTGCAGCCATCTGGACGGTCCGGGCCGTGTTAGCCTTGTCTCACCAGTTGCAGGAGGCATTATGGGTCTTCTCACCTTGCACAGGGCATCGAAGACCTGGTTAAAGTATACGAGTATCTCGCCCTTGGCGACCTTTGCGATGTTGTACATGCTCTCGCACGCATAGTACCTGACGCGGGCATCTTGGTCGCTGAAGCACGCGAGGACCGGGGGCACGATTTCTTCGAGATAGCGAGCGACTTCCTGGCGAAATGTTAGTAGGGATATCAAGCTGTGTATCAGATATGTCTACGCACCGGGCCCAGGGCTATCGAAGCCGCGGCCAGCCCTATCAGGCCGCCGTTGCGGGCGTGGGGCTGGTGGACGGCATAGGCGTACTCCTGGCACAGCTGGCGCACGATGCGGGCTATCCTGTCGTGGTCCTGGGCGGCGAGGGCGTCGCGAATGAGGCCTTCGAGCTCGAGCGCGCCGCTCTTGCGCTTGTCGTAGAGCTTGTCGTTGAGGGCTTTAGTGATATTGACGTCCATGGTGAGGTCGCGGGCAGGACAAGTCTACATGGTGCAGCGGCTAGCCTATCGCATCTTGGAGTAACAGCGTGCGGGGTATCGGGAGCGTCGTGAAGCAGGGCGAGGAGGAACGTGCAGCCCTTCACGGTGTAAACCACGATGCTCGAGCCGACGGGGTCACGACAGGGATCTGCGCTTTTAACGGAAGGCACACACGTCATCGTGCCTTCCTACACAACCGCCTATCCTTGTCGCTAGCACCTGCCGATAAACGAGACATTTCCAAAAGCAACCCCGAGCAGATGCCCAAGGCATGTCTCGACGACTGCCCTCTGCCCATTCTCACGACCCTCAGTGTCATGGCGATTGGCAGCTCCCCTTTCCGCTAGGCGCTTAGTCTTCCAAGTCACTCGCTCGCTCTGACCAACACCCTTCGCCGTCGTCGCCGCCTCACATCACCCTTGGGTTCACCTGCCCCTGTCAGGTGCGACCAGCGTCGACATGGAAAAGTTCAAGAATAAATTCCTGAACGCCCACCGTCGCTCGCGGCGAGAGGATGACATGGAGAAACTGAGGGAGCCCAAGGTCTCGCCCATCGCGACAGGCGGGTTCAAGCACTGGGCCGTGGCTTTGTAAGTCTTGTTCGTCTCCCGAGTGACGAGTACTTACATCAGCAGCATAGTCTGCAACTTCAATGTTGATATCGGGTAGGTTATCCGAATGCCATGTCTTCGGAGAGTAATGTATTGAGTTTGTAGCCCAGAAATCGAGATTCTATACCCTCCAGATGTGCCCTTTACGACGGCCGACCTGAGTGCTATATGCTTCAACAGGTACATTCGTCCGCCAGTTCCGAGTGGTACAATCTAAGTCGCATCTAGTTTTCCTGAGCAACAGAACACAGAGACCGCCGAAGACCTCTGTTACGACTTCGCCATCACCAACAACTCGCCCGACATCAAACTGACTTCGCCAAATGCCCCTCATGGCAGCCCAGACACCCTCTACGGCTCGTGTATCTTCCGCCAAGAGTTTGACGATACGATGAAGAGGAGTTTCAATCAAAGAACACTGGTCATGATTTCCCACCACAACTTCACTTCCTTCCATCATCGCATCTTACAGAAGATGACAGAGTCCGGACCCCTCAGCGACCCAACGACTTTAGAAGCTGCATTCTCACAGATGAACACATGGGCGCCCCCAGCACTCGGACGTCACGATCTCCCCTTCATGGGCAGCATGTTAACCTTGGACATCGCACCACATCGCGCCTTCCCTCTCCAAGGACTCCCAGGACCCACGCCACTAATCTCCGACATACCCCTCTCCATCTACGCCTACGAACCCGTCGGCTCCTGGGACAACATCATGCACTACATGCCCTGCATCACGGACCTCTACGTGCTCTACGAGAAACTCATCCTCTGTGAAAGCGTCATCGTCATCGCAAAGTCCCCCCAACTAGCCAGCGAAGCCGTCTCCTCCCTCGTCGACCTCATCTGCCCCGTCCCCTACGCCGGCGTAGTAAAACCCTACATGACCATGCAAGCAAACTTCAAAAGCATCGGCATCGACGGCGGCACCCCAACCTCCTTCATCATCGGCGTCACAAACCCCTTCTTACTCAAACGCATCGTCGCCGCCGCAGAAGCCAGCCACAAAGCGCGGCCACACATTTTGTATCTGCAAAATTTCGACGGCCCCGTCCCAACACGCCGCCACCACTCCCTCCACCACAAATCTAGTCGCAACGCCCTCCTCGACCTCCCCGGCGGCGGCATCGAAGTCCACACGCCCTCTAAACGCTTCCTTAAATCCGACCCTGCAGTCGTATCGCAAATCGAATCCCTCCTCAAACTCGGCGACCAAACCCGCGAATTAGGCCCCATAATCCGGCGCCACTTCGCCGAGCTCACCGCCCAGTTCATTGCGCCCATAAACCGCTACCTCGCTACCTCCAACGTCGTTACGCCCGGCGGCGCAAACCGGTACGCCAGTTTCCACGTTCCGGATCTGATGAGCAGTGTGAGCAAGTATGGGACGAGTGTCAAGTTTCGCGGGTCGAACCCGTTGCAGAGACATAGAGCAAGGGATGGGCTTTATGAGAGTTTTTGCAAGAGCGCGAGTTTTTATAGTTGGTTGGAGATGAAGATTAGTTTGGAGAATGAGGCTAGTGCGGGGATGTTGAATACGCCTGTTGCGTCTTCTGCTGGAAGTGGGTGAGATGGGGTGGATGAGTTGAGATGGGTTGGGAAGGGCAGTGGTGTGTAATTTTGGAAGGTGGACTGGGACTGGAGGGAAGTTTGTAATTTGCAAGATACCATAAGTTATAGAGATGCAGAATGTCTGTATGATAGGAATGCATGTTCAATATTTACTTTGTACATGCGCATTATGCGAAGAAATGACACATTCTTATCCTTGCTTTCCAATGTAAGACAAACAACATCGATACCCACATGCAGGATATTTATGCTGTCCAAAGTCGCACCTAGACTGACGCTTGAAGCTCAACGCGAGTGATATAGGCCAAGTGTTCTCTCAAACCCGTCCTTCGTCTCTGAACTTTCTGATTTGTGAACCTGGTTATCAGCAATAACTATCATATCTCAAGACATTTCTCGATACTGAACGCAAGACGATGTCATGTTCGTGAGTACATTGTTCTACGTAGACTGATGAAAAGTCGCTATGAAACCACATCAGCGTTAGGCGAACATGCTATGCGAGGTCGCCGAGCGCGTTAACGCCCTGAGGTTCCTATCCGTCTCTACCTTTGCAGCATCGCGTTGCCGCGCTTCTTCACGTTTCCTGATATCCAGACGCTTGTTCAACTCCTCCTGTTTCTTGGTGTCCTCGCGTTGCCGCGCGTCTTCTTGCTCTCTCGTGTCTTCACGTTTCCTGGCCTCTCTGCACTCCTTTGCCTCTATACTCTTCTTTGCCTCTTCACGTTTTTCTGCCTCTTCACGTTCTTCTGCCTCTTCACGCTTCTTTGCCTCTTCACGCTTTTCTACCTCTTCACGCTTTTCTACCTCTTCACGCTTCTTTGCCTTTTCACGCTTTTCTACCTCTTCACGCTTTTCTACCTCTTCACGTTTTTCTGTCTTTTCGTGTTTCCTTGCCTCTTCGCGTTTCCTTGCCTCTTCACGCTGCTTTCCCTCTTCGCGTTCCTTAGCCTCCGACCGTGCTTTAGCCTTAACCGTCGCTTCAGCCTCTGCCTTTTCTCGAGCTTCAGCCTGGACTTTCTCTTGCTGCTGCCGTTCCTTTTTCACTTTGGCCAGATAGTATTTACGGTAATACTCCCCAAGCTTTGGGAAGACACCAAACTGAAATCCCCATTTCCATATCCAGTCACAAAATCCAGACAAGCTTTCCAAATGTCCAGCTTCAGAGGTTGCGATGAGCGCTGAAAGCCGCATCTGCTGGAGAGGAAGAATATCGTCCTTCACAATCGTCCCTTCCTTTCGGAACCTTGAATCATACGGTACCATGACGGTGTTGAGCATGTCGACGTAGGCGCCTATTGGCGGATCGTATTTGCTGGAGTATTGGACGTTGAGGACTTGCTTCGGGTACAGCTCCTCTCCCCATAGAGCTTGCGGGGGGTGGGTATATGGGTATTTGACAACTGGGACGCTTCGGTTGAGGACAGAAGGGCCCTTCTTGCTCAGACCTTTTCCACCTGACGTGTTGATAAGCAAACCTATCATGCTGTCACGAAGCTTTTCCACTATGATCAGCGGATACAGCTTAGCGCGGATGTAGCCAAATTCAGTGTGTATGTCAGAGTCAGACGCGACCAGAGAAGGGCGCAGAACCGGGAACCAGCCGATGTCGCCGACATTGAAATCACGCCGCTGAAGATGATCAAAGTTGGTATAACGCGAGTTTGCAGTCATTAGCCCGATCTTCCGAAGCTGCGGGTCCAGTTTGGCGACAGTTGTCGCAGTAGCAGGTGCCAAGACTACGACTCCGGAAGCAGTATCTACTTCAATGTCTTCTCCGGCAGCTTTCAAGCTAGAGGTGAAGAGGTTGATGTGAACTTGAGCGGCAGTGACTATGATGGGTGGAAGCATGGGAGTATATCTCCCGACTCCAGGTATATCGAGTTGTCTTTTGGCGGCAAGATTCATGGCGGCTGTTGCTTGGTATGCGGTTTCGAAAAAATCTGAAAGCTGGAATCCAGAGTCACTAATCTTGCCCCGGCAGCCTCCGATGGCTATCCAAAGCTCACCCAATTCAGTGCGATCTGCCCCCGTTCCTGTTGAATTCTTAATACCTGCTTGTAATTGTTCTTTCTTGTGCTCCTTCTCTTGGAGTTCGTGCTCTAGACGTTTGATCGTGTCTTGGATTTCGATGGCGGCTTCCCAAGCCTTTGTCTCTGTGGCAGCAATCTCTCCAAAATCGGTAATGGAGATTGGCGGTAGTTTGGGATTTTTGGAGTGACGCTCAGTGTACGACTCCGCTGCGATGGTCGCAAAATCTTCCTTTGTAACATATTTTCGATTTTCCTCGAGACTGTCCTTGTAATGCTGGAGTCTGATCTTCAGCGTTGACACCCACGCCTCTAATTCTTTGTCACTCAGTCGCGCGACCGCCGCTTCGTACTCTGCAACCTTTACCAGAATGTACCGAATGGCTACCTCTGCCTGTGTCCTTCTCTTGGCAGGGCCTGCCATATTGGGATTGTGCGCAGGACCAACCCGGTCACTTGGTTGATCAGGAACGCGTTCGCGGGTAACAGGTAAAACGATTCGCTGAAGTGCTCGAGGGGGGAACGATGAGATGGTAAGTTGACAGACTTCGAAGAAATTGCGTTGGAGTAACAGAAGAGTAGTAGAAGAGTAGTAGAAGAGTAGCAGACGAGTAGCAGAAGAGTAGGTGAGTAGTTGATGCGACGCGGGGGAATATTCGTTCAAATGGGGTCTCGCTTCTCGAAGTCGCCTTCACCTCCGCCCTAGGCAGCCGCAATTCCACCGCTGTTTGACGGTCATAAATCGAAATTTCAATGAGCACAATGGGTCAAGCAATGAGCTTCGGTACCTACTCTACCTGGATTCATGCCACCCAGTCAAACACTATCAGCCCGCTACAGTCTCTCACCTCTCACCTCCTCCCCTCCCTCCCTCCCTCACCAACTACCCTCTCTCACCACCCCCCTCCCTACAAACACCCCTCAATAGCCCTCCTAACCTCCTTCGGCCTCGCCCCGGTAACCCCCTCCATAATATCCCCATCCTTAAACACACTAAACGACGGCATACTCCTAACCCCCAGCTCCTGCGCAATATCCTCACACTCCTCCACATCATACGTGTAAAACTTTACGTTTGGGTACTCAGCCACCATCTTTGCGACTTCAGGGGCGACGATGTGGCAGTTCTTGCACCAGGTGGCTGTGCCTTCGAGGATGGTGACGCCTTCGTACATGACGGCTTTGAGGTACTCGGCTTTGGTGTGGAGGGTTGGTATGGAGGGGGTTTCTGACGACATTTTAGGGGGATTGAGGTGATAGTTGGGGAGGTATGAGATGGGAGGTCGAGTTAAGGTGGGTGTTTGGTGTTGCTGATGGATGTTTGGTGAGGCTGCATGGCTGGGGTGGAGATGTGTGGGGAAGGAGACGATGATGTTGATGACGTCATCGCTTTCCATGTGGAAAGAACGCCGACGCGACGGTCTATTGTCTCGTCCTCGTGCCGTTTTTCAGACATACGACAGCTGACTATGGGCTTCATCTTCTGGGTTGCGCCTGAAAGCATACTTGTACAGTACGATGGAGCATACGAATAAGCTGTACATCACTCATGCAGCATTCAGGCGCGCGCATCATTGACGTTGAAAGACATTATATTCTTATTTCAATATGGTATCATAACTTCATCCTCCGTTCATCAAGTAACGATATAATCCCCTACTCGCCCTTACCCTGCTTGCCATAGAAAGCGTCCTCACCACCAAGTGCCTTGAGTGCCTCAGCAGACTTCTTCTTGGACTCTTCGCTAGTGTCTGCATCACGTGTTAGTCTTCCATCTCATCAAACACGCAGCTAGGTATCTCAGGGAATGCGTACTGGGGTTGCTCAAGTTTGCCTTGTGACCCGAAGCCTTGTTGCTGATATCCTCGGTGGTGTTGTTGATATTCTGGTCCGCCTCGCTGAGACCGGGGGCGGTGATGCCCTGGTGGGAAACTCCTTGGCCGGACATGTTTGATGGAGATGTGATGTGTAGTTTGATTTGGTCGGTATGTGCGGAGTTGTGATGGATATAGATGTAGAGTAGGTTGTGATGATTGATTGATGATGTATGGTCTCTTCCTACACACCAGCAACCCAGCCTTATATACACCCGACTTCTGCCCTGCTGCACAACACCTCCACATTACGTCTTCAGCGTCATCTGTTCAGCTGGAACACCTATGTCATACCTGTCTTGGCATGAACTGGCCTTCTCCACCCAATCCCAGGTACAGCCGGCGTTGGCGTAGCCACCGGTGGGCGCTAGAGAAGCCGAGACCCGGGTACGGGGGTGTGGCATTATCTCAGTTCATCGAGGTACCCATAGTTTTTAATACAGTCGAAACCGGTTATCCGTGATAACTGTGTTGGGTTGGGTGCAAACGTTGTAAACTTATGACCGCATAGGGTGGTTGTCGATCATCGGGAAGGTTGGTCGGAAAGACGGCTCTATCGGCCCTTTTCGATATCGAGGGACGGGCGAATCAGGAGGGAGTCGAGAATAGGAACATCAAACTTTCGTATGTCCATGTACGATGACTTTTGTGCTGCTGCTGGCAAAAACGCATGTAGAGAAGAAAAGTGTGTCTTTGTAAGACTGCGGCACTTTTAATTTACCCTTGCGCCATCTACCTTCTATCCCCCAACCCACCAACTCACAACTCACCATGCCCCTCCCTCTCACTCTCCGCATCCTTCACCTCCTTCTCCCTCCTCTGCTCCTCCTCCTGCACATCCACCACCCCCCTCCCCTCCCCAGCCTCCCTCTCCCCCTTAACCCGTCTAGCCAACGCCGCAATCTCCCCATCATAAACATTCCAC
The DNA here is from genome assembly GCF_024043145.1 of Alternaria conjuncta. NCBI lineage: Eukaryota > Fungi > Ascomycota > Dothideomycetes > Pleosporales > Pleosporaceae > Alternaria > Alternaria conjuncta. Next base: position 2,193,873 of record NW_026250094.1, on the reverse strand, counting down.
TCGGGAACCTGCCTCCTCGCCCTCTCCAACTTCGGCTCCTTAGTCTGCGGATTATTACAAAGATCAATCGTCTTCGCCTTGTGCAAATCCTCATCAGCGCACCAAGTCTCGCACCACAGCCACTCCTGGGGTAAACTGTGGATGGGGAGGTTAAACTGCATGTTATTGGGTAGGTCTTGGTCGAGGTTAGACAGACTGTTGGGGTCCGCGGAGAGGGCGTGGTATTGCTGGCGGAGTCTATCGCCGGCGGCGAGCTGGCGGAAGCGGGTTAAGTCTACGACGTACAGCGCGGAGATGTGGTAGGGCCGACCACGCAGAAAGTTAGCCCAGTATCCTGTTTTCCAGAAACGGAAGCCTTCCATTTCGGTGCGCGAGTCGCCCATGGGTGTGAAGCCGTAGGGTGCGCCTTCTAGGTCGTGTTGCACGAGTTCGTACATGTCTGTTCGCACGATTTGGTCGGCGTCGACGAAGATGACTTTTTCGAGGTCAAGGGGGAACAGGACGTCTAGGAAGAGGATTTTGTAGCCCCAGATCTCGCGCTGCTTTTCGGTTTGGCCCCGCAGCCAGTGCGGCCATTTGTAGGTGACCATTTCGTATTCGAAACCGTACTCGGCGGCGATGTGCGGGAGGAAGGATTTGAAGCTGGGAGAGAGGAATTGCTCGATGAACCAGAATTTGACGGTGTGTTTGGTGTGCTTCATGACGGATACCATCATGATGTTCAGCATGCGCTCGTACAAGTGGCCTGAAGCAACGGAGAAGATGTTGATGTCTGCTTGTGTGCCCTTCTTCGCCGCTTTGCTTCCGGAGAATAGGTCAGCGCCCTTTTGCAGGACCTTCTCGGAGTCGAAGTTGAGACCAATCTTGCCGAGGAACTTGTTGACCTTCTGCGCGCTCTTCCCAACCAGCTCAGAGGCGAGCGATTCTTCAGGAGCAAGTACATCAGTCTCTTCCTGACCTGGCTTTCGCGATAGTCGAGGGAATATTGTCGCTCCTTGGAAGCTCATGAGAGCAATCTCGGTAGTCTCGTCACCTGGCACAGGTGCCCAGCTGATGGGACCTGCACTATCTAGGCTAAAGACTTCCTGAGAGCGACCGCTCTTCAGCTGGATGTTGTAAAAGCCAGGAGTGGCCTTGAACTGGAAGTAGCCAAGATTAGCCATGATGATGGTATCCGCAAAATGAGGATCCCGCTCAGTGGCAAGAACAACTTCAGCACCACGCGGCGGCTGACCGCCATTCGTAGTGTCACGAGAGTGGCCCTCGATAAGGATGTTCTCCAATTCATAGACAGCGGTGACATCGGCACCAGCAGGAATGGTACTAAGCTTGATGTTGTCGAGATCATATACAGACTCTTTCGGGGCAACTAGCCAAGAGGGTGGCACATCCATGCCAAGGTTCAACAAAGCCTCCTTGGGAATGCCGTAAAAATGGGTTCCCAGGCTTCCGATGGATCCATCGGCGACAAAGGATGGTCGAGCTTCGAGGACGTATCTGTAGAAACGCTTGACAGGAAGCTCTTGAAGCATCTGCTTGGGGTTGAGGAAAAGCTTGAGGTGTGTGCCCTCCATGTCGCTGAGTACTTTAAGGATTGGTACCCACTTCTGTGCGAGCTCTGTCGCGGGGTCAATTGAGGCCACGATCTGGAAGACAGCGTTGTTTTCGTCACCCCGGAAGATAGCGGTGTGCTTGGCAGTCCAGTTGTTGTAAGTGCTCATCCTCAGTGTTGATGCAGTCTCGAAAATGCCTTCTGGAACGTCCGACACGGTGGAAAGTGCGACCAGCGACTGGATCTTCGCAACATCTATTGGAGATTTGATCTTTTCCATGAGTTCAAGATCGGCAAGCGCTTTGTTCAACGGCTCAATGCGTTTGACCTGCTCATAAGTGACAAAAGTTTCCACGTCATCGTATGAGAATCCGTAGTCTTCTGGGATGGGTCCTACGAAGCGTCCGTTAACAAGCATGCCGTTCTGTCCCGGCTTCAGACCGAACGCGTCGTAGATCGGCTCAGCAACCTTCCAGAACAGAGTGGAGTCGGCGGGAGTTGCTCTGTAGTTGGCATCCCGGTTCATGATCTCGGAGAGGGCTCCGCTTGTAAGCTTACGGTCAGATTTGATGTAAGTCTCTAGAATGTCTTCTGAGGCGTTCGACTGCTCCGCACCGGCTTTCGGATTGTGTATAAGAACGGCCTCTACGTTGGGGTTTGCCTCACGGAAATCTGCCAGTGCTTTCAGAAGAGCAAAACCAGCCTCCGAGTCGAAATCCGCCACGAGCGTGACGTGAATCCAGTCGCTCTTGCTAGCAGACTCTGATGCATGAATACGCGGCATCTTGTTATAAGCCTCGCCATGGGTCTCTTCAAATTCAGCCATATTGATGAGCGTGATGTTCTTCTCGTTCTCCGGGATGACAAGAGGATTGCGCTTAGCAGCAGCTGAGGCCAAGAAATGTTGCGGAACCCAACTATCGCTGTTGAAGTTACCGTTGAAGACTGCTTGCTGAATTTGACGAAGATCCATGCCGACTCTTTGGCTGAGTGTTCCGAGCCATTCTTCGGTCGCTGGAATGGGTACGCCGTTGACAAAGACGGGGGCTTTGGGGCCTTCTGCTGCTAGACGCTTCAGGTACTGTTTGGCACCTTTGATGCGCTGATCCAGCGTCTCTGACTTCAGTACGTCATCAAAGGCCAAAGCCTCCTTTCCCTCGAGGAGCGCGGTTTTCTTGACTGTCGCGTCGAAGGTGGCTTGATCTGCGTGTGCCAGCTTCTTGCCATCCGCCAACTGTTTCGCGTCAGCGCAACATATGACTTCGTAAGAGGTTTCAACACTTACTACTTGAAGGTATTCAATCACAGCAGGCAGTCCATACGCGTCTTGCAGATGGTAAACTACCTTGGCCTGCTCAAGAGCAGCAGTTGTAGCGGTCTGAGGAACGATACCCCAGCGCAGTGGAATACCACGCCTGATGAGACTGAGAATAGTCTCAAGCATAGTCGTAACATCTTCGGACGAAGTCAAGTCGACAGCAACGATGGCGTTGTGAATGTCTCTGCGACACGATGGCAACTGACCAGGATACGTTCTCTGCAGTAACTGTAGTTTCGATTAGCTCAAGATCGATGATATGAATAATCGTACTCACAGCCCTGAGTTCACTTGGCCACCCTTCGTACATCGGGTCGTTTTCGATGTCGTTTAGCCACAAGATGACGTTGCCGCCTTCGGTAGCATCTCTGAAGTCGTAACGTTGAGGTTCAGCATCCGTCTGAGTCTGGGCGATAGAATCATGCGACAACAACGAAATGACCTCAGAACCGCTAAGACCCTGACTGCGTATCCCGTTGATCAATTTACGTTCACGGCGCAAGTGTGCCAGCAGCGAGAACGGGTTCACATCGCGGGCCGGGATCTGTACACCGTTGATCCAGATGACATTGTACCCCGTAGGCAGGAGTTGCTCGCGGTTCTTCAGATGTTCTTCCAGGAAGTCTTCTGACGCGTTATGGGCTGCGATGATGGACGAGTATTTCGGAAAGTCTTGCACGAGCTTCATGAGGGTATCCATGGGTTGTTCGCTTCGTGTTACAAAGCTGGCAGCCTTCAGCCCTAAATCGGATACCTCGTCCTTGGACAAGGGCTTGAGGTCTGCGACGTCTTCATCGTCGTCTAGGCCGGTGCCCATTGGCTTTTGAGAAGTACTCTTGTCGCCCTGTTCAGCCTGCCTGTCGTCTATGACGATGTAATCGGTCCGCTTCAGTTGTAGCTCCACACCGTATCCGTTCACTACCAGCGGCGTTGTTGGTGCCTTCAACGAAGGCTTGTGCCGGACACGGTACGAAGTCTTTCCTTGTTTGGCCGTATCGCTCAATGTCTTGTGCCATTTCTTGAATCGAGGAGCGGTGATATCGGCGTATAGGATCGCAGGTAGAGCCGAGCTGTTGCCAAGTATGCGGTCGAAAGGTAGTTTGTATGTCCTGTTTGAGTCTCAGTGTCTGCCATAGGCCAGGCCATTTGTACGTACCGCTCGCTCTCAATGTCTCCGAAGGGCTCGTCTAGGTGTACGGAGCAGTATTGCTTCCCGTGAAACGATGCCCAAATCTCGCATTTCTCGTTCTGCTCCGCCTTCAGTGAAGGCTCCACCGATGTATTGTAGAATTGGTAATGTGCTTCTATCCGCGGCGCAGCCGACCGGATTGAGAGAGCGAGATCGAAAGAAGCGAGGGCTTCAGGCTGGGTAATATGTCCATCGCTTTTCAGGAGGTCCACAAAGGATGTATACAGCGCCTGCTCTGTGGTCTTCTCGTCGAAGTACCCCTCGGATACGCGGTCGAGGATGGGGTAGTAAGCCGTCGCGTTTTCTTCTGCAGCAGTTTCTCTGTGAGGAGTTAGTCGTAGCTCTTGCCTTTGGCACACCTGAAGCTTACAATAACTCTACCAGGTATGGGGCAGGATTGAAAGAAGCTAGAAGCGCGACACTGACACCTGGACGAGCCGCATGCGCACCAATGTGCCTGAAAGCGCTGAGCACTAAGAGAGCTTTCGCGCTCAGCATAGAGGCTGAAGCTCGCATCGTGTGTACTCTGCCCCAAGCCCTGAAAGATTCGTGGTGGCGTGTAGCAATGACGAGCGATAGTCGTGATGTTTCGAAAGTTCAACTCCCGATCTCAAGAAGTTGCAACGTGTAGCATAACGTCGGATTGAAGTGGCCGGAGAACGAGGCTTGAGTCTAGCCACGTGATATGAAACAGTTCAGCGCATCGGAAATCTGCAGTGAAAACGGAAATGGCAGTCGCGTATAGTACAAAATAATTGCTCCTCTACCGCGTCCCCTCCAGCATTTGGAGCTCCAAGTGTCAGGTACCAGATCCCTGCAGCCATGATGGCGCTAACGCGATAAGGCCGCGGCTCCCTTATCGCGTCAGTCCCGGCGCCGAACCTCCGTCTGTCATCACACCCGACGGAAAGCTTCCGCCATTCATTTACCCAGCTGAATCTAGACGCGGCTCTTGCGTTGTGGAAGAACCATTAGCAGAAGTTTCGCAAGCTGTTTACCAAGTCATGACAAGGCTACCGCCAGATCCCTACCCACTCACGGAGTTGCCGTGAGCTGTGCCAGACTACCTAGGTACTGAACATGTACTATTCAGCGGCTCACGCCCTACAAGGATGCAAGGCGTAGCCAAGAGCTGCAGTCAGACTCTACATCGAGGAGTATGATGTCGCGACTATTAGTGTCCTGCCGGCATCGGTGTGCCCTTATATAACAGGGTTTGCTGCCTGGTATTTCCTTACTCAAAGGATATGTAGTGCAAATCTCGACTCATCTTCCACCACGTTTTGTCAAAAGACTCATCATTCCTCTTCTCCACCATGTCACAAACCGCTACATCGATCGAACTTGTGAGCTATCCTGAGACATCGATTCCAGCTCTCACTGCCAAACCATTGGGCAATGGAGGAAGCAAAGATACGCCGTCGATAGCTGAGGATTTGCGTCCTATCAATGTGGCCCAGGACTCCTTCGCTGCTGAACAACGGGATGGTCCTGGCAAGGGAACGACTGCTATCGTCTTGGTCACGGTAGTGTGTGTTACCATGGTCAGCTCCATGTTGTCGGGTGTCATGACTGTGACTCTGCCTACGGTCGCACGCGAACTAGAGCTCGCACCTAGTGTACTCTTATGGTTTGTAGACATATCCCATATTCCATACTCACATACTAAAGATACTAGGCCAATCTCCATCTACGCTTTGACCTGCGGCTGTACTCTTCTCCTCCTTGGTTCCGTCGCCGATGTCGTTGGCTCCCGACCTATGTACCTAGTAGGATGTCTTCTCCAATCGGCCTTCACACTAGCATGTGGACTGGCGCAGACCGGAACACAGCTCATTGTGTTCCGTGCCTTCGCCGGCGTAGCAATCTCCTTCTGCCTCCCCTCAGCTGTTAGTATCATCACGAGCACGTTCCCAGAAGGCAAGAGCAGGAACATTGCATTCGCATCCATGGGCGGTGGCCAACCCATAGGTTTCTCCTTTGGACTCGTGCTCGGGGGTATCTTCGCTGATACCATCGGATGGCGATGGGGTTTCCACATTAGTGCGATCGCCAATACCATTGTCTTCGTACTAGGGCTGTTCGGTCTCCCAAAGGTCGATAACAAGCAGCCGCATGTCTGGTCCCGCTTGAAGAGCGACATTGATTGGGTTGGCATTCTCTTCGGAAGCGCATCATTGGCGCTCCTCTCATACTGTTTCGCGTGAGTGTTGATCTCACATATCTGATGGCTCGATGCTAATGTCTTTAGTTTGATCTCCGAAGAGACTGCTAGAATCCGAGAGCCCACTACACTCGGTCTGCTCATCACTGCGATCGCTCTCATCCCTGCATTCATCTTCTGGGTTGGCAGGCAAGAACGACTGGGCCGGCCCGCTATCATCCCGAATTCACTCTGGCGCAACCGCATCTTCAGCATCATCTGCATCGGGGTCTTCATCACATGGGGAACTTTCAATGCTGTGGAATCGTACCACACGCTCTTCTTCCAGAACGTCCAGAAGCTGTCGGCAATCCAGACGTCGATCCGGTTCCTACCCGGACCAGTAGCCGGAGCTCTCGCCAATCTGGTAATGGGCCTGATTGCTCACCGGGTTCGAGCTGACTGGGCGGTAACCGTCGGATTATTTTGCACGACTCTTGGCGGGCTGCTTATGTGCATCATACAGCCCGAGTGGTCCTACTGGAGCTGCGCGTTCCTTTCTGTGTTCTTCAATCCCATTGGCGCGGATGCGTTGTTCACGGTCTCGAACCTTGTCATCACCTCTGTGTTTCCAGCGCGGACGCAGGGACTCGCAGGCGGCGTCTTCAACACGGTAGCGCAAATCGGCAAAAGCGTAGGGCTGGCAACCAGTGCTGTCATCGCGTCTAGTGTGACGGAGCATTCGGGTTACGTTGAGAAGCAGAGTCCTGCAGCACTTATGGAGGGGTTCCGTGCGGCGTTCTGGTACCTGTTTGCGTTGAGCTGCGCTACGGGGCTGTTGTTGGGGTGGGGGTTGAGGGGAATCGGGCGGGTGGGCATGAAGAGGGAGTGAAAGTCAAACGAGACAGAAATAGAGTCTACTGAAATAATCCAAAGTAATGTTGCCCTGCCAAGCGTTACACCCGATGGCAGGTAGTTGGTGAAGCGTTAAACGCCCTGTTTCACGTTGGGTCCAGGGCTGGCACATGCAGATCCCGCCTAGTGACATCTGGACGCGCAACCAGGCCCAGGTACGGGAAGATCCACCTTTGCGTCGAGGGCGAGCTGACGACAACGAGGCCGAACGCACCCCCGGCGCCGCCTGCATCCCGCGCCATGATCATCACGTAGGTCCTGGTCTCGAACACCTCTCCAGACTCCACAACCATCAATGAGCCCTCGCTACTAGCCGTTCCGTCACCCACCATGCTCAGCGGACCCCCGAGGGCCATCCCGCTCGTCTTCGTCTTCCTCGCCGCCGGCCTCGTGTGGTGGTATCTGCACGCCATCCCGTCAATCCCAACATGGAACTCCGGGAGCAGCGCTGCCCACGGCTACCGGCCCTCGCTGCGCGGTGACCCACTCGACTTTGGCCTGCCGCTGCGCTTCTCAGAGGCGCAGACGAAGCCGCCGGGCAGCAACTACACGTACAAGATCATCGTGCCCAAGACGCAGAAGGAGGACATTAGCTGGATGGACAAGGAGATTCCCGATGCGCCGCTGGTCGTGTACGAAGTCGACAACCCCAATGCCGAGCACAAGATCCCCAAGAACAAAGGTCGCGAGGCCATGGTATGTATCAGGTCATTACATATAGGTGTTGTAATTGTCCGCTAACTGACCAGGTCTACCTCTCGTACATCATCGACCACTACGACGACCTGCCCGACACGTCCATCTTCATGCACGCCCACCGCCACGCCTGGCACAACAACCAGCTGCTCGGCCTCGACGCCGCGCAGATGATCCAGCGCCTCAACCACGAGCGCGTCGCCCGCATGGGCTACATGAACGTGCGCTGCCACCACGACCCGGGCTGCCCGGACTGGATCCACATGGACCGCCCCGGCGGCGACTTTGACTTCTTCCACAAGCCCGAGGAGATCTACTGGCGGCGCAACATCTGGGAGGAGATCCACCCGGGCGCCCCGATCCCGCCTTCCATCTCGGGAATCTGCTGCGCGCAATTCGCCGTGTCGCGCCAGCGCATCCAGGAGGTGCCTATCGAGCGCTTTATCCACTACCGCAAGTGGCTCCTTACAACGGGCATGGACGACCAGTTCTCCGGCCGCATCTTCGAATACATATGGCACTACATCTTCACCGGTCATGAAGTCCACTGCCCGGCTATGAACACGTGTTACTGCGACGGCTACGGCATTTGCTTCGGCGGCCAGAAGAAGTACGACGAGTACTTCAAGAAGCAGGATGCGCGCAACGAGAAGTTTACCCAGCTGGATAAGTTCAACAAGCGCGAGGAGGAGGCTAAGAAGGATGGCAAGGACCCCAATTTCTCCAAGGAAGAGATTGAGACTATCAATAAACTGAGGACGGAGATTACTGGTATGGATCGCGAGTTGGATGCGTTGAGAGAGGACGCGAAGAAGAGGGGGGATGATCCTAAGGCGCGGAAGGAGGAGACGGAGAGTTGGGATTCTTCGCATATCTGGGACTATGCTCCGAAGAATGGTTAGAAGAAGGGTTATTCTGGTGGTATATGATGGTGGATATCTTTGGGAATGGGTCTATATCACTGTTCGCGGAAACTGCATGCACAGGGTAGGCGTTCATGGAGGCGTTTTCGTATGGCCTGGCGAGCCTGCGTCGTGCATGAGGGCTTGCATTAGATTTCATGTCATGTTGATAGTATTTAACGATGTGTTGTTCTTCTCTGCTGAGTATGGCAATCATGATCCTGGTGAGGGGTTCTCTCACCTGTTACCCCAGATACGTCCGTACGACCAGCACGTGCTAGAGCCATCCTCAACTACTGCATCCCGTCCCACGTAATTCCTTCTCCGTCTTTCCATCGCAAGCAATCATCTGCCTCTACAATAAAGAGCCCGGTACCAGCATACCAAACAGGCAATCCTCTAACCCGCCAAATCATGTCGCACCTGCCTCTCCAAATGCCGGTGGCTGGTGCGCTTGCCCGGGTGAGGCTCTGCTGCCTGCCCCGTGGGAATGTCGCTACCACATGTGCACAGTCCGAGCGCGATAATCTCCGTGTCGTCTCCGCTGTCCTTTCCAGAAATGTTTGACTGTTGTCTGAGACAGTACGTTTGATTCTGGTGTGTCTTGTCCGTTTTTGTGTGGCTGGGTGTTTGACACGCGACGCGTCGACGGCCATTGTTGGTCGCAGTCACTGAAAGAGGTGGAATTCACAGTTGCAAGAGTCACCGTCACCCCCGCATTCACTGCAATTCAAACAATCACGAATGCTGCCTAGGGAGAAAGAGAGAGATAGCAGGTTCGATCGTTCTGTGGTTTTCTGGCTCTTGTACGACGCGCGCGGTACTTCACGCATACACCGAAATCTCGCCGAGAGTCACATCGACATTGCGAGCGCACGATGGATGCGACAATCGGTGACAATATCACGCTGGAAACGCCAGAGCCAAAGAAGAGGAGGCAAAGCACACAGAGCGCACAACCGAGACGACGAAGCGAACCGAAAATCACATTGCCGGCGCTGAGTGATTTCGCCAGGTCGCATGTCGCTAACTGGTCTCCCCCTGTACCTGTAACGCCAGAATCAGAAGCACTACGAAGTTTGAAGAAGGAATGGAGAAAGCAATCTCGCGAAGAGCCTGTGTACGATGGGCCGAGATCCGAGAAGCAACTTTTGATTGTGGACCTACAAGATTACGAGATCTATCGAACACCAGAGAGCGAGTGCAGGGCCTATGAGCTGACGAGTCTACACTACTTGGAGGTTTCGATCGCGAAGAAGTTATGCTTCGATGGCTTCGTCTGCGTGGGATCGACCAAACACTACGTACATGCAGTGCCAATTCAGGATAGCTCGGTCGAGGGCTACGGAGACGACGAGAACTCTGGTGTCACTGCTTACGTCCAGTCCACGTTCGCGAGCAAAGACAAACACTATGACATATGGTACAGACTTGCGAAGCCCGCTCCAGGTTACAAAGAGTTTCAGAAATCGTTCCTCTGGGTAGCGCGACTGGGAAAGCATATTATCGACTATGTGGACGGTCAACCCGTGGGATCAGTCGGGCTCAACGACTTCCGCGACGACTTCTATCGATGGCTCTCACCCCGTTTTGGTCATTGCGCCGACTTTCAGCAATGGCATACTGCGTTTAGACACCAGACTGACTTTCGCGTCGCCGTACATGCCTACATCGAGTACTTCTACAACCAAGCGTTCAACCTTCCGAACTCGAAACAGCTGCTCGCCTGTCCCCTTTGGAGCGAGTGTATGGCCAAAGGGCTAACAGCGGTGAAGGCACAGAAGCAGCTCATCGAGCACACCATCGCTACACCGGAGGTTTACGATTGCTTCAAGCACATGTATTTTGGTGAGCAAATCCAGGCGAAACGGCCTACCGACACGGTTAGGATTGAACAGGAGCGCAGGAAACGGAGCCTTGGATTTGCGCAGAGTTTCTGGACACGGCAACCGACTACTCCGCGACGGAACGTATGTCAACCGTATGGTGACTCACCAGTGAAGGTTGGCGACGTCGTTGCCTTGATCCCCGACGAGGCTGACGCAACCGTTTGGCGCAACACGACCTGGGAATGGCTGGCATACGTCCAAGGTACCGAGCCCTTGCCGGACGGAACGCAGAGGTTGTTCGTGCTATGGATTTATCGTCATCATGAGACCAACATCTTCAAGGCCGAATATCCCTACACGAACGAAGTCTTCTTATCCGACAACTGCAACTGCTCTGAAGGAGAGCTACTATCCACGGATATCAAGGGTGGATACGACGTAGACTGGTCACCTTCCACCATCGACGGTGAGCGCTTCTTCGTCCGACAAACCTACGTCACCCAAGATAGCGCCTTTGTCAGCCTTCGATCTTCACACAAGACTTGCACGTGTCGGCAAGGAAAGCGCACACCCGTCGATGATTACCGTAGAGGCGACACAGTATACCTAGCAAGGACTCGGAACGGAGACAAGTTCCTGGATCCGGTCGTCTTTCAACACATCGACCGCGCTAAGGGGATTGTCAGAGTGCGGAGGCTATTACGACTGGAACGCGACTGCAGGGAACTAGCAGCCAAAGCTCGGCGCTTGAATCTCTTGGCCAATGAACTTGTCCTCACGGACGAATACGAAGACGTGTCTGTATCCCGCATTCAGAGGCGTTGTTATGTCAAATTCGTGAGTAAGTCTGACATCCAGGACGGACAGATACCTTTCACATACAATCGCGGCGGTGCTGGTGATCTCTGGTTTTTGTCTATGGGATTGACTGGCGCGGAAGGCGATCAGAAACTCATCTTTCTGCGAAATCTTCCGAAGACATTCAATGAGGGCCCTGACATGGCTTCTGCTAAATCATTGAGAGGAATGAGTATCTTCAGTGGCGGTGGCTCGCTTGATCGAGGCCTTGAAGAGGGTGGAGCAGTTACCTTTCACTCCGCTGTCGACTTCAGTCCCCATGCCATCCACACTCAGCGAGCCAACTCGAAGAGCCCGGAGACGATGCATCTGTTCTGTGGATCCGTCGATGATCACTTCGACGCAGCTCTCAAGGGTAATAAGCCAGACCTTGTCCCTCAAGTCGGAGAGGTCGACTTCCTTGCTGCTGGATCGCCATGTCCTGGGTTCTCAGCTCTTCAGCATAATATTCTCAGTCCGCAATCCTTGAAGAATGCATCGCATATTAGCACTTTCTGCTCGTATGTAGATCTATACCGCCCTTTGTACGGTATACTCGAAAACGTCGTGAACATGGCTTCAACACGGACTGGATTCGAAGACCAGAACGTCCTGTCTCAGGTGGTTGCTTCTCTAGTCTCGATGGGATACCAATGTAATCAGTACATCATGGACGCTTGGAGTTACGGCAGCGCACAACAGCGCTCACGCCTGATCCTCACCATAGCTGCACCCGGACTTGAGCCAATTGCTCAACCCTGGCACACCCACGCGCGGCCTTACGAGGAGACGGCGGGACGAAGCTTAGGTTATCTACCCAACGGACAGAAATTTGGTGAACGCGAGCACTACCCCACGCCTTTTCCATATGTACCAGCGGTGTCCGTTGATGCGGGATTACCCGACATTGGCAACGGTATTGTCCAGACTTGTATTCCGTTCCCAGACCACCGCTTACCCCAGGTACCAACGCGTAAGCAACGAGCATTGGTCAGATGCATTCCACGACAGCCTCCAGGTTGCGACTACAAAGAAGCAGATAGACGGGGTCTGATTCCGACCTCGCTACGAGATCCGAGAACCGATATTGGAAAGGCGTACCGACGGATCAAAGCAGCGGGACTGGTACCGACTATCACAACCAATATAGTCATTCGAGATTCGCGAAACGGCGCTACATTACATTGGGATCAACATCGGTCCATTAGTGTGTTGGAAGCTCGCCGGACCCAGGGCTACATGGATGAAGAGCCCATCATTGGCTCGCTCCCGGAGCAGTACAAAATTGTTGGCAATGGCGTGGACCGTAAGGTCGCTTTCGCCATGGGTCTTTCTCTACTACAGGCTGTCCAGAAGAACGAGCTAGGGTTTACTGCGAACGGAACGACGCAAAACTCAGCTGAGGTGGTGGACGCAACTAGCGACGCTGAAACGTCACAAATCGAGAAGAGTGTTAAGAAGCCCAGGCCTCAGTCGAAAGCACAGGATACGTCGCCTTCTCAGAAGGAACACCGCCGCAGGAGTTCCGGACCGGTGGTGGTGATACCTGGACGACGACAGACCGATGGCGCTACTTTGACTGTGAACAGTACTCCGGGGCCACCTAGCAGATATGCGAGCGTGCCTAATGGCGCAACTAGCGAACCTTCACAGACTCCACCTGTATCACAACCCAACGCCTCGATTGCCCAGACCACCGGCTTCTTCTCTCGACTTTCCAAATCTCTCGCCGCTGGCGTCGGTCGACTTTCTCTATCGAGCATGTCGACTTCCTCCTCTACCCCGACTTCCGCACCAATCCCCGCGGTGAAACGCAGTCGAGAAGACGATGAAGACCCTTTCGCCCCAGAAAGCCAGAACCGCTCAGCAAGAGAGCGACCCAGGAAACAATCCCGCGTCAGCGCAACGCCATCGGCACAAAACGGGATCAAACTTGAAACAGAACCTCGTAGGAAGAAGTCTGTGTTCTCGCATCGAAGCGGCAGTGTGAGTTCGACGAGCTCGAGTAAGACTCGTTATACTCGTCATTCAGGGTTGTCGGTGGAGTATGTGCCGAAGAATTGGAATAAGAGGGTTGAGGTGGAGACAAGAGGGGTGGTCTTTGAGGAGGAGGTTGTGGATGCTGATTAGTTGATGTGATATGTTGGTGGGAGAGTTGAGGGATGACTTTGGCGATGGAGGATCTTGTTTTGTGGTGGGCTAAGTAGTTGGACCACGCGATGCGGATACCCAATATTCTGGCACAAAGCCGATATACCATAAACTTAATGCGCATGTCTGTAGCTTCCGTTAACACATTGAAATCATAACACCGCCCGCATCCAGCACATCCGTATTTATCTATACGTTGATGACTCCTTCCACATCCGGACTAGTGCGGCTCTATTTGCGCCCGCTGCCGATCTCGCCAAAAATGCGGGACAACTTTTTTGGGGTGGGTAACAACAACGACCAACTCCACGATCCATAGTCAGGAGTCAGCAGAACCAGAAGATGAAATTTACCGAACTGACGGAAATCGAGCTGCCGGCGGCATATGACGCTCATGTACATCTTCGCGATGGCGAGATGTCGCAGCTTGTCACGCCTACGATTCGAAAGGGTGGTGTGAATCAGGTGTATGTTATGGTGAGTTTGGTATATCTTGTATTCCATTCTGGATGCTTATCTCTATCTCCATTTATGTCTCAGTCATCTTTTTCTCCGTCATTCTCGCCTTCTGTCTATACATCTTTCCCGATTTCTCGTCATCAAACTATTTTGGTCACGTTTCTCTAACCCATTATATCACTATCACAGCCGAACTTGGTCCCGCCTATCACTTCCGTGAAGCAATGCCTCGAGTACCGCGACAGACTCCGCGCTATTGAGCCGAATGTAGACTACGTTATGTCGCTGTATCTTCACGAGGATATCACGCCGGAGGTTATTCGTGAAGCGAAGAAAGCGGGGATTACGGGGGTGAAGTCTTATCCTGCTGGTGTTACTACGGTACGTACAGACTGAGACACACTCTCCCAAAGATATGTCAAAGAAAAAAAAGAAGGATAAGAGAGGAAGAGATTGGCAACTCATGTGACAGGCGGACTAACCCCCCACATAGAACTCCTCCTCAGGCGTCCTCTCCTACGAACCCTTCTACCCCGTCTTCGCCGAAATGGAAAAACAAAACATGGTCCTCAACCTCCACGGCGAAGTCCCGTCCACGCCCCCAAACACCCACGTCACCACCACCAAAGACACAAAAACAGGCGCTATAACCATCCTCAACGCCGAACCCGCCTTCCTCCCCACCTTCCTGCTCCTCCACACCAAATTCCCCTCTCTCCGCATAATCCTCGAGCACTGCAGCACATCCGCCGCCCTCTCCGCCGTCCGCTCCTGCGGCCCCTCCGTCAGCGGCACAATCACCGCGCACCACCTCAGCCTGATCATCGATGATTGGGCCGGCGACCCCTTTTGTTTCTGCAAGCCTGTTGCGAAGACGCCTGAGGATAGGGATGCGTTGCTGCGCGCGGTGGTGCAGGGGAATGGGAAGTTTTTTCTGGGGACGGATTCGGCGCCGCATCCGAGGGGGAAGAAGAGGGGGGAGGATAAGGTTGCTGCGGGGGTTTTTACGCAGCCGTATGCGGTGGGGTATGTGCTTGATGCGTTGGAGGTGGGGGTGAAGAGGGGGGTTGTGCAAGAGGAGGAGGTGACGATGGAGGTGCTGGAGGGGTTCTTTGGGGGGTGGGGGAGGGGGTTTTATCAGATTGAGGATGAGAAGAAGGAGAGGATTGTGTTGAGGAAGGGGAAGGAGACGGTGGTGGATGTGTTGAGGAAGGAGGGTGGGGGCGAGTGTGAGGTTGTGCCGTTTAGGAAGGGGGAGGTTACTTGGGGAGTTGAGTGGAAGTGAGCGTTTGTCTGAATCATAACCGTGAGATGAGAGGCTATTATATATGTAGTTTGGCTCGACATCGGTTACAGACATAGTGACAACAGTGGCCATCTCTCCATCTTCAGACATTCCCATTCGGACATTACAATCCTGTCCAGTATGCTGAGTTTGCTGCTAGGTCAAGCGGAAAAGGGCGGTGAAAAGTGAAAGGGCAATATATATCTGCGGTTTGAAATGCTTGTGCAGACGAAGACTTCGTTCTTCTGTATGCTGTAACACACGAAACCAAAGAGTTGTGCATACGACATCAAGTTCTGTAGCAGATATCTCCAACATTTTAACGCCATACTATGCCTACATTAATGTCATGCCACTAGTATCCATCGCGCCTTAATGCCACAATACGCCTACATCACGCACTGCCCTTACTCTATACATCTCCCATCTCCCACATAGCTGTTAACCTCATTCCTTACATATCCCATACGAATTCCAACCCCAATGTCACCGTCACGCTCACTTCCGCTCTCACATCCAGCTCCTCGCTCCTCGCTCTCTGCCAAACTCACGGTGAACGTGAGCAGTGAGCCGCACTTTTCACCGCCAAGACAGCAGCGAGCGTTTGCACCCAGGACGCCCATAACAAAAGTTTTCATGCCGCCGATTTTTAAGCTTCTTCAGCAACACACGCTGACTACACTCGTAAGTATCCTTTCTTTTTGTTATGGCGTTCATGGCTTTGCGGATTACATGGGCTGCGGCAGCCCGATTCCCTTTCCGAATCCTACTCCCTACCGCCTACATCACCCCCAGCATGGCACTTCCCTTCCTGTATCTTCCTCTCTACCACCTACATCACCCCCAGCACCTCAATTCCCGTCTCTCATAGTCCTCCCTACCGCCTACATCACCCCCAACCCCTCCCCTCCCACCCCCAAGCTAACCACACAGTCACCATGACCACCCACACCACCACCACACTCCTCGCCTTCACGGCAACGTCGCCGGCATGGCCCGCCACGCCCTCCCTCACCACCATCAACCTCGGGCGCGACATCGCCATGGAAGTCCTCGCCATAGAGGCACACCAGCACCGCCTTCGGGCACATCAGAACCGCCTTCGGGCACTACAAGAAGGAGAGGCTACGGCCAACGAGCTCAAGGAGCTCGAGACGATTTCCGGTGAGTTGTTGCTTTGCGTGCAGCGATTTGAAGCGCTTTTGGAGAGATGGGATGGGGAGGTTTTGGGGAAGGGGGTGGAGGAGGATGAGAGGGAGGAGGAGATGGAGGAGGGTGAGATGGAGGAAGGAGAGGTGAAGGAGGACGAGGTGAAGGAGGATGAGATGGAGGAGGAGGACGACGACGACGATTCGCCGCCTCGCGAGCGAAGGAGGTTCGAAAATTCGCCTTCCCCTTCGCCCGAGTACATGCGCCGTCCGGTCGTATACCAGGACTACCAGAACGTCCAGGGCATCGACCCCAACGCCATCAGCGTAGGCGACATCGGATGGGCGCCACTCCCGCGCATGGCAGCCACCTCCCGCGCCACCCACATCCCGTCGCAGTACGGCCAAATCGTCATCAAGGTCTACCCATTCATCATCGTCAAGAAGATGAACGACTGCATGATTGGCGTGGTCATCTCGTCTGCCGGCGGCAATGGTCTCCGCTACAAGCAAGACTCGCTGCGGGCGCGCAGTACGTGCGTCGTTGAAGAGGGTTGCCGGGGGCCTGCCAACGTCTCTTATGGTTGGGCCATGGGGCCCCGTCTGGATCTAGAGGTGGATGGGACGAGTGCGTATAGGCCTCTCCCTGGTGCCTTTGTGGACGTGTTGGACAGCCACCAGATCCCGTACAACACGAGGTGGAAGGCGGACGGGCGCCTGACGCATGTGAGTAAGGGGAATTTGTGGAAGATGAGGTTCGCGCTGATGAGGGCGGAGCCGCTGGGGGTTTGATCTGGGGACTACGGGCATGTGTTGAGGCGTTTTGTATATTAGTATGAGGCAGCGTGATGGTCTTCGCGTACTTTTCACCCTGCGAATTGAACCCGTATCCTGCCATGTATGCTTTATCTACCTTTTTGCCATATCCCTGCACACACCCGTGACTCATTGTAGGTCCCAGCCCTATTATCCACACATCCTATATAACTCTGCCGCTTCTTGTAGTTCCCTAAAGCTCTTGCAATCCGCTATAATCTTCTGCTCAGATTCGGGCCAGCCATTCTCGTTCACCATCTTTATAATCTCTTTGGACCGCTCACGTTCTTCCAAGCCGACGAGACGCGGAAGAGGAGAAGCACAATGTGCTAACAGAGTATCGACCTGTTCGCGGATCTCGTCACTCAGCACAATGGTATCGACTAGCATCTGTCCCTCTGTTGACGCATTGTGACACCGGGAGTCTATGTCGTTTGATCCAGCGTGATGGTCTGAGTTCCTGCATACTCTTACGACCCAGATGAAGTTATGGTATATTCGCTGGATTGGTTAGCTCAATGTGATAGGTACAGGGTTTCACGTCACTTACATTAAATTCCACTCGGTCTCCCTCTTCATAGCGCAACCAACACTCGCCGACGGCTTCGATACCCATGCTTCTGCCAGTGTGTGCAGGTTTCCATTCGTTAAGCCTGTAAATAGGGTAGAAGTCTCGACGCAAAATTATCCCACGGTTTTCAGGCACATTCTCTGTCGGTTCAGTAGTGCCGTACCACCACGCTGCATCTACCTTCCGTAAATTTTCGATCCGATCGTGTGGCTTGTAGCTCAGCTTTCCGGGTTCTTGGGTAGGATAGCTTTCGGTACAGATACCTGTTACGCCTGCAACGTTGAGATTTCTGCTCGCCCTATGAACAGGATCACAGATATGAACAATCACAGGCCTTGTAGTAGCTATGTCTTCTTCCGTGTTTGATGGGTCGGTAATGAAGTCTGGGTCGCCAATCGTTGCAGTTGTAGAATGATTAGTCCTCATGCTTGCATTGTCGAAATCGGTATTCGGTCGCCGGCTCATAGCTGCGTTAGAAGCTTTCTTGTATACTCTGGAGTTCGAGAGGACAGATTCGAAGTGTTGTTCGGATGAGCTGTCAGTAGGACCGACAAGCGTTGAGAGATTGCTCAAGAGACTATCGGGGGAATCTTCGGTTTTGAATGTAGACTCCGCCACTGTGAGGGCATAAGCCTTTCGCATATTTTGGGTGTGTTCGTTCATTGTTAACATCGTCTTGCTTTGTTCTTTTTCCTGAAGGGGTTTCTTTCTCTCGGTCGAAGAATCCCTGCTAAATTCAGTCGGCCATTCATAGCTGTAGCTGTACGCTATATGGAGACTTTGTCTTCACTCACCTGTTCAGCGGGCCGATCAACATGTTGATCGCAGTATGGTTTTGATGCAGTCGTTCCAATAAGTCCTTGGCTTCATCCTCATTCCACAGAGTCCAAAATTTGGCTTTCGAGCTCATGCTACCATCACCGTGGACGCCCTTCATGATCTTCGACACGTACTTCCCGAGGCATACCCCCAGCACGAGAGAGCTATTCAGAGTCGTATCGAGCGTATCGACCAAATCTGCGTCCGCGTGCACAGCATTCGTTTCGTCAAGAAGTAGTGCCTGCAGCCGCGAAAGTAAGGTCCCATTGAGTTTGAGCTGGGAACAGAGGAATCGCACGGTAACGGGCGCGTGCTTCCATTTGTTCCATATGTCGTTCAGGCCTTTGGCAGCTCCGAGGAAAGTCGTAATGATCCGGAGCTAAAAGTATGGTTAGCTTGACAGCTTCAAATAGGCCCCGGTTTTGCTAAACATACCACATTCGTTGCGATGCTCAAGGGATCCATCTTGCTCGCTGCGAAACATGCGAGTTGAACGGGTGCGTCGGAACAAGGCTGGTGTTATAACCTAGCGATGAGGTACAAGAGCGTCCCAATTGCCAACAGAATGAGAAAGAGGCTTTCAGCTGCAGCCTGCTGTTTGATGTGTGGTTCCATTATCTGCAAACTTCTGTCATCATCTTTGTGTTTATTCCCATGTGCGTGCGGACATCGGGATCCTGTCGTAAACGTCAAGTTGACCTATCGCACTTACATCACACGGCGCAAAAAGCCGTGGCTTTTGAACATTTTGTGAATTTCTGAAATACCTACTATGCCATACGGAATAGCATGTTTACCTTCCAGCACCCTTCGATAGAATGCATGACTGCTACCATCATTACATAATTCTTCCGTGATTCATACCTCACGGCACTAACGAGACAAAACCTTCCAGCCAGCGACATGGCCTCTGCGGATAAGGTTTACATCAAGTTGTCCGTCGCCAAAGCCCTGGGCTGGCCGAGTTCTAACCTCCCTTCCTAGGGGCGTTGGGCACAGCAACCGGAGCGCGAGCCGCCCCACCCGCAGAAGCGCCCTTCTTACGCTGGTAAAAGGCTTCGACGACCTTGCGAACGTGAGCCTTAGCCTGGTGCTTGTCGGCGGGTGCTTTGATGCTGTCGAGCGTGTACGGGGCCTGGATGAGGACGGAGTCGTTGACGACGATCTGCGTATCTGCCCACCGAGTTGGTAGACTGTGGTTCGTATGTTAGCCCTGTTATGCTGTGTTTGCCAGATCTGATATGACTCACGTCCTCGAAATAGCATCGAACAACTCCTGCGCCTCAGCACTAACGCCCTTGCCCTTCTGCATATCCTTCTTCTTCATCTCGCGGATAGTTTGGTCTTCGCGGGCTTGTAGCGCGGCTAGATCCACCTTGGAGATGCTGGGGAGTGCGCCATCGAAACCCGCTGCGGACTCTGCTACGCGCTCTCCTGTGCCGATGATCTCGAAGGACTCAATGTGTGCGAATGGGATGATGTGGTAGTCGCCGG
The DNA here is from genome assembly GCF_024043145.1 of Alternaria conjuncta. Taxonomy (NCBI): domain Eukaryota; kingdom Fungi; phylum Ascomycota; class Dothideomycetes; order Pleosporales; family Pleosporaceae; genus Alternaria; species Alternaria conjuncta. Next base: position 2,173,749 of record NW_026250094.1, on the reverse strand, counting down.
GCTGGCTGAATAAGGAGGCGGGGGAGGGGTTCGGTGGAGCGGGCGCCGTGTTGATGGCTATGGCGTGGGTGAGGTTGCAGGCCGTGAAGAGGGTGCCCTCGAGGACGTTCTTGCCAGGGGCACATGTGACTTTGATGCTGGGAACTGTCAGCTACCATCCCAGCGGTGATACCTTTTCGACGAGCGGAACGTACCGTGACCCAACAGCCTTGTACAGATCGGAATCCGCGCCAATGACATCTTTGTTCGATCCAGGGCCGGCTTTTAGGTTCGGAGTCGCAACCTTGCCCGCAACGCTATTGCGCTTGTTGTCCGCCATGACGGTCCTGCTCTTGTGTGCCTTTGTCTAGGCGACTTGGGTATTACGGGCGGCGGAGGCTAACGTGTTGCTCCGCTACAATTGGGTCTCGTCAGCACCTAGTCCCTGCCCAGATTCTACGACGGAGGACCTAACGCCAGAGACTCATACAAGCAGTGAATATACAATCCAAAGGAATGAAAGAAATGAAAACGCGACGACGCACGCGCAACCGGGTCGTGGGGCAGCGCTGGCGTGGCGGAGCTGGCGGAGCGCGAGGCGGGTGGGTTGATGTTGTCGTGATGCGCTGCAACTTTCCGTGGTCGCGATGCCAAGCCTTTACGCAGGGCGCTTGCCGCTGGGCCAATTATAGAAGGTGTATGGTGTAGGCCTTGGAGACGCTTCCGTCCCGAGTGTATCCTGATTGCTGGGAAGCCGATGCGCGTGCGACCTCGTAACAATGTTCAATTCATAGTGGGGTGGCTCGTCAAGGGTCTACCTGGAGGTACGCGACGATCAACGCTAACTGCAGCTAGCGTACGAGTAACAACACAGCGGTCAAGCTGAGCTTCATACATTCACCGGCACATGCAAGTATTGGACATGCGAATCGTTATATTCATTCTAGATTCGAGGTATCTCAATTTTCACGTTCGTCATAAAACATGAACTCGGGGCAGCCCTCTGCTCCCGTCTAACAAGCAATGGATATCCCCTTTTTAAGCGTTGTAGGTCTGGCAACTTGTTAGTGTCTTCTAAATGATCAATGTGCGTGAAACTTACAGAAGCAGAGATGTTACCACCCCTTCCGGTCCAGTTGACGTGGATGTCCTGGCCCTCCTTGTAGGTCTCGTTGGCGAATTCGGGCTTGATCCTGAAGGTGTGGGCACCGAAGTAGTCACGCTGCGCCTGCAACAGGTTGGCGGGCAGGTCCTTGGCGCGGTATCCGTCGTAGAAGCTGAGGGCGGTGCTGAAAGCAGGGGTGGGAATACCCCAGAGAGCACCCTTGGAGACGGTGTCTCTCCATCCGGACTGGGCCTTGTGGATAGCCTTGCTGAAGAAGTCGTCGAACAGCAAGTTCTCGAGCTCGGGGTTCTGGCGGTAAGCCTTGGTGATCTCCTTCAAGAAGACGGAGCGGATAATGCATCCACCGCGCCACATGAGGGCAATCTCGGGCTTGTTCAGCTTCCACTTGTACTCCTTGGCGGCGTTCTGGATCAGCATGAATCCCTGGGCGTACGAGATGATCTTGGACGCGTAAAGAGCCTGCTCGAGGTTGTCGATGAAGGCCTGGCGGTCGCCAGAGAAGCTGGGGGTGGGGCCGTCCAAAAGACCGGCGGCACGGCCACGCTCCTGCTTGAGCGAACTCAGGCAACGGGCGAAGACGGCCTCTCCGATCAGGGTAACGGGCATACCGAGGTCGAGCGCGTTGATGGCGGTCCACTTTCCGGTACCCTTCTGACCAGCAGAGTCCATGATCTTCTCAACGATAGCAACACCATCGTCGTCGTTCTTGTACATGATGTCACGGGTAATCTCGATCAGGAATGAGTCGAGAACGCCCTTGTTCCATTGTGTGAAAACGTCGCCAATCTCCTTGTTGCTCATGCCGAGACCGCGCTTCATGATGTCGTAGGCCTGTTTCTGTCAGTCGCCTCTTTCTTTCTGTATGATCGTCTCGTCTCACCTCGCAGATCAACTGCATGTCACCGTACTCAATACCGTTGTGGACCATCTTGACGTAGTGACCGGCACCCTCGTCACCAACCCATTGGCAGCAGGCCTCGCCGTCGGACTTTGCGGAGATGGACTGGAGGACATCCTGGATATTGTTAGTTTTTGCCTGTTTATTTCTTCGCGCATTCCTACCTTGATGTATGGCCAGGCCTCCTCGTTACCACCGGGCATGATGGAAGGACCGTAGCGGGCACCCTCCTCTCCTCCAGAGACACCAGTTCCGACGAATCGGATACCCTTGGACTTGAGGTAGTTTGTGCGGCGGTTGGTGTCGGGGTAGTGGGAGTTACCACCGTCGATGATGATGTCGCCCTCCTCGGCACCTCCCTCGAGGAGGAGCTCGATGAAGTCGTCAACGGGCTTACCAGCCATGACGAGCATCATCATGCGGCGGGGCTTCTTGAGCTTGGAGACGAACTCCTTGATGGAGTGGGCGCCGACAATGGACTTGCCCTTGGCCTCATCGTTCAAGAAACGGTCGACCTTGGCAACGCTATCTGCCTGTCAGTGTGTGTTGGCGGCGCGGTGTATCGAGGCGCTTACGTTCGGTTGAAAGCAACAACGGTGAAGCCGTGGTCAGCACTGTTTGGTGTTAGTACTGGTTTGGCAGGTTATGACGTTTGTTGTGACTTACGCGTTGAGGATCAAGTTCTGGCCCATGACCTATATGTATGGTCAGCATGGCTGGCCTTGATGCGTTGGGGGTGAATGTCTCCGGATAATTCGCGCTTTGGACTCAATGGCTGGCAGGAAGGCACGACGACGCGCACTTTCTGCTGCACTCGCCGTGGACGCGATCGGAACATGGAGTACTTACGGCCAGGCCGATGAGGCCGAAATCTCCGACGGGCTCAGAAGACATGATTGCTGTTCTCGTGTAGGAGTAGGTGGGTGGATGAGAAAGTGTTGGCGGGGTAGAATTGCAGCGACCGGGCGTGCAATACGAGGCAATTGAGGCTTATAAAGCGGGAGATGGTCAAGAGAAGGAAGAAGAAGTCTGGTGGGGGTCGTCAAGATATGTACGCGGAAAGTCTTTGGAACAAGCGGGGCACACTACTATTGCATCAATGGCACGTCCCACCACCATATCCCAGCATCACGCTGTTGACGGAGAATAGCTTCGGCCGCGGCGGTAAGGTATGTCATACAAGCCACTGTTGCCAATTCCGTCTTGTAAAACGTTTGCACCGCTGCCGACATGATTGCTGAACATCACGTCGCATGATTAGAAAGCCGCCGTCTAATGAGCGGGCTAGACACGGGTGGGTTGCGCATGTGGTTGCAGATGCTACCTAGGTATGGCTATCACGACTCGGTGTACATTCACTATTGACATCAATTTCATCCTAGCAGACTAGCGACGCAAGCAACAGTCCCAACGGCGTCGCGGTCAAATGCGGCTGCTTGTGAAGCCCCTCCGTCTCAGCCTTAACACAGCATTACGCAGTACGGATGGAGGGGCAGCGTGCAGGGATCACCGGATACGCTAGGACAGGTCGCCGGAGAAGTCTTGCAATGTTTCCAAGGCTACGCGGATGGACTGTGAGGGCTGACGCGATGTGAGAAAACTCATCACCGGTGACGCCTGTGCATCGCGCTGCAGCGCCTTCCTGGCTGTTCAAGGTTGAGCCTTGCGGTGCAGCGTGGTGTGCAGCGGCTGCCGATATGCCGGCAACACGTGATTTCGGGGCCGGAGGAGCCGCTTGGCTCACTTTCTGCGACAGAAACCAACAACGGACGTCGACGCCCCCATCTGCCTGACGCATCCCCACGGTAATTGTAATTTGCACCGCCGGCCCGCCATCCCACTCTGCCTTCAAACGCCGACCCAGCCTCGCCTGCTAGACGCTTCGGGAAAGTCTTGTTGCCTTCTGCCATCTTCGACGTGTAGTCAGCATCAGCTCCAGACATTCACGCGCACGGCACTGCCCGGGCGGTTATTCACTCACACGGACGCGCTTCATTGAGAGGCATTTTCCCCAGCCATACAGAAACTGCGCCTCACCTCATCGGTGCAACCACACCCGCGCGCACCCTCAAAATCTGCGAACCGTAGATTACTACGCATCCTTAGCCACCCGACCGTCCTATCACCAGTCTACCCACTCCGCAACATCAGAGCGCGTCTCGACCAGTAGCTGGTTAAGTCATCACCTCGCTAAGGTTAAGCTGAACTGACCCGCAGCTCCTACTCCAACATGCAGCCCCATCACTCCCTGCCAGCGCGCCCGCCGCCCACGACATACTCGGCACCGCCCTCAAGGACCAACAACGCTGGCGCGCGAGGCCAGGGCAACTCGCCCATGTTTGCTGGCTTCACACCGGCGTCTGCTGCGCCGGCAAACTACGCGCAAGCCCCAGTGAGCGCCCCCTATCAAGCACCCGCATACCCGACCAGCAATGCTTACAACAACTACTCGTACCCAGCCTACGCGACGGGCGCACCTGCTGCGGCCTCATACCCAGCTGCTCCGACCGTGAACCGCGGATTTGGTGGCACCTATGATCCCGAAGAAGAAGCCCGCATCGCCGAGTGGAACAGCGCATACAATGCTGGCGACGCGAATGCGAAGAAGGGCACCGGTGCGAACATGACCGCTCGACCGGAAGCGGCAACCACCCAGGATACTGAAGCAGGACCAGCAGCCGACGGCAAGCGCAAGACTGTTGTTCGCGAGGGAGGTGGAAAACAGTGGGAGGACGAGACACTACTCGAGTGGAACCCCTTGCACCCGCGGCTCTTCATCGGTAACCTGGCGGGTGAAGTCACCGACGACTCACTCCTCAAAGCTTTCGCCAAGTACCCGTCTCTGTCCAAAGCCCGCGTCGTACGAGACAAGAAGTCCACCAAGAGCAGAAGTTACGGTTTCGTGAGCTTCTCAGACACCGACGACTACTTCCGTGCCGCCAAGGAGATGAATGGCAAGTACATTGGCAGCCACCCGGTCCTCATCAAGCGAGCCACATCTGAGGTCAAGGCCGTCGTAAAGAAGGACGACAAACACAAGCAGGGGAAGAACAGGAACAACAAAAACAACAAGGACAAGTCTGGAAATGGCAACAACAGTACGCCTGCGGTAGTCGCATCTCCCGCCATGTTCATACCTCGTGGTGTCCAGAAGAAGGGCAAGTCGAACGGTCCGAGAGTCTTGGGTTGAGCAGCCCTTGTGTGGAGGCAGACGATATCAAAATCACAGCACGCGGAATGCTCAGGCATGTACAACTACGTACCCACCCACGTATACTCCAAACACTTTCAAGGTTAGTGGAGTCACTTCTATATTGCAGTTTTTCGTTTGTTCGAATGGTTTCCGTCTTTTGGTTTATGTTCAAGCGTTAAATGGATTCTCAGCAGTGGCAAGCATGACGAATGCGGTGGATGAGGAACGCCATGAAGCACAACGTAGACGTGCGCGTCAAGCGTAAGTGTGCAGTTGGCGACATGGTGGAAACGAAGGGCCAAGGACTCCTCGATGTGTCCATGTTCAAGGAACCGAGGCGTGGTGGAAGAGGATCAATCCAACCAAACCTAGACAGCACACCTCAACATGCAAACGTGAAGACTGGTGGGAAGTGCGGTGTGGATGAAGAATACACAAGTGTCACGGCAACCTCCACCTACCCACCCAACCTCTCCACGCTCTCCACAACCCCCTCCCCATCCCCCTCCACGTCCAAACAATCCAAAAAATCATAACTCGCATACTCCCTCCTGGGCACCCTCGCCCTCCAACAAAGCCTCGTAGTACAATACCTCATCTTCTCCTTCCACACCCCATCCTCACTCGTCCCCCACCTCGCATGCCCACTGCCCCTCCACGTATAACTAACCGCACACGCATCATCCCTCTCCAACACACTCCCATCCCTCTTCTTCAGTCCCAACACTCTACACGCTTCAATCTGTGCCTCCAACCCCGGCCACTCCGGCAACAAATCTTCTCGAGTTTCGAATTCTAGATTGACTTCTTGGCATGAGGATGGGAGGGTGAGGGATGCGAGGGTGGAGACGAGGCGCTGTCGTTCTTTTAGTTCTGCGAGCAGGGGAGGCAGGAGATAGGCGCATATCGTCCAGGTTATTCTGCGCCAGTGAAGGTGGTTGAGCAGGAATTTAGAAAAGTTGGAGGGTTTCAGGGCGACGAGGTTGTCGTGGAGGTGGTACAACTCCGCCCCGCGCTGCGCAGTGATATGATGCAGCCATATATCCCCATTGTACAACCACGACGTACTACCCAGATATCTGAAATGGTGCGTAGCACTCCTTAATGGTATCTGATGTGCTTCCACGTACACTAGTCTGCACGTGAGTAACAGGCTGGTGTCGATTTTCGTCAAGTATGTGTGGAGGGGGCGGTAGAGGGGCGAGATGGAGTGGATGTCGATGGGGCGGGTGGGGTCGTGCTGTTGGGAGAGGACGTGCTGGTAGATTGTGAAGCGGATTTCTGCTGGGAGTAGGGTGAAGAAGGGGGATTGTTGTTGGGGGTGCGATGTCGAGGGTGTTAGGGAGGCGAGATGTCGACGCGTGGCGCGGGCGGCGCGTTGGCGGGTGTAGCGGTCTTTTGGGAGGGATTTTGGTTGGGGCATTTTGAGGTGTTTTGTGGTTTTGATGTTGGGTTTGAGATGTCCACGGGTATATGTCGGGTGGTTATGACGTCGTTTGGCGAGGCGATTGATTGAGATTGACTGCCTTCCTCTACCAGTGTTTGGTGCACATGTCTTTATCGTTCCCAACAATATCTCTTTCGGTTTCGATTGACCAAAGTTTTGGCAGCTTATGAGGAGTTTGGAAGCACGTGTAGCCGAAAACATCGTGATGCAGCATGCGAGTACTAGTCGTGGCCCGTGCGCCATCGTAGAGCGTTCCTGTAAGGTTCTTCACATGCACTCTTGCCTCAGCTTCATCACTCCGATAGCGCAGACACTACTCTCTCCAAGCCAGCGCACGAATTTGACGAAGACATTCCGTTTCTGAGATGCCGCGATAACGTGAGTACGAAAGCCACGGGGCTCCTCTGGGCTCTGAGGAGCAACGGAACGGAACCGTTGACACATGCCTCGGATATGCTCATGATCTACTCCCAGCCCTTTACCTAGTGTAATATTCGACTCCTCTCAGCTCGGACGTACCCGGGAAAATAATAGAAGGCATATATATTTTGCCTACTTGTTATCACAGTCTTCGATGCTGATGTTGTTGCCTCCAGTTGCCTACCGCAATGACTTGCCTGGGGTGTCTAGATAAGAAGAGTCCGCAATTGGCCCCAGCTTACGACGTCTAGTAATTGGTCACCAAGTCCCATTGTATCTTTCAACAAAACGATACTATGCCACCTGTGAGGCCGCCTCACCTGGCAACAATCTCGAATAATTTCAAGCTGTGGACTACTTTCACACCGAGTTACCGGGGTCTCGGACTGTGTAATTACACACAACGTCTAGAAGCACACTCACCGTACAGGGCAAACGTTCATTCAACAGCACTGCAAAACCGCGCCCAAGCCAGAAAGTACATAAGACAAAAGCTCTCCAGCTCTTCCAGACTCAACGGCAACTTCCAGTCTCACTCCAACTCATTACTCACAAATCCCTCAAGTCGTTCCTTCAGTAGTTTCTCTAAATCTACCAAAATGGCATCTCAACAAACAGGCTCAGATTCGTCTAGCCCCACATCATCCATGGAGTCAACAACACCAGTTGTACCGGCCAGTTCTGCGTCAGACTCATCAGCCACCTTCGACTTCGATGCCGTCCTATCCAAGCACAACGTCACCAGGAGTTGTCTCAACAGTGTCCATAGTGTACTGATTGACATTGCGAAGGATGCAGGAAAGATCATGGTCGCAGCCGAGGATTGCATCATCACGACCGTCCACAAGAACAATACATCCGATGTAGTCACCAAATTCGACAAGCAAATCGAAGCCATGGCCGAACGACGCCTCGCTGAGTCCTTCCCCGATATCACCTTCCTGGGCGAAGAGACGTTCAAGCATGGCACAAAGCTCGCAGACACGCCGACATTCATTGTGGATCCAATCGACGGCACACTGAACTTCTCGCTTGGTGTACCCAACTGCGCTATCTCTCTGGCCCTGACTATCGACAAGAAGCCTGTCGTTGGCGTCGTGTTCAACCCTTTCCGCGGTGATATGTACCATGCTGTCAAGGGTCAAGGCGCCTACCTGACGAAGACCTTCACCGGCCGCAAGATCAAGCTGCCTATTCAGCCCATCCCCAAGCCAATGCCTTCGCTCAATTCCTGTCTCATTGCTGTGGAATGGGGCAACCAGCGCTCTGGTCCCAACTGGGCACTGCGCACCTCGATTCACAACGCTCTCCTCACCTCCAAAGTCGAGGGCGGCGCCATGTGCAAGTCAGTCCGCTCAAACGGATCCGCAGCACTAGACTTCTGCTACGTCGCACACGGTATGCTCGACGCGTTCTGGGAAGGAGGCGTGTACTCTTGGGACGTCGCTGCTGGATGGTGTATTCTGGAGGAGGCTGGTGGCGTTGTAGTGAGCGCGAACCCTGGAGATTGGGACCCAGAGCTTGAGGGTCGTCTTTACTTTGCTGTGCGCAATGCGAAGCGCGAGGATCAGCGTGCTGTTATTCAGGAACTTTGGGGGATGATGGGGAATCGGAAGTTTGTGTTCCCTTGAATGCGGTTTTTGCGAGTTTTCACGGCATGGGGACGGTATGGTGGAGTTTCATGCAGCACACGGCCGGGATCTGGTTTGTTTGGTCAGACAGTATGTCTTTGACTGAAATGGTTGATAGTAGTATACAAATATATGAGAATCCCCTCGATATGCTTTCGCTGCTTCGACCAAACACGAGTGAGCACCAGTGGTGTTGCACGTTAATTGCAATTGGAATGCCATTTCCCTAATGGACAGATAGCAGTGATGGTTCCGTCCTGTTTTGTGCGACTGATGCCTTCCATAGCACCCACAGGCCCTCATGTTCAAGGTAGTCACGACAGATGCCAGCTTCTACGTCTATCGCGAGACCCAAACAAACTTCCTCCATCTCACACTCACCCCAACACACCTCACTGCATGACTACCCATCCACACCGAAGCATCGTTTGCTGTCACAACGTTATTGTATAGCACATCCTTATTATCAACTCACCATACTCTTGATCGGCATCACACTCACCACCACAACCAAGCTGTCTCGCAGCTCAGCACCAGCATAGCTGCATCCTGTGCAGTCCCTGCACACCTCCCCTACCACGCTCGACCTCCAGTCCTTCGCAACCTACATCACCCTCACCAGCGCCTTCAACGAGACCCGCAGTCCATGCAGCACCACACCCACTGAGTACATGCCCTTTGACACCCGACGGTCCAAAACAACTCAACCCAAACGCCACACGCGCACATACTGCCCAAGAATCACTCATAGACGCCGCACCATCTTCGACCAGGGCCACGACCCCCGAACAACTCACTTCACCGGCCGGCCTCTCACCTCCACCGAGCGACTACACGTAGCCCGCCAACGCCTCCGCAAGTTCGAAAAGACACAGTCCCGCAAAGCACAGCGGAAGACTTGGGTCCGTAACGGAAGAATCAATACGCCGAGCAAGCTCGACAGGATACACTTCAAGCTGAAGAGCATCTTCACCGGAAACTTCTGAGCACCTCCACGCCTGCACTCTTTCTCTGACGTCTTGAGAGTGTTTATGAGCACGACTGCAACTTGTGTAACAAGCTCTGTAGCCTCTGGTGTACTCCAAGCCCCCGTCCAAGGACAAGGCCGAACACTTTCGAATCACCGACCGAGAGCCACCAACCCACTCGAACCACGCGAGAGAAGGCGGATCATCGAAGAGCGACGACTACGCAAGCTTAGACGCCGAGAAGCTAGAGCGGAGAGACTAGCGAACCGTACGTTGAAGAAGGGACTTCGCGCTAAGATAGCCGATTTCTTTGGTATCTTCCGTCTTTGGTAGAAGACTACGACCGACCTTTTATGACCTGTGCAGCCACATCTAGAGGTTGTGGAGCTAGTACAGCGTGCGCACCGTCGGCGCCAGCAATCGCGAGCACGCCTGGTGTTTGCTCGTCTGCAAGCACACCCATCTGGGCACCTAGCTCTCCCAGTCGCCATATCACCGCAGGGGAGATAGAGGAACTGAAGAAGAAGAAAGAGGAGCGTGCAGAGAAGAAGCAACAACGGAAGGAGGTTCGAGACGAGGCCAAAGCAGACACCAAGGCCAAGCTCCCGGATACGACTAGCAAGAAGGCTAAGCTTCGACTGTACATCACCTTGCTCAAGCTCAGGTTTCATCTCTAGACTTGAGATTGGTTTCTCGTTCTGGACGACTAGATCCCACCTTTCATGTCACACGGAGATTGTGGAACTAGCACACATCACGCATCGAGCACACCATTCTCCACATCTTACAATACCAGTACCAATTTCACCACCAAGAACGGAACGGTAGGGCAGAGACTGAAGATCAAGCGTGCGCGAAAGAGGCGACAGCGGAAGGTAGTTCGAGACAAGGCCAAAGCAGACACCAAGGCCAAGATCCCACACGCGGGTAACAAGAAGACCAAACTTTGGCTCCGCGTCAACTTGCTCCGGCTCAAGCTTCACTTCGGAACTTAAGATCAGTATATGGCAGACGGCGGTGATTGTGGTAGCGCTAGCTATAGCTCCGGCGACTGTGGTGGCGGCGACTCCGGCGGTTGCAGCACATCCCATACCGCAGGTGACGGAGGTGACGGCGGCAGCTACTCAGGCGGAGATTCAGGAACCGATTACATCCCACAAGGCTCCTCCTCGTCCAGCCGACCATTAACAGCAGAGGAGCGTGCGGAACGGGACCGCAAACGCAAAGAAGATCAAGAGGAGTACGAGCGTAAGCGAGCGGAAAAAAAAGAGAAGAAGCAACAAAGGAGGGCAGTCCGAGCCGAGACGGCTACTGCAGTCAAAGCGAAGCGCCACGAGGCGGCTAAGCTGAAGGAGAAGATACGTCTGACTGCCACGCTTCTTACACTCAAGCTCCATCTTTGAGCGACGCCAGACACACTTCAAGGCTTTGAATGGAGTCTTCATTCGTCGCCGCAGATTCTGGAACGACATCGTCAGGCGATTGCGGAACGACATCTGGAGATCGCGGAGCCGATTCGAAAGGCGATACTGGTGACTGTGGTGCTGATTCAGGGAAAGACTGTGCCGACACAGAACCTCATCCGACTGAACGAGAATACAAGTACACCGACTTCGCCGCTACACCCCAGACAGACACTGCCGGTCCTTCCACCTCGTCGCAGTCGAAGACACAACCAGATACTAGCACACCAGAAGAACGACAGCAACGAGAAGAGCGTAAACAAGCGAGGGCGCAGAAGAAGGAAAAGAGAAAGGAACAGACAAAGAAGTTTCTGAACAGCGCCAAAGCTGTTGCTGAGAACATCATCAAGGGCAAGTTTTGAGGCGTCCGCTGAACGGTCGAGACTTGTATACGGCTCCACAAGCTCGAGTCCAGGACATACCGATCATTTGCGCGGATGGGGGCCAGTATTCGCAGTAGTCGGAGCGTGCGATTCTCTCACGACACAGACACAAGCCGTCAATCAGTGGCAGACTTCTCTCGCTGGCCGGGAGTGTACATCCATCCAGGGAACTTTGTACACGCCGCCGACAGACCGAAAGACGAAGAAGCGTGGCAGAGGTGTCGCAACAGTTTCAGAAGACTGAAGGCTCGTGTCCGCAAGAGGAGGGCTGAACGAACCGACTCGCATGGCAAACGTCGGTAGTTTCGACATTCCTCGCCCTAACGCGGGTGAGCACACCTTCTATCAGAACATCACCTGTTATGTTCACGTCTACGCGCCGACTACTGTACACCAAAATACCCCGTACGCGGCGCCAGAGACTCATGCCGCGGTGGGAAGCTCATGCGAATCGGATCCAACGCTGTCAGTGCCCGAGAATCTAGGCGGAGTCGCTGCCAACCTCCGTCTTATTGACCTCGAGAGGGTGAAACGAAGACGACCCGGAAAGAGACAAGCCCTTATCGAGTGGACAATCAGGAAGCTTCAGAGGTTACTCCACAAGGTGACCTAAAGCGGACAGTCGCGAATGCGGTGGCATCGAGACCATGCTGGCAAAGCCCGTCGAGCTCGACGGCCTTTCGGGCGACGTCGAATCGCATTCAAGTGGAACAAGCGACGCGAGAGATTTTGGCGTTGGCGTCGACTTCATTTCCTGGCGTTGAAGTATTGGGTGGCTGGCGTCGCGTGTCGCTGGTCCAAGGTCGCTCGGAAGTGAGCACAGACCGCCCGCAACTGTGCATTGGCACCAGAACTGCTGCTCGCCATACTTCACGTCATGTTCGCCCGCACCACCCGCAACACTCTTGCTGCAGCCTCGAAACAGCCCTACATATGTCATACATGTCTGCGCCGGACTAGACAGTCTCAATTGGGCGTTGTCCATCTTCCCACGCGTCACACAGCACGGTCTCTCCACACTGAGACGCAGCCACCACCGACCCAGGATGGTACAGCCTTTCGAAAGCAGCTGAAAGATGCTGCGAAGCAACAGAAGAAAGAGAAAAGTGCCTTTTCTGGCGCCTCAAAGTCCTCGAAAAAGGGCAAAGATGTGCGACTAGAGAAGTGGGAGTTGACGGTTGGAATCGAAGTCCATGCCGAACTCAACACTGCGCGGAAGCTTTTCTCAGGTGCTGCGACCTCAGTCAGCGAGGCACCCAATACTCATGTCTCCTTGTTCGACGTCGCCTTCCCCGGTACTCAGCCTCACTTCCAGAAGGAAACCCTCCTACCCGCCCTCCGCGCCGCCATAGCCTTCCAGTGCGAGATACAGCCCAAGAGCAGCTTCGACCGCAAGCACTACTTCTACCGAGATCAGCCCTCGGGCTACCAGATCACGCAGTACTACGAGCCCTTCGCGACGAACGGCAAGATTACCCTGTACCCTCATGACTTCCCGCCTGGCGCTGCCCCGCAACCTGGGCCCGTCGAGATTGGCATCAAGCAGATACAAATGGAGCAGGATACCGCAAAGACCGTGCAGCAACCCCCTTCGACCCACCTACTCGACTTCAACCGCGTCTCGCATCCTCTAATCGAAATCATCACTCTCCCTCAGATCCACGATCCCACGGTCGCTGCTGTCGTCGTTCGCAAGATACAAAACATACTCAAGGCTGTCAATGCCTGCACAACGGGCATGGAGTTGGGCGGACTGCGTGCCGATGTCAACGTATCAGTTCGTCAACGGGCAGGGGAGTCATCTGACTATAGTCACTCATACCACGGTGTTACTGGTCTGGGTCAACGGACTGAGATCAAGAACCTGGCAAGCGTCAAGGCTGTCGAAGACGCCATCATCGCAGAACGTGATCGACAAATCGACTTGCTCGAGGGCGGAGGTGTCGTTGAGGGCGAGACTCGCGGATGGACTCTTGGAAGCAAGACTACCAAACGTCTCCGAGGCAAAGAGGGTGAGATCGACTATCGCTATATGCCGGACCCAGACATTGCTCCTGTCATCATTGGAAATGTAAGCACAGGCACTAATTTTGGCATGAACGCTGTGCTAATATTATCAGGATCTTGTTGAACACCTCCGGAACACCCTTCCCAAACTGCCGGATGTGAACGTGGACATGCTCGCCAACACATACGGACTCACTACCAAGGATGCCATCACACTTCTCTCCATGGACGACGGCGAACGGTTGGAGTATTACCTAGAAGTCATTCGCTGCCTGGTCCGTCAAACCGAGCAGCACGAGCAAGACGTTCCGCTGGAAACCCTGGGCAAGATCACTGGGAACTGGTATGTTCATCTGCCATGATATGGGTCGGGATCAAACTAACGTATGACTAGGGTGTTGATGGAACTCGGCTCTCTCTTCCAAGACGAACCTTGGGACCCTAACCGCGTCCCAGCCGACTATCTCGCCGGTGTCATCTCGCACATACGTCGCAAAGAGGTCACGTCGCCTTCCGCAAAACGCCTACTCGCCATCAAATTTGAGGGAGATCAGCGCAGCGTATCTGAAGTCGTTCACCAAGAGAACCTTCTCTTGCAACCCCTCAGCCAGGAAGAGTACGTCAAACTAGCACAGACTCTACTAGAAGAGAAACCCGACATGGTTCGCGACATCACCGAAAAGGGCCAAGTCAAGAAAGTCGGCTGGTTCGTGGGACAAATGGTGATGCGTGCTCCGGATGGGAGTGTCGAGCCAGACAAGGCGAAGGAGGTACTGCTGAACTTGCTGGGTGGAGGAGAAAAGGCGTAGTGATGATGTGGATACCCTAATAAACCATATTGCTATTGTTGACGGTGCATATTGCTTTTGTGCCTTATGTGACTGATGGTTATATGGCTATAAGGGTCCAATGTACGGGTAAGGATGTCAAAACCACTGACGTTTGACAGCCCAACAACCTCTCAACCCACCGACTCAGCCAGCCCACAAGAGTGCGACCCTCGTGTCTCGCTTCCACAGTATGAGTGCCCACAGCGCACGGTGACAAGCTCGCAATTTGGGAGTCGGCTCAGGTCCCAGCCAAGCGACCGCGGGTGCAACACTTCTGTCATTAGCCATCAACACCCGCATACATCAATCCGCGATGTCACCCGAACAAACCGCCGCATACCTCGCCCGCTTCCGCGACCGCATCGCCACTATCCGCCAGAACGTAACTGTCGTCTCCCTCAAAGGCAAGTTCGCAAACCCCATCCGCCGCAGAGAAGACCTGGGACGCAGGGGAGATAATGCACGAACGGCACTGTCTGCGTCGCTGGGTCTGTATTATACTGGCGTGGATAAGTCGGAGGAGGATCTGAGGGATGTGAGTCCCGTGGGGTGGGGGGATGGGGATGGTGATGGGGATGGGGATGAAGATTGTGATGGGGATGAGGATGGAAGGTCTGATAGCATGGAACCTCTGCGGAATCGCGATCGAGATTCCAGCAGAGGGGATATCAACGACGGGACGTGGGGTGGAGAATGGGAGTTAGATATGGATAGGGAGGAGGAGCGGTTGATGCGTATGGAGCACCGGATTGCGGAAGAGCGTGAAGAGAGTGTATCGGGTGGGGAAAAGGTTGGAGTGGGAGGAGTTGGAGGGGGGGAGATGTATGTGGCGTATCATAGTATTAATAGTGGGGCGGCGAGGAGGAGGGGGTTGGATGAGGTGCAGAGGATGTATGAGGGTGGGGGGAGGTACGCTACGGTATGTTAATGAGTGCTAGGGGTGAGGAAGGGGTGATTGGATGGAGACTGACTGGTGTATAGGTTGGGAGGAAGAAAGGAAGAGAGTTGCAGAGTATGCTAAGGGATCTGGGGGCTGAGGAGTGGAATGGGGGAGGGGCAGATGAAGAGGCGCGAGATGAAGAAGCGCAGGACGAGGAAGCGCAAGACGAAGAAGCGCAGAACGAAGAACCGCCAGACGAAAAACCATCCCATACTGCTACCCAAGACGAAGAGAACGAAGACGAAGAACCACCCTATCCCGCCAGCCAAGGAAACGAAGACTCCATCTCCCTCCCCTCAAACCCCTACCCCGAAGACGACTTCCTCCTCCCCCTAACCCGACAACCCGCACGAACCACACCTCCCCCGCCCTTCCCCTCCCCTCCCAACCTAATCATCCACCCAAACTCCTCACCGGGACTATCGATTCCATCACCCGGACCATCGATACCATCAAACCCTTACCCAGAAGACGCACCGTCCTCACCAACCCCCTCTTCCCAGCCCCCTCCACCACCACCACCCCGACCCACACAATCCCCATCCCCATACTACCGCGCTGTAACACCGCCTACACCGCACGCTCGCTTCCCGATATATCCTTGTGACAGAACGATCTCGCCTATTAGTCCGTTTAATGCGAGTAGGCATTTGATTTCTGCGGAGGGGACGGCGTCGAGCCTGAGTTACCGGATTGAGCATCGACGAGAAGGAAATGATGGATACAACAATGATGGTGATGGTGTAGAAGGGGGGTATACGTATGCGCCTAATCATCCTTATCACGGTATGAGTGCTCAAGAGACGAGCGAGTATTGGCTTGGGCTTGAGGGGTATCATACGGAGAGTGAGCGCAATTTGAGGAGAAGGGGTGAAGGGAGGGGCAGAAGACGGACGGTGTCTTCGCCTGTGCAGTATGATGCAGAGAGGGTGTTTGGGTCTGTGGGGGAGAGTTATCAGGGTGGTGGTGTAGATGGTGATGGGGCACGTGAGGATGAGGTTCGGCGGCGGTATTTGGACGCTTTGACTGGTGAAGAGAGAAGGATGGCGGAGCAGGAAGAAGAGGAAGAATTCGCCATGAGAACCGCATCTGGAGAAACCAACGCAGGGAGGAAGAACATGATGAACCGGCTCCTAAGCACCTTTGCATGTCGACCCGGAACCGTCACACCACTACACACCACCATCCCCAACCCAAACGACACAAACACACCCACCACACCCACCACACCCACCGTACCCACAACCCCAAAGAAATACACCATAGCCTACCTCTCCCACAAAATAGGCCGAACCCAAAAAAGACAAGAAGAAGCAAAGCTCCGAGAACGCCTCATGGCCCTCCGCCTAGCCGAACCATCTGCGCCGCAAACCCACCACATCGAAGACATCAACAACCCCACAGAAATCCCCGTACTCATCCCCAAACCCAAAGCGAAGAGGAGAAAAGACAGCACACAGCCCAACCCACCTTCTCTTGTCCCAAACCTAGAAAGCCGGACGCAGAGTGTTATTGGTCCGCCCGTTGGTCTTTCGCAGATGATTCAGAGGGCGCCGGGGAGTGTTAGGGTGGTTACGCCTTTGCCTGTTTCTGTAACTGTGTCGGATGTAGAGGTTGAGGTTGAAGGGGTTGAGGAGAGTGAGCAGAGAGGACCTAGACAAGAGCACTCAGGCTCGAGTCTCTCCGACCGATTGCGGCAAACGCAACTTGAAGATTTACCTCTGCAACAGGATGCAGCAAGGGAGATACGGGATTTGATGATGGCGCTTGAACGGGATCAAAACCATCTTATCACCAAGCCTACGCCGCATCCGCATAGCGGCACAGCACCCCACGATCCCAACACGAACGCACCAGCTAGCCAGAAAGCAGATGAATTACCCGCTGGTTTCTCGACTTCATCACCCCAGGCCAGTGTTTCCCCCCACGAAACTCTTGAACGACACTTCCGCACACAACGCCAAGTCAATGAGCGTTTCATCCGTCCCATTCGTGCGATAACTTCGCAGTCGAGTAGTCGGACGCTGCCGAGGAGCTATCGGGTACCGGAGGGGCATGGTGGAGGGAGGGGTGTGCTGAGGGTTACTAACGCGGTTGTGCAGGGAGAGGATATTGGAGGGGTTGGAGAGGGAGAGGGAGAGAGAAATGAGGGAGGTGAGGCGGAGGAAGAAGGTGTTAATGATGCCGGTAATGGCGGTAGCGGTGCGAGTAGTACCGCTGAGAATCAGCAAGCTGATGCGGGGGAGTTGGAGACGGGTGCAGAAGAGAAGGGGGAGAATTTGCTTCAAAACAACAACAACGGTGATGAGGATTGTGGCAAGGATATCCCAGAGGCTGGATGAGCGATACCCAGGTCGGTCGTGCTATGAGTACAGCCCATCTTGACTCTAATTGTACCGTTGACATTACGTCTGTTGCTACTTCTGCTCAAAACCGAATTATCAAGCTAGAGGATAGATGCATTGGAGCTGTGGTTCCCAGACCGCTTGCGATCCCTGAATTTTTACGTGATGGAAATGGCTGCCAATAAGGCGTCACCATCGAAGTAGTAATAGGAACCGCGTTGACTTTGAGTATATAAGAAGATGGTCGCTGGGGACGTGCGGGACTGATAGTTCTTGTTGTCTACATTGACTCATTGAGTGCGCCGTGATGACCCGTGCTTGCTGAATCACATGCACGTGTACTGTGCCGCATATACTTTCCACCTTGCACCCCTCAACCTTTTTCCTTCCATTAAGATCGCAATCCCAGGATGAGTGTCCGTTCTCGACTCCCTGCATTACAGGTCGGTTCAATTGCTCAAAGCCAGGTACTTGAGCATCTACCGCGCGTGTGCATTGCCAAAGCTGAATAGTAGTCGCAAGGCCGCGCCTCGTGATCAAACAGGAGAAAGGCAACGAACCTCCTTGCTGACATGGAATGAGATACGTAAGATCAGTCGATTTACACCAAGTTTCTACAGCTGATCGGTACTGTAGCGAGTTGGTACCAGTACATATCACCATTGGATTAGTCCATCATCGACATACGCTCATTAGTATCAGAGACAATGAGTACATTCTATCAAGCTACCGGTAACGCTCCCGTAACCCCCTCTATTAGGACGGCTTCTAAAAAGAGCGATACACAGGCCCGTCTCAAACTCCTATACCCAGTCCTTAAGAAGCATCTTCAATATCCACAACGAAACAGGTAAGCTATCACCCATTACCTGCCTACAAAAGACAAACTGACCACTCTCTCCAGCAAACATATTCTCGCATCTCATCAGCTCAGTACTATTCTTCACTCTCCCCATCCCCGTATACTATACGCTGCAGCAGCCAAGATACACCACAGCAACCACAGCCGACGTCATAGTCTACGCAACCTTCTTCTTCGGTGTCGGCATTTGCTTTGCACTGTCCGCAACGTAAGTCCCGCATCACACATTCCCATCCACTCGGCGCCTAAGAAGTTGGCTAACACACAAACCCAGTTTCCACATCATCGCCAACCACAGCAAAACCGTCCACATCTTCGGTAACCAGCTCGACTACGTACGTAACCCACCCCCACCAACCTCCACCAATCCACCACATCCAACTAACTACCTCAGCTCGGCATAGTAATACTAATATGGTGTTCCACCATCCCAAGTGTACACTACGGTTTCTACTGTTCCCCCCACCTACAAACAACATACTACACTCTCGCCTCCGTCTTAGCAGGAGCTTGTATCTACGCAACGCTCCACCCAGCGTTCCGTCGCCCGGAATATCGTCCGTACCGCGCGGCCATGTATGCGGGTCTTGGTCTCTCGTTCGTCGTTCCTGTTGTGCATGGTTTACTGGAGTTTGGTGTGGAGACGCAGATGGGGAGGATGAGTTTGGATTGGATGGTGGTGATGGCGGTGTGCAATCTTACTGGGGGTGTGGTTTACGCTATGAGAGTATGTTGATGAGCCGCAAGAAATATTCTATGTGGAAAGAAAGGAATAGGGAACTGACTACATGCAGATACCGGAGAAATGGTATCCGTACCGGTTTGATGTCTGGGGTTCGAGTCATCAGATTATGCATTGCTTGGTTGTTTGTGCTGGTGTTGCGCATTTGTGCGGTCTGCTGAGGGCATTTGACCATGTTCATGGGCATGGAGATGTTTGTGCGGTGTGACGAGGGCTACGTTGTTATACATATAGTACTCAACGCACACGTCCAGCGTGTCAAGCGGCAGCTTAGCCGTATCTTTCAGCAGCATGTTCCAACCCTTACGCAGTACGTTAACGATGGTAAGGCGATATAAGTGCAGATCGAAGCGCTTGATGAACTCCAGTTTGCGAAGGACGTACGCAGCGTCAAGTGTTCGAGATGACCAGCTTCACACACGGAAGAGAGTAAGATTGTAAAAATGTGATTGAGCGATGTTTGATTGCTGATTGACGTGAACGAATGAGCACGCCCAAATGACCCTGAGCGGTTATTGAGATCGGTGGCATGGTAGACAGAGTGCATGATCGCACGCGCATTTTCGATGCGACTAAATTACTCCAGTCAATGTAATTGAATCGACGCCAGCGCTTGGAGCGCAAAATGCGTTGTCTGGATGACAGTCGTTCAGACCAAGAAGTACGCGGTATACTGGACTCATCAAGTTAGTACCACAGAATTTTCACCTCACAGCACGCAGAGCCAGAACATCACGACGTCACGACATCATGGAGGCAGCCATGCGATAGCATAGCGATGCCGAACCACATCCACGCATAGCATGGACGGGATAGCCAAAGGCCCAAGGTTTGTTCAGGAACGGTCATATTGTCTATGAAACATTCCTCAGCCACCACGCTGACGCAAGTCAACGCAGACCCGTTTTTAGGGTAACTGCGGACTTGAAGATCCATCCCAATAATTGCCGTTATGGTATCCTTTTGTATCATTCCGAGACGCCGTTTCATGCACAATCGTGTTGTGTGAGTGATGGTTGATCGTATCGTATCGTTCTGTCGCTTATGCGACGAGCTGAACGACACCACCAGCCTCCTTGATCTTCTTCTCAGCCTCAGCGGAGACGTAGCGGGCGCGGACGACGATGGGGACAGCGGGGAGACGACCCTTTCCGAGGACCTTGGAGTAACCGTAGTCGAGGAGGTTGAGGACGGGCGCGTTGCCGGACTTGTTGGCGAGGTACTCGGCGCGCTTCTCGGCGGGGATGAGCGACCAGAGCTTGTCGAGGTTGATGACGGGCTTCCAGAAGAGGTTCTGCATCTTGTGGAAGTACCTCATACCGACTGCACGAAGTCAGTGTTTGTCTCACATGCACTTCGTACACTCATAACTTACCCTTTCCGAAGTAACCAGGATGGTACTTGTCGATGTTGGTCTGGTGGTGATGTTGACCACCAGCCATACCACGACCACCGGGATGCTTCCTGTGCTTTCCGACACGTCCGTGACCCTGGATGCCGAGTTAGCACTATACAAGAGGGCTTCGCGGATAGTAACTTACGGCGGAGACGTGACCTCGGTGCTTGCGGGTCTTGGTTAGGCGGGTAGGCATCTTTGCGTCGTGATGCTGTGGGTTAGTTGTCGAGCGAAAGTTCGATCGAGGGACGGCGCTGGCGATTTTCTTCGTTGAGCGGAAAAGCTAAGCGAGGTGCGCTAGTGGTGGTCACGTGCGGGATCCTTGTCGCATCGTCACGGCGGTGCGTCCGCATATCGACGAGGTCGCGGAGAGAGGAACATCAAAGTGCGCAGGATGAAAGCATGATCGGAGAAATGTTGGGTGTTGAATTGAATACGTGGGTGTCGTCTTTCAGTAGTAATACTCCGCCGGTTCCCCACTATCGCTATGCAATACAGACTTCATTCATCGACGTCGCTGCGTTCTCTACTACCCTACCCCCAGTACGGTGTCCGCAGGCCCACAAAAGTCGAGCCAACACCATCACCCGAGTCCTCCTTCTTGCGCTGTCCAGCAAGCTATTCAAAGTCAGCATTCGCGTTCCGAAGTAACACCATCAGATGCCAAGTACCTCTAACTGAATATGCCTATGCACATGCACAAGCCAATCCACATAACTCTGCGCCTCATTATTCCGATCCTCATACAACAACCTCGCAAACTCGTATTCCGCACCATCAAGCCCCTGTCTTGCAAGTTGGATGGTAAGCGCCTTGGACGCCCTCGTAGCTTCGAGGTACTGCAGAATATTCCTGACTTGGGCGTTGAGGTGGGTTTCGAGGACAGGGAGGGTAGACTGGAAGGGATCGAGCGCTTTTAGACTGTTGTTGCCTTCGCCGAAGAGGTCTTCGAGGAGGTTGGGTGAGACTTGGGTGTGCAGCCATAGGAGGCAGACTTGGCCGTTGTCGACGATGTAGGCGCCGCCTTCTTCGACTTTGGAGAAGGAGGCTCGGATGTTTTCTGGCATTACGAGATGGCCCTTTTCGTTTGCGAAACCGTCGCGCGCGTCGAGGTTGTGGATTGCGATGATACGGGGGTAGAGGTATAATGACATCTCTAGAGGTCCCATCGACTTGATCATGCGCATGTCGTGGACTCTTCGGTCGGTGGGCTCTTTGCCGCCCTTGAAGGCTCTTGACTTGATTAGTCCGAGAATGTACATGCCGAACTCCTTCAGGTTCTCTGGGAGCACGAGTTGTCCAGGAGGATTGTTGCCAGTGAAGTTCTTCCTGTAACCAGCAAGAATGTCGACAGTCTTCTCCGTCAAGGCTCCCCTAATCTCCTTGAGGTTCTTCTCTGTCATGCGAGCAGCAGCTTCCTTGGCGATGATGTTTACGACGGCATCCTGATCGACGAACTTCATGCATTCACCAGTGTTCGGGCTGACACTGGCCACGATGTTCGTGCACCGCACTCGTCGCTCACCGTTGGCTGCCGTGTATAGTAGCGCACTTTGGAAGTGAGCATCAAGCTTTGGATCCAGTTTGCCATCGTAGCTGAACATGACACCAATAGCCTTGTCGGCGTCAATGACTCCGAACTCTAGATCGGCGCCAAAAGTGTGGTGGTAGAAGTTTCCGTGGTAGGCAGAGACCTGCAGGCCATTTGAGCAGCGAACCTTCATCAGCGCTTGATATCCGGTTTCTCGCGTGACTGTGTGCTGGATCTCCTTGGATAGTTTCAGGATATCCCTTGGCGCATGGAAGTTGGGGTAGTAGAAGACTTCTCCACCTGTTACAGCAGAAACGTGGCCAATCGTCGCAATGTCGAGGTACCCTCCACTGGGCGCAGCAAGGAAAAAGTCCACACCAATACCATTCTGCACCATCTTCTCGGCAACCTTCTTGAACCCAGGATGCTCAGTCTGAAGAAGCTTCTTCTCAGCATCGGTGTTGTGTACATTGTTGTCCTCACGTAGCATCAGCCGACCAGGACCCCAAGTCGGAAGCGCAGCCAAAGAGCACACAATCTTTCCGCCTGTAGCCGACAATGCTGCCACGGCAGAGTTCAAGCAAGGTAATAACGCTGGCTCTGGATTCTTGACTTCAGAGAACATGGTGGGTAGCTGTGCGAGAAGTGATGTGATGACGCTCTTACACTCCACGGGGTCGACGAACAAGCCTTCGCTGAAGGGTAGGAAGGGATCTTCGAGGTCAGACATGACGAGCATTTGAGCGCTCGTCAAGCTGGCGTTGAGGTTGTAAAAGTGCATCTCCTTGTCGTATGTGACGATGCCCACTTTAGCACCCTTTGGTATCCGAGTCGTAGTCTCGGCGCCCTCTGCCTCTGCTTCTTCGCCATAGAGCGCTTTCACGATGCCTTCACAAAAGCCATGGAGGAAACCACGGTTTACAGCCTCGGCGGTCACATCGACGAGGAACAACCACCGTAGACCGACAGGCTCTTTCGACCAGTATTCCTTGGGTACGAGGAAGTCGACAGTGCCCAAAGTGAGCTCCGGCCGTTGTAGTCTGTCTATCCGGACGCCAGACTGATCGGTAGGCGCAAAGTATTCACCGGGAACGTCGCCCGGGTATGTACACAGGTTGCACACGACCTTGTTTCCGCCAGCCTTGAACTGCATAAACGGATTGATGTACGCGCGACACCTTGCACATCGTGGTGGACCGGACTCGCCAAAGTCCAATACGGGTATAGCTTGCTCGCCTTCTTGTTGAGCAGCAAGCGGCTGCAAGACCATACCAAGCGGTAACGAAGTCGCAGCAAGGGCTTGCGCAGTGAGTGGAATGTTGTTCATGGTCAAACGTGCGAACTTAGGTGAGGAGTTGCCCTGGTCAAAGGCTACGAAGGGGACCGTGGCGGGAGGCGGTAGGTGGTGCTCCATAGTCGGGTATACGTTCTCTAGGTAGTACTTCGCCGGCGCATCGCGCGACTTCGGTATGCTGGGAATCTGCTCGGGATCTACACGTCCTTGAGCTGATCCAACCGCCGCTCCTCCACTCTGATGTGGTGCTGCCGGTGTTCTCGCAGCGTACTGCATAGGTGAAGCCTGCGATCCAGGACTGAAGATAGGGTTTACGGGTGCGGGAAACTGGCTCATGGCGGGAGTGATCTGAGGCTCCATCCATTGCGCTCCTCCGACTTGAGGCGAGTTTTGGTATTGTGTAGGTGTGCCATTCTGCGGCGCTCCGTTGAACGCCGGTGAACTTCCTCCAGGCCCTTCAATATTATGATATGCATGTCTGTTCTTCTTCTTGTGCTTGGGTTGTGCCGCCTGATCCATGCCCAGCCCAACTGCTCCCATTTGCCCCGCGAGGTTGTTCATATCTTGGTCGCCCTGGTACTGAGGTTGGCCCTGCAGCGCCGACTGGTCGGGGAAATAACCTTCTTGCTGGACTGGTGTGCCATATTGCGCTGGTGTGCCGGCGTACTGATTCGGCGGCTGGGCCATGGCCGGGCTGCCCGTCTGTTGGTAGCCAGGAGGGCCCGCAGCGACTGGTGGGCGCGATTTGTTGGGCTCGTCTGGTCTGCCGGGTCCGTTCGGGTTTGGAGAGCCCGTGCCGAGGGCGTGGTATGCGGCGAACTCAGACATGGTCGCGGCGCGGGGATGATGCAGTGGATTCGACGGACGGGACGATTCGAGGCGGGTCAGGCGTGTGGCGGAGGAACAACGGGGCGCGGAATGGTGTTAGAGATGTTCATATCATGGGGCGAGCATGCTGGGGGGATTTTGGGCACAGGCGGAGGGACAGATCTCGAAGTACCAAGGTTGATGATGTGGCTATTTTCTAGACCTCTGCTTCCATCATAAGAGCGCGTCCGTGCGCTCCCTCACATGCAAGAACGACAGGGTCCATTCACTTGCGTGTCACCGAATGTAGAAGCAGGACAGATTTTCGTGAACGGTGTGTTTGCAGGCATCGCTAAGATATGCAAGCGATTGTCCCTGCTGTTCCTTCCGGCCAAATCTTGGTACCGAATCAGCCTCGGGGTCTACCAGCCCACCATGGAGATGTGGGCTCTTCAAATGCTCGCGCAAGACCCCTCAGCGCGGCTATACACGCGACTCCCTCATGTACCCTCTGCAGCGCATGGTTACTACCTCATTCCTCTTATCTGAGCCGAGGCGCCAGGCGAAGCAGGCCCAGCTCCACCCCATGATACAGTATATCCCGCCCATCATCCATCTACTCCAGTTTATCCAAATGCGCCAACCTCGTCAGCACAACCTGTTTACTCGTCTCCTCAATCTCACCCGCCAAAAACACCTCATCCAGTATCGCATACACCTTGTAGAAATTAAACACCAAGTCCAGCTCACACACGTTCCCGAAGAAGGCATCTAGCACCTCGACGAAGAAGTGTATGGCTTCCAGATAGGCGAGTTCGTTGTCGTTTGTGTCGACGCAGGCGCAGAAGAAGAGGCCGGCGTAGCGGCGGTACACGATCTTGGACATGTTGCGGAACTCGACGAAGTTGGATTGGTGTTTTTGGTCGCGTGGGGCGATGAGGCGGTGGACCTGTGGATGGGGTTTAGTTGAGTTCGGAGGGTCGGTAGGGCGGTGGGTTCGAGAGTTAGGTAGGCGTCGGAGGTGAGGAGGATGGATGGGTAGGAAGGAGGGTATCGCATACCTCGCCCTTTAACTTGACTTTCTCTTCATCCTGCATAATTGTTAGCTACTGCGACTTCTCTCAATATGCTTCTGAGTCTCAACTCACACTGTACGGCGCATACCACTTCGCCAATCTTGTCTTCCCTCTACAACTCATTAGCTCTCCATACTACACGACCTCTCCAACCCTCCTCTGCACGAACATCCTAACTTACTGCCTATTCTGAATGAGGATGAACGAGAGCACCATCTTCGCAATGTGCCTCGTGGAATCAGGCTCGGCGCGCTGTGGGGAGAAGTGAAGGTGCAATAATGATGGCGCGGCGGCGGCGTCGAGGGCGCGACTTCCGTGAAGGGACATGGCCCAAGCGTCAAGGGTCAGGCACAGGCGCATCCCTGCAGGAACGTGGGCGCTGGCGGACCTGGGACGGAAGTGCCACTTTTAGCCGCAGGAAATCCTCACATTGAGATTTCCCATGTTTTCCTTTGGAATTGCGTAGCGCTGCTGATCCTGCTTTCATGATCAAGACATGTAATTATGAATTAAAGAAGGCCGACTAATCAGCAAAAACCCCATCTCACACAGAACACCCCCTACTCCCCACCCGACACAGTGGCGCAAACCCCTCCACTAACATATCCTCATCATCCAACCTAACCTGATCCTCCATCCTCTCCTCCACATTCCCCATCACCACATGCCCCGTCTCAGCATATCTCTTATCAACCGAGCCATTCATTCTAGACCTCGATTTCACGCGTCGATACCGCCTTCTGCTCACCAACGCCTTGAGCGAGTCCACCGCTGACGAAGACGAAGACGAGGATTCGGCTTGCGATGACGAAGATGAAGGCTCGTTGCTTGTGTTATCGGGAAGAGCAGGATCAAAACTCCCCATAACAACATCCCCATCCCCATCTCTCCTCACACCCACCACATCCCCACCCCCTTCTCCCTCCCCCTCCTTATCCTCCTTCTCAAACCTCGAAAGCGGACTCCCACCCCGTTCCCCAGCACCCTTCCTCCGCTCCGCACTCGCCCTCAACGCAGTCCAAAGATTCGTCTTGACAACCTTTCTCGATGTGACCGGACTAATTGGAGTTCCCAGTTTGACGGTACCCTCAGGCAACGTGTTGATAGGAGCAGTCAGTGTAGGCATACTGTTGTTGTTGTTGGCGCTTTCGTTACTGGGGAAGACGGAGGGGAAGACAGAGTCAACAGGTGTGTGTATGCCGAACTTTTTGCCCCAGCGGCATTCGGAGGGGTAGTCGCATGTATTCCAGCAGTCTTGCTGCTTCTCTGCCACTGCCACTTTATTCCAGCAGTCTTGCTTGCCTTGCACTCCAGCCCTGCCACTGTGTTTCGGTCCACCCCTCCGCCACCGCCCAATCGTTTTCCAGCCTTCGTAGTCGAACTCGCTCGGACAAGCACGATGGTTCCGTTGTTTCCTTTTATTACTTGACTTCCGCCAGGATTTGATAGTCGTGCTGCCGCTGCAGAAATGGTGGCCGTCTTCGAGACAGCGGCGCGTTACGCCGAGACGGTAGTGGTGGTGGCATTGGTGGCATTTCCACATCCAGGGTAAGGGACTTGATGGTGCGTCATCTTCAGGTGTTGGATAGCCGGGAGGGGTTTGTGGAGTTGGTCTGTGGGCTTGCTGGCGGAAGGGAAGAGGAGGTGTGAGAGGTGTGCGCGGCGAGAATGGCGATGGTGGGATGGAGAGAAATGAGGATTTGAAGGGTGTTGCGAAGATTTGGAGAGAGTCTTTTGCTTTTCTTCCTGGCATGCTGGAAGCTCTTGGTTCAAATTACTTGACGTAGAAGGGGAGTTGGTCGCGATGTCGACCACTCGACGTTGCGATTTCTCATCTTACACGAGTACCTACCTTTTCTACAGACATCCCTAACATCAGCCTCCATCGCCTCCTGAGCTGCACTACTTCTTTGAGCATTTCCCACGAGGCGTTGTTACGAGCATCGACCCAAGCTGCGTTCAACAGCGGCCTTTGTCATCGTAGCTCAGCCCTACGCGGGGCCACGCAACCACACACGAACAAAGAGGAATGCGTTCGTGATCGAGACATCAGACTTCAAGGCCAACAGAACGGACAAAGGATACGGCTCGAGATCTTGCACAAGACTACCATTATTTCTTAGCGTGTTCCATCTCCTTAACCCCCATCCAATGACATCACACCTCATATCTAATTCCGTCACACACCATCACGATGCGAGATCAACATTCAACTTCAAGTATCGATCGAAGCTTTGCACGTGAGTTGTCTTTAGTCTACTGCACAGCCTCCCCCACACGCACCCGCCTCACCGGTACACCCATGCCCACACGCACACCCAGAGATAAGGTTGTCCAACGGCGCAGTTTCCAGATCGGCGAGGTATCGTAGTTCCCGCTTTCCATCCCAACACTCTTGTTCGCGATCGAGACCACTGGATCAAATGAAATCCAATAGTCTTGGCTTGGAAATAGGCTGCGCATACAACAACCAGTCAAATCAGTCGAACCGCATATGCAGATAATGTACGTAGCGCATATCCAACACTCTTCTTTCATACGCCGCTGGGAGTTGAGATAAGCCATCCCCACCGCACCTCAGCACATCGCTACCACAATGCGCGATAGAGATACACATCTTCGATATCTACGGTAAAAGGCTGCGTCGTCCTTGCATCGTGCAGATGTCAAGCCCACTTCAGTGGTAGCTTCGGTGGTAGCGTTGGTGCGTTGACATCATCTTGCCTGCGTAAATCTGGGGTTCACAGTCTGGAGGAGCGGGAAAAGATAAGAAAGTGAGGAGAGTAGGCTTGGCGTCGTTGTGTAGTCAATTCTATTCGTCGAATGGGGGGAGTCGATCGTGCTTAGCATGATAAGAAAGGCTGGGCGCGTGTCGGTGATGTGGAATGTGTTGATATAGGTTATGGGCGAGTTTGAAGTGATTTGGAATACACATGGGGAATTGCCAGATGGGAGCGATAATGATGTTTGATGTATCCATTCTCGAATTATGTACAATACATGCGGAAAAGAAAAAAAACTGTAATACAATCATCTAAATGTATATGATCAAAAAGCACAGCTCAAAGACCGCGGGGAGGAGCAGCGCAAGGTGGTATCTCGAAACGGGTAATGACTCAAAAAAGTCGCAAGCAACAAATCCAAATCAGATCAATGCGCAGCAGCAAAGAGAAAAGGCCCTTAAGTTTGAACCTGCTTCTCGTGCTCGGAGCCCATGGCCATCGCGTGCCTGTCGCCCGCAATGCCCGTGTGCTCGTGGCCTGAGCTGTGTTCCGATGGTGCCTTGCCCTCGAGCATCTGGCTGTGCTGGGGGATGCCGTGGCGCTCGCCTTGGGGTACAGAGTGCTCGCCGTCGATGGGCTCGCCCTTAGCAGGAGTCCATGCGAGGTAGTCACGGCGGACCTCGACGTAGTCGTAGGCGAATTCGCCGAGCTGGTCGTCGTCCATACCGAGGAGCTCGGCCTCTTCAGATGCGCGCAGCTTGAGGCCGGGGATCTTGTCGATGACGAAGGCGAGGATGGCGCTGACGACGAAGGAGTACGCGGTTACGGCGACGATGTAGGCGATTTGCTTGTAGATCGCGGCGGGCTCGCCGGTGATGGCACCAGCGGTAAGGCCGTTGTTGACTCCGTCGAGTCCGATGATGTAGTCGGCACCGAAGATTCCGTTGAAGAAAAGACCCCACATTCCAGCGACGCCGTGCTCAGCGAAGACATCGAGAGAATCGTCGATCTTGATCCAGAACTTGACTAGAGAGATGTTAGCGAGCTGTTCGCGGAAAGGGTTCGACAAGGTACATACTCTTGGTGGCAAAGTTAGCAACAATACCGGTGGTAATACCGAGGATGACGCTGGCCCATGGGGGCAAGAAACCGGAAGCGGGAGTAGCAGCGACAAGTCCGGAGATGACACCTGAGCACCATCCGACCATGGACCACTTGCGAGCAAGACGCCAATCGAGGAGAACCCAAGTCATAGCGGCGAACATGGCGGTAAGGTTGCTGTTCCAGCATGCCATGACAGCACGGAGGTTGGCGCCGAAAGCGGAACCACCGTTGAAGCCCAACCAGCCGAACCACAGGAAGACGGTTCCGAGGGTGATCAAGGAGACGTTGTGAGGGCGGAAGTTGAGCATCATCTTCTCCTGGCGACGTCCGAGAATCATGGAGTAGGCGAGGGCTGTGCAACCGGAGACAATCTCGACGGGACCACCACCGGCGTAGTCAAGTCCACCCCATGCGAAGAACCAGCCGTTTGCGTTCCAGGCCCAGTATGCGACGGGGCAGTATACGATCGTGGCCCAGAGCCAGATGAAGACCATCATGGGGATTAAGCGACCGCGCTCAGCAACGCAACCGACGACGATGGCAGCAGTGACAGCGCAGAATTGCATCTGGATTGTGTTAGTTCGTCGAAACCGGTTCATAGTAAAGGTTTTCGTACCTGGTAGAAGGAGTACAGCAACTCTGGGATCAAAGGACTACCGGGGCTGGGATGAGCCAGAACGCCCTTGAGACCGAACTTGTCGAGGTTTCCGATGAAACCGTTCGTTGAGGGTCCGAAAGCGAGCGAGTATCCCCAGAAGTACCATTGGAAGGTGATGACGGAGGCGGAGAACATGCAGGCCCAGATGAGGGAGAGGGCGGACTTTCTGCGAGCAAGACCGGAGTAGAGGAATGCGAGACCAGGAACCATGATCATCACCATGGCCGAAGCCACGAGGATGTAGGCCTGGTCACCCGCAGAGAACCATTGGTTCAAGTTCTCGGTGACTGAAGTTCATGTTAGCCTTCTGTCGCACACGATGCTGATGTTGCGCTCGGCACGTGCGCAATGGTACTTGGGGACTTGTACTCACCAGAGTCACCACCAGTGATATCATCGGTGCCATTGAACTGCGCCGGAGGGCCGACCCACGAGTACGACATGGTGAGGGAAGTCCTAGGGGATTGTCGGGGTACTAAGGAGATCTGGGGTCCTTAAGTACTATGGGGAAAGGGAGGACGGTTCCACGGTAGGGCCTGTGGAACTGTGGAAGAAAAGAGAAGGAATCAAAAGCTGGATCGGTGCCAGTAATATAAGCTGCTACAGGGAGATTCCGGAAGCCCTACTGTAGATTACGGTAGATGCGCCGGGACCTTTATGGGTGGAACTTGCTGTACTACTCTTATCTATCCTGGTCCACGGGCCATCACTCGAGGCAAAATAGACGAGGGTACATCACCCACAGCCGCGACCGTCGTGGGGTTCGCGTTAGATCCAGCCATGGAGCTTTGTTCTTTTTCTGCCGCGATTGATCGGAGCTGCGTCATTGCTGTCTCTAACGATCTAACGCCTTATCTCGCCGGCTCGCTGCTCTGCAAACATGTGACGGCGAAGCAGACGTGATAAGGCGCAACGCCCACCCACACCGGCGGCCACGTCGCGTCAGCTTGTAGGGACAGGCCTCGCGCGGCGCCTCTCACCACGGGCTCAACACGAATTCGCATAACGATTGCAGGCAACGCCAGTTTCATCCGGGGCGGAAGGCTTGGCGAGTGGGTGGTCCAGGTTGCGTGTGTCAATTGCATTTCTGGCCAGAGATAAGAGAACCGCGTCGCCCAATCAGCTGCCGCCTCGGAGATCGAGCGCGCTAGC
Source organism: Alternaria conjuncta (assembly GCF_024043145.1). NCBI lineage: Eukaryota > Fungi > Ascomycota > Dothideomycetes > Pleosporales > Pleosporaceae > Alternaria > Alternaria conjuncta. The sequence goes on along the minus strand of NW_026250094.1, from coordinate 2,142,774 downwards.
TGCTTTGGGTGCCGCATCTTCGCCGGCCGTCGCGACGCGTTCTCTCCAACGCCACCCCGTCCCTGGCCATGTGTTTATGCGATTCACGTACGTTGTGTGCGATAAGACGACCACGGCGGTTTGCTGCCATCCTCCTCGTGTCTAGTGCATCTCACCCCAGGTCTCGCGACATCGAGGCACCGCAGTCGGGCGAACATCGGGCGCCCAACGACCATTCGACACCCAATCTTTTGGGTTTTTAGGTCTTGCCGTTGCGACACGGCGCTACTGAGCGCACGCCCTGCAGAAGGCCCGCGGCGTGCAAAATCCGGCTGTGGTTGAGCAGATCGAGACACCCGTCCGACCGGCCATCGTCTGTGGTTCTTCAACTGACCGCGGCCACTGTCGTACCGTATCTTACCGCATGTAGTAACGAGTCTCCACAAAGGCAGCAGCTAACCTCGTCAAACGCCCAAACTGGGACTATTTTCGAACCAGCTCAGAGTTATTTCCAACGAGCCAGGCAACATGCCGGAGCGCGAAGATTGTGAGACCCTGGTTCCCGATGCCCGTGTCCGCATACTCTGAGGCGAGCTCGACCTGGAATGCCTGCCAGCAGCTTACTCTGAGAGTGGGAGGCATCTCAGAAGCAATCAAACCTTCGTCTTTCTTTGTATCTACGCGCTGACACGAAACAACTTCAAAGGCATGACCAGCTGAAGCCGTTGTGTTCTTTTGCACCACGACCCGTGCGGCGTGGCATGCAGTAGGGCTCAGCTGCATGTCAGCCTCCCGTACCCGTCCGGCAACCCTTGGCGGCAAACTGTCGCGAAAGCATGTGAGTGTCCCCAGAAGCGAGGCGGTGGGTCTCAAGGCCGCCGTGGTGGGCTCGTGGAGAGGTCGATACTGTGGCACACGTCTGGCGTGGGGAAACTGGAATTGGACACAGCAGCATCGTTGGCTCGCACGCGACCAGCCACTTTCCACATATTTCGCATCCTTGATTGGCATTCCGCGCCATCTTTATTGACGGGTGGGATTGTACTTGTTTATCTCGACGTATCGCATGTTGTGCAATTCAAGCACGTTTCGTAGGATGCGAAAACCCGCCGGCCCAATGGCTGCGCTCCGAAGCCGGAGCCCTGACTACGCGTTTGGAGTAACCTAGGAGCGGATCATTGGTGCATCGCGCCCTATCAATTCTCCGACGGGCTTGTCTTGCTGACTCTATAGTGGATGTCCTGCTTGGTGTAAGAGCGAGTCAGCTTGGCTACTCTTTCTGTTCCTTCATTGACGTGTGCCTCTTCACTACCATGCTGGGCAATACTGTTGGCGGGACGGGAGTTCGACTAGAGACGGCGACCTGTGGCAGACGGCGCTGCGAGTGCGCCACCGATGCTGTCACAATTAGTTCATTCGAGATACACGGATCGGTCGATTTGCTCGGTACCTGAGCGTGGCTGGGAACAGTCGCAAATCTTACATCGTTCAAAACTGGCTTCAGAGCACACCTCACGCCCTGTTCAGCGTCCTTCATGAACTTGTGCAACGGAAGTAAGCTTGCGGTCGCTCAACCCTCATCCGTCAGACTAGCGACAGCAAACACGCCGAAGATATACACAGTGCACAACGTATACGTCGCACACAAGTCGAATGAGTGTCGACGTAACACATGCTACATGCGAGGCTCACGATTATTCCACCGCTCTGTGCGACGCCGTTTCCGTGGAACATTGCAGAGATGAGAAACGTCAAGAATAGAAAGTCGTTGTTCCAACCGGCCATGCATATAGTTTTCCTAGTGAAGCTCTATGCGGTCAGCTTACAATACCGCCGGAATTGACAATCCCAAGCCTGAAACTGTAAGCGTCTATAACCCCGAGAACGCATGTTCCTCTACGAACAAGACATTCCCCTCAGTCACAATAGACTCTTCGGTACTTCTCAGCACAAAGTACTTTCTGCACTTTAACATGCCCAGTCCAACCCTGCCCAACTAACCACACCCTCCCCTACACAGAAGACCCCCCATCAATCGAAATATTCTGCCCCGTAATACTCCTACTAAGCGCCAGCACCCTAACCTGCTCCGCACAATCATCCACCGTCGCCAACCTCTTCAACTTAGTATTCTGTATCGCCGCCTCCCTTTTCTTCTCCGGAAACTTGAGTCCCCACTCCGTAAGCAACATACCAGGACTAATACTATTCACCCTTATCCTCGGCGCAAGAATAACAGCCAAGCTCTTCGCAAGATGTATCTGCGCCGCTTTCGTAACAGCATACGGCACGCTGCTCCCGCTGGGCTTAACTCCCGCTACACTTGCTGTGGAGATGAATGTGCCTTCGGTTGAGGCTAAGGCGTCTTTCGCGGCGTAGGCGAGCCACATGTGTGTTTTTACGTTCATGGTGAAGCATTTGTCCCAGTCTTCGTCGTTTATCTGCTGTTCGATGTCGGTGAAGGTGGTCATGCGGGTCCAGCCGGCGTTTGAGACGACGACGTCTAGGCGGCCCATTGTTGAGATGGTTTCTTTGACGAGGTTTTGGACGGAGGGCTTGGAGGACATGTCGGCTTGGATGAGGTGGAAACGGGGGGTGCATGAGGAGGAGGGGCCGGGGATGGTGGAGAGCTCTTTCATGAGGGTGGCGGCTCGGTCGGAGTTTGAGGAGTAGTTTATTACCTGGGTATGTTAGTTACTGTACTTGGTCGCCGTATATGCTGGACATGTGACGGTAGGTAGGTTTGTATGCATACTACACGGAAGTCTGGTGCGAATACGCGTGCTATCTGCGCGCCCAGACCTGCTGAGCTGGCGGTGATGAGTGCGACTTTCGTGGTCGCCATTGTGAATTCTTGTGAGTATGAGAAGACGATAGTAGAGTAGGATGATGCTATACAGCGGAGAGCAACTGCTCCATATGTATCACCGCGGGGTGGACGCGGGGTTCCGCCATTGGATGCGGGTGCGGAACCATTCCGATGTGGACCCCTCCACCTCTCTTTGTTCTCCAATGTCTTCCGCTTTACTTCTTCATCTCAGCGCAAATATGGATGACACCCTGCCATCACGATCGATGCTTGTCATAAGTCCTGCAAGCTTCTCCTCTCATTGAGAGCTACTGCATCCTATTCATGGGAATCCAAGCGGCTCAAACACCTGAACGAAGCTCGTCATCGCATCACACCGAGTCAATCATCGAGAGAACGCACACCCCACCCTTTTCGCTCTCAACTCATCTCTCGTATTCCGCATCTCGGCATCACCCTTCCCCACAAGCTCCGAAGGACCAAGTTCGTGAATCCGATATCCTCCTGGATGATATCGTTCGTCGCCTGGGACGACACCCCCAACTAGTCGCAGTAGCAAAGCGTTTGGACCCCACCTCTTCATGAACGACGGCTTGACGTACCACGGCCTGTCAATATATTGACCAGCATTGGCGCGACCAGTGCGCTCGTCGATTTCTGTGAACCAGTCCGGGCGTAGGAAAGACGGACGGGGGAGGAAGAAGTTTCGGAGTAAAAACTTGCGAATCTCGACCAATGTTTCTAGACCTTGGTAGTAGACGGCGGGGGGTTTTGGTATGCTTGGAGATGATCAGTATCGTGCATTCATCAAGTAAGAGCTCCATCTTCAACTTACTTCATCGCTTTCCGCAAGCGCGGCTCGAGTAACATGTGTGCCACGGTAAAGCTGAAAGGCTTGAGAGCGGAAGGTACGTTGAACAAGGCGACATCGAAAGTACCACGACCCAGCGTCGCGTTCGTATCAGCAGGCACCATATTTTGAGCCTCATATGCCAGACTCCATGCTTCTACCTCTTGGAGCCAATGGAGTCCGTCGCACCATCCTTGGTTCGCTGAAGGTAGTGTCTCGTATGATATCTTCATCGCCTCACCCATATCCTTCCAGTAAACACCCATAGCGCATCTCTCGAAGTCCGTTACAGTTCGCCACTCGTACCTGGCAGTCCACCTGATAGGTTCAAGAACGAAGAGGCTGAGTGTATACAACATATCGTCATTCGATATCTTCCCGGCTTTGATATATCGAGCATGAAGGTAGTTCATACGCGCTATGCCGCTGATGGCGCGTTCTGAATCAGGTTTGTTGATAATCGCCTCGGTCATGATAGTAGCTGTATCAGCAGCTCGTTTCGATGCTGTTTCCGGGCAAGATAGTTGTCCTGTTGCGACCAGCAGTTTTGAGATACTGGGTATGCCATAGGTTTTGAAGAGGGCGAAGAATGTGGAAGTTTGGAACACGACTGGAAACTCGAGTTCAGCGAGAGAAACGTGTACTGAATGCGCATCTTTAACAGTCATGCGACTCCATGAAGAGCGATCGGGGTACTGGGTTGTTTGTCAGCCTTGCGGAATTGGAAGCATTGATAGTATTGCTTTTACATTCAAGCGGTGAGTGAGGCCATCGCGACGCCTATACCGGAGAGTGCGAACGAGAAGCCAGTAGGCACTGACGACGCTGAGTATCCAGAAACTCAGACTTGATGGAAGGCGCAGCGTATCTGTGTGACTTGATGATGTCGAGTTCGTGGTTTGAGCTGTGTAGATTTCCGACATTGCAGCCAGGTTCTGTGGATCAAAGCCAGACGCGGCTGAGTTTGAGGAAGCTGAGGTTGACATTGCAAATGATGTTCAGCCGTACTTAACTAAGTACGGTAGCGGTTGGTGCACTTGTGGGCGGAGGCTGAGGCACAGTTGCGCTAAGCTAGCCTAGGTAAAGTGGCACGCCGTGCGTTCCCACTGTGCGTCCTCAGGGTCCGTCCGCGGACTGCGATTGCATCATGTACGACGGCAATTGTCTTCCGTAGAACACAAAACCTTCGAATATCCACGCTCAGCCGCTGCGATTAGAGGTGTTGACTCGTTCCTATCCTGTGACTCAATTCACCCTCCGTTTCGTCAATCATATCTAGAACGCGACATGCGTTGTCTAGATCTCGATTTTCGTTCATAGTAATGCCTTCCGTACCTAAATATCCTTCTTAGTCCTCGCCAGGACATCTTTTTTTTTCCCCGCGCCTCACACGTAGGGAAGGTGAGATGTGGCGGCTGACTACAACCTCGCAAGGGTCGACATTTCGTTCCTTCCAATAAGTGGACCTTCCAAGAAGGATACCGAGATTCCCAGCATTATCTGTCGTCCTCAGTTCTGTCCTCTATCTCGACACCCGCATAGTACCCTGCTTCAATTACGATCTCATTCGGAGACGAGTTCCCGGTACACGAGGAACGTTTGTTCCGCGGCCACCAACGAACAGTCTAGATCGCAGGCTACCAGCGATAGCGCGCCCATCAAGCCATCGGGTCTGAGCGCATAAACCAAACACAATTACAGATAAATCTACGCCCCATCTCACCGGTTTTGCTCAGCTCATCGATCCGTCCTGGTCTATTGGACGCATCATTCGCGGGGTGCAGTGAAGGACGATCAGGCTGACCAACGGGATCATCGAAGCCACAAGGCTGAGAATGCTGTCGAACTGACAACTCATGAGTGCATACAGACCCCGCGTCTTATAATAAGTGACAGCGCATGTGTTTTGAGCCTCATTTTGGGAGAAGTTGTCGTGATGGGTTAAAGAGGGAGGTTTGGTCTGACTTCTCGAAAGTATCAGCAGGCGTCCTTCGGTGTTAGCACAATATGTCTGTTAGCGATAACTCTACCTTGGACGTGTCGCACGACAATGATGGTCTGGGCGGATATGCGTATGGTACGGGAGACTTAGCAGTCAGTCCTGAAGAGGTCTCGTAAGTTACATATCACCACCGAGTCTCAGTATGGCGTTGACAGTGTCGCACAGCCCCTATGCAACAACGCAGATGGTCTCACTGGAAGTGGGACCAGAAGCGACCCGCTTCCTCGTCCACGACAGTGTCTTGAGCCGTAGCGAGGTTCTTGCCGCAAAGTCCTATCCATTGGCCTTTGTCAAGCAATCCGTGCTTCTCCCAGAGCTAGATCTGAACACAGCACACACTTTGGTACACTACTTGTATACCGGCAAGTACCAGAGCCTCAACACATTGGCATCATCCGACAAAGTCATACCCGAAGTCTACAAGCTCGGTGCCGGTGTATACTGCGCTGCCGCTCGTTACAAGCTACCAGGTCTTGCTGAGCTTGCCCAGAACAAGCTGAAGTCCCTCGACGAAGAGATGAGCATCTTCGATATCCTTACCGTAGCGAGAGACCACGCATTTCCCTTGCTACCAGAAGATGATCTATGGTATCCGAGCTATGTTGAACAGTCGCTCAACAATGCCATGGCGGACGACCCAGAGCCGTTCCGCAAGCCGGACTTCATTACGACGGTGGAGGGGAACAGCAGGCTTCTACAGCTCGTCTGGAAGACTGTGATGAGCAACTACGCCCGAGCGCCTGCGACGCCAGTCGTCAGTAACGAAGAAGCTTCCACTCCCACGGCTGAGGTCATGCCGGAGCTGCACGAGCCGGTTAGTGGGGGAGATGTTGTTCCTACGATTGCGCCACCCAGGGATGAAGCCGTAGAAGAAACCATTACGAAACCGGTACCAGTATCTGTTCAAAAGGACAATGTTGCTGAGGCCCCAATTGTAAACGACGCCATAGTCTCGAAGCCCACTGAAGAAGTCCCTACGAAGCTTGAAGAGCCCCAACCAGTCGAAAAGCCAGCAACACTCGAGCCCTTCACGGACGAGCTGGACTTCAAGTCCTCAAAGACGTACCAGCAGATGGGCATCAGGAAGCCAGAGCAACCCGACGCTAGAGCCTCCGTTCCGAGCGAGCCCAAAGTACCAGTTCATGTACGTTCGGACTCGGTGATGCAAGTCGAGCAGCCCTTGGTAACCACCACTGATGGAGAGACAAAAACCGATGGTGTTGCGCAAGCGGAAGATGAGCGAGCAATTGCTGATCTAGACGAGTTGGAAGCCCTTGGAGCGCAAGGAAAGAAGAAGAATAAGAAGAGGGGTAAGAAGTCAAAGTCGACTACTGTCGAGTAGGATCGTGAGGCGCGGATATTTGTTGTCGTAAAGCAGACTTACATAGCTGGAGTTAGCAAGCTTGGATACACACCCACTCGAAGTTTGTATTGCCTTAGATCTCGCCCGATCTTGTTTCTTTTCCTGATGTAGCTGACAGCGTGTTTGTTGAATGTGTTTCACATATGAGGTGACGCGGTTAGCAAAGACCCGGGGACCTGTCCTGCGTCATCGGGTTAGCCAGAACGCAGGGCCCCAAGCGCGCTAAAACGGCCCCACCCTTCTCCCCACCTTCCTCCAGATGTCCGTCCTCAACGCGATCGCACCGGGCCACCAAATCTTCGCTCGCATACTTCATGTCTCATCCAAGCCTTAACGCACATGTGGAAGGCCTCTGACTGCTGAAAACGGAGCTTGGCTGAACATGTTGGCCCACAAGGCTCGGCAAGCGGCACAACAAGTTCTTCAGCCTTGCTGGCATCACGCGCTATACGGCAACAGGGTGAGGGTCTCACATACACGAAGGTAAGATGTGCGACTCACAGTATAATTGTTTTTCAGAAGATACGCACATCACAACTAACGTCTAAGAATGTCTTTGAAGAAGGAAAACCGATCATCACCGTCCCGCGCTTCACCGCACTCCAATTGACAGCGACCTGTTGTAAGAGCTTGAACTGACGCAACATATCGTATAGTCCGTCACTACTCAGGCTCTACCCTTCGCCAACTCAGGTGTTCTGCATCGTCACCGGGACCCCCCATTGATCCGACTTGAAGATCGTGATAACCCAGGTCCACGTCTCATCCGGATAATCGATGTATATGTATTCTGCTGGTCTCGCCGAACGTCTGCCATGGCGACCCAGCCGGATGTCGTTGACCTAATTCGGACCACAGCAAGCTCTTCATCTGTACGCCATTAGAAGCCGCCAGAGGGAAACACGGTTATTGAACGTACCAGTTACAAGTAATCTCCGCCACCTCGATACTGTCAAAAGACTGGGTCTCTCCAGACGGTGCTTGCATATCAGGCCTATGGCGGACAGCATCACCATGACGAACAAGGTGACAACAGCGAAAATAGCCTCTTTGGTCCATGACTGCTTTGCATGTATGATATCTGTTGATGGTGCCACTGGACGAAGTCAGCATCTCGAGAGCCTACTGGACATTGGCACATTCGTAGAGTCGGCGAAGCCAGGATGTTTAACGGAACACGTGGGCTCAATGAGAGGAAACTATATGCACTTACTTTCTATCCTATTCCAAGAGAATGGAAAAAAGTGTGCCTACTTTTGGCCAGTGGGAGCGAGGCGAGAGGAGAGGTTTTCTTTGTGTAATTTGTTGTATGAGCTCGATAACATCAAACGGAGGTGTGGTGAGAAGGCCGGACGGGGTTGAGGGTTGGTCTTGGCAACAGTCAATAAGTTGCAAAAGATTGACGAAATATTTGACCGAGGCAGTAAGCCAGTAATCGACGCTGAGGTTCGCTAGACAGTCTGCTAGGCAATTGCGACGTATTCGAAGTTGTTCGCACTTAGAACGATCGAGTGTCTGTCAAAGTGAAAAGGTATGTGATATTCGAGAGGTGTGATCTGATTGGTCTAGGTCGGCTGAAAGGTGCTGCTTAACCTTGGAAGGAAGTGACGGCGACGTCGGGCTGCGCCTGCTTTTGAGACGAGCCTCTGTCGGTGCTGACCACCTTGGAAGCGTAGTTTGAGCCCCCTGTCGGCGCCATGCATGCACTACCGCAGCCCAAGGGACCCCGGCTATTGGCATGCTTCAAGGTTCTTGATTGGTGGATGTAGAGCGCTCGCGTGTTGTACATCATGTCTCATTGGCTCCAACACAGGCTGGCGTTCAGAGACATGCGGGCACCGGTTACGCTAAGTTGCTTGAGGATCGATAGTGTGGCTGTGGATTATTACGCAAACCAAGTAGAGCCGACGTGCGAGAACGTCAGGTCGATGCAACGGTGAGAGGGCAGGCGCAGACGGGCTTGGTCTGTCCTTTTCACTGATCGTTAACATCCCTTTCTGGGTTGCTGAGCTTTAGCTAGCCTGGTCAGACACGCGCCTCACGCAACTTGCGGTAGTGGTAACAGATGTGAGTGTACGGGAGGATGTCACGGTGGGCACTTCCGAATCGTTGCAGCTTGCATAATCCACACAAGCTGTAAGCACTCTTGTGAGGGTCGGGACAAGTGGCATATATATGGCAAGGCTGAGGGGTCTCGGTGTGTAACGTGCAGACCTAGCCACGTCATGATCTCAACTCATGCGAGAGGCCCAATGTCAATCTTGCTCCAGTGATGTGGCTTAAAAGAGGACTGGCCTCTGTTGCCTTCACATCGCTATTGGGCTATTCAAGTGACTGCTTCCTAAGTTTACGCACGATTGAAGGCTCATTGTATCCGAATCCTCCATTACACGTTCCTCCTCTTTTCTCAATGTATGCATCACTCAACTCTACGAGTATGTCCACTAGCTCGCTAGATATCAGTTCTTCTTCCTGTTATACTCTGACCCTTCGTCGATGCAATGCTTGCTTGCTGATGCTTTACCTTCCATTCTATCGCGGGGTGTTCGGTCGCGCCACAATAGCCAAATGATGGTACAGTCGGGACGCAACATTGTTAGCTTTCATGTGGCAAAGATATGCAACAACGAACACACCCCGTATGTACAGAGTCTTATGATCTCGACTGCGATCTACTGTTGTATCACAAGCGTTGAGAAGACTCCGTACTTTCATATCGTCGGTACCAAAGAGCGGCACAGTACTTACTCGCATATGGCTGTCAATGGAGATCCAGTATGCAGTCGGGATATTGGCCCTACCAGAAATACAACATAAGCGGGGAGGAAGCTTTTATATACTCATTTCATTCCCTATCCAAATATTCATTCTCAAAGAATCCCATACCTCGCCCTACCCTCAGCGACCCGGCACTTGCAAGCAGTAGAGTAAACTCATATTGCACCAGGCGCTCAAGAGGCAAATGGAAACAAGGTATATGCCATGGCTCAAACCAGCCCATCCGGAACCTTCCCAGCGGACAGGTAACTATTCAACTTCCATATATAAAAAAATATCCTCAAGACATTATCGACTAAAGTATCTCGCCTCGCCTGCTCCGGTGACCAGCCTCGATAAGTGAGATTGGGGACGGTTGATGCGAGGCTACAGGGGGTATAAGCATCGAAAAGCAAAGAGGTCTAGTAGTGGCTGGCCTTCTACTGCATATCTGCAGTGGATGGAAGCCACTAAAGAGAATCGAAGCCAAGCGAAGGGAACAGGGTAAACAACGAATTCACAAGGAACCGCGTACCGCTAGTTGGAAAGGTTTCACAAAAGGAAATAGCGAAAAAATGATAATCAAAGATCAAGAAACCGCTCAAACGTTCCTCATAAAAGCACCAGTCTAGAATCAAACGTTCTTGTTTACATAGCCATACCAGGGACCGGCTTCCGGGCGGGGATAGGAACAGGTCCGTTGGGGGTGATGGCGTTGGGATTCATGGGACTGGGACCGGGTGCTGGACCTCGTCGTGGGTTACCGGCCTGGCTCGCAGAGTTGGATCGTGGACGCCCGCCCATTTGGGGTGGGGGTGCCATCTGGGGTCCGCCGCCGTAGGGGCCGGGGGACATGGAGCGGGGTGGGCCGGCGTAGGGCGCGTTGCTGTTGGAGCGGCCACGGGGAGGTCCTTGTTGGGGAGCGTTGCTGTTGGATCGCATGCGTGGGCCTTGTTGCATTTGCGGGGATGGCATCTGCTGGGGCGACATCTGGCGAGGGGACATTTGACGGGGACCGGGGCTGCCTTGGGGCATGTTGGGAGAGTTCATGCCGGGCGATTGGGGACGTTGCTGAGGACCGCCCGGACCCATGGCTGGGCGGATGGGTGGGCCGCGCATGTTACCTGGTGGTGGGGGACCGTTGCGAGGAGGGCCGTTACGAGGCTTGACAGGGTGCTTGGAGAGACATGTGCGGGGAACGACACCTTGCTGCGAGCGGTCCATACGGATGCAGAGAGCCTGAAATCAATTAGTTGTGGTGTCAAGTACAGAGAATTATCGAACTTACCCATCCATCGTCGTACTCGTGGAGCATGCGGACCAGCTGACCAGCGTGGAGATCGAGTTCATCTTGCATGGAAGGCTTGAAGTCAAGTTGAACACGGTGAACGTTGTTAGGACCAGGACCCATGGCAGGGCTCTGGGGACGACCACCAGCCATAGCGCCAGCAACAGGAAGAGGACCAGCGGGAGCTGGGCCGGGGGACGCAGGGATGTCTTCGGTCCAGGCCGGGCTCGGGGGAACACTTCCGTTGTTGGCGGCGACAGTTGGCGGGAGAGGAAGTTCAGAGGTAGGAGGAGGGATTGTAGACATGGCAACAGCATTAGAATCAGCGGTAGCGATAGCTGGAGCTGGGTTGGCGAAATCAGAGCTGGGCTTGGAAGAGTGCATTGCGGAGGCCATGGGAGAAGCATTGGGAGGCGAGTCGGGGATGGAAGCTTGCTGAGTATCGACCGCAGCGTTGTTGCCGAAGGGGTTCGCTGATGGAGGGCCAGATTGCGCCTCAGGATCCTTGAATGGGTCGGCAGCGGGAGCGTTGGCGGCACCACGTCGCTCCCAGGCGCTGGTAGGACGTTCAGCGGATGCTGAAGGCGAGAGGTTACGGTTCTGAGATTGAGCAGCAGCACCACCGGCGGCAGCAGCGACATTGAGCAGGTTTCCTCCACTCTTTCGCTGCTCGTTGAATGCTGGGTCGAATTGGGTGACTGGGCGCAGGCTGAGACGGGGGGCAGTTGAGGCGGTACGAGCAGAACGGATGCTGCCTGCCGGAGCAGCACCAGCGATGATTTGAGGAGGCGGTGGTGCAGGTGCGTTGTACATCTCAGTCTTCTCGTTCTGAGCAGCAGCGGCGGCCATTTGCTTCTTCTTGCGACGGTACAGGAGCAAGATACCAGTGAGAATGGCACACAAGACCAGGAGTATACCCAGGGCAAGACCTGCCTTCGCACCGGTGGACATGCCTTCCTCAGAGTCTGCCGCGGCGGCTGAAGAAGAGGATGCGGTAGCCGAAATGGTCGCGGCGGTGGCAGATGCGAGGCCTGCGATCGACGAGGCGGGGCTGGGCGTTGGGGACTTGGTCGCTACCATAAGGGTAGAGGCAGGCTTGAGCGGGCTCTTCGCAGTTGAGGTCTCCTCCACGATTAGGTCATCGTCGTCCTGGGTAGATGACGGCTTCCTGGCGGTTGTGGTTGGCTTTTCGGGCTTGGCAGTCTCCTCCGGCTCGTCCTCTTCCTCAGTAGTCGTCTCGCGAGCGCGTGTAGCAGGTGCAGGCAGAGCGATTCCTGGATTCTTAGTCGGCTCCGGTTGTCCATCCTCTCCTACAGTCACGGCGACGACCGCTGTGACAATTTCGACGGGGCCGTCGTCGCGTTGCCGTCGCACAAGATGCGCTCCGGCGTGTTGGTGGGCCATGGCGTGCATTGTGGCGTATCAAAAGGTCGGTTGGGGGATTGATAGATTATGTTTTATGATGTTTATGGTTCTCGGGAGAACTCCGCCGTCAACTCTACTGGAACCAGCTATTGCGTTCGAGGTTCCGTTTGGTGCGTGATTACGTAGTCGCACAGTCTAGGATTTCTCGATCGAAGTCGGCTCGTTGTAAGGAATGTGGTGCTCGATGGGCGCACGGGGGTGGATGTCGTGTATTGGGTGAACTAGGCACTAGACAGAAAAGAGTGTAACTATGGTTATGTGGTAAAGAGTGAAATGCGACAGGTAGCGCTTGATGAAAGAAGGACAAGACGACAACCTGGCCGCAGGAGTACGTGATGTCGTGAGAGGAATTAGAGAGGCGGCGTGGAGGTGAAGGAGCGTCGGCGCAGGACGCGGCAGAGACCAGGAAACAAACGGCAGAGCGCCAACCAAGCTCGAAACGCCCGCGTGCCTGGCAAGGCCGAACCGTGAGAGCTGATCCGTGCAGCCGTACATCTTGCCGTGATGCGCGTTAGCCTGAGGTTAGGTCCAGGTACCCGTGAATGGTGATTGGGCCTCCCATCTAATTTCCTGGGGGCGTTAGGCGCTCGAGCTATTTTCTGCCTCAGCCTCGCGTTGGTTCGCAGATGGCGGTGCACTCCCCCTTATCGAGGGTGACTATCGGCGCGTTTGATATGGCGACATGGGCTTGGGGAGCTAGATGTCATCATAGTTATTGTGTGGTGGCCGATGCGCATTGTTCGCATGTGCTCTCGCGGCGTACGACCGCTCCATCCAATATAGCTCATCGACGCGCCCAGTCAGCGTAAGCAGATCGAAAGAGCAGCGATATAGCGACCCAAGGAATATCCTGCACATCCGGTAATTACCTGCAGATGGCAGATGCAAGCCTGGGTGCCTCGTGCATAGAGGTTGCTTTCCTCGGCCGGTATCCGTCGAGTCGCAATTTCGCTGCTCATCAAAGCTGCATAACAACACGGCAGAGCCCGGTCGATGACAGCATGCCTACGCTAGGCGGTTGTATGTTTGCGACGATGATTTCAGGTCGCGTGCTCTTCGCATCGTGTCGAAGCGTCTTTAGAGCTTCAGGGCGAAGGAGAGTGGCAAAAGTAATTCGCAGTGGAAATTGTGAGGTGTGCAGGTGGCATTAACAACAACGAAAGACCTTTATTGCGCAGTATCGGTTGTTGAAGACACGGTATGCCCGTTTTCTGTGTTTATCGTGGATTCCACGGTTATCGTCAGATGTGTTTGGATATATCTTTTCGCGCATCGTATAGCTGTGGTTTCCAGCTGGACGCATTGTATGATCGTGCAAAATAATCCATTGAATTGCCGCTTTCAAGCGGAGTGATTTCTGTGCACAGTTGCCAAAGGGTGTTGTACTATAATGATCGGGCCAAAGTCTCCATCTCTTTTCCACGGTCGAGGCAATGAGAAGCAGTCCTTCAGTGGTGGCCCCCAAAAAGCATATGTGACGGGGATGGTACCCGATGTTACCCCTGGAAAGACAAAATGGAAGAAAAGCTGTGCTACATGAGCATGAACTGCACGTTCGTCTCTGGCGCACTGTCAGCACCTCGTTAACAAAAAGAAATGCCTGCTGCCAGGATGAGCTTTCGCAGGATTTGGCCCACGGTCACAAGTTTAACTTTCCTCCACAACCACATCGACGCGAGCAAAAAGGATGCTACCGCGTCGACGACGACGGTAAGAGATGTGCCTGCTACCAGAATTGAACCTTCACGGCACGTCAGCGCCCTGTCCTCGGTGCGACTCGAATGGGTGTACTTACTGGCGACCTCGTCATTACTAGTGACGCGCTCTACCACTGAGCTAAGCAGGCGGGTTTTGGTGTTGTTTGATGATGACTAAGACAAAAATGCCACTTATGTAGTTGGAATAAATGTACGGGACAACAGGTCGATGTGTTGTACAGTAGGAGAGAGCAATTGTTGGAGTAATTAGTCGTGTTCTCCACATAGGTGGGCTCGTGGATACGGGGTTTCGATGCGGCGGTCGAACTAGCGCGGCGGCGGCCGAAATAGCCCCAGAGGAATACCACGGTCGTGGAGAGTGATATGCGAAACACGGAATACACATCAGTTTGACTGGAGTAGATGGTGCGAACGCATATAGACGTTCTGGTGAGGCGTTTGGCATGTGAAGCCTGCAGCTGGTGGGGACAGAGCCTCCAGAGAACCGGAGCTTGGGCGCAAATAAGTGGGGCGCGCTAAACGATGCGCTATCGGCGTGCAGTCACCGATTCCATAGCTTCTTCGCATTCTGTCTTTTCAGAATCCCGCATCATGCATTCGACGTCGATAACGCCATTTCAGGACCACTGAAGAACATCCATCGCAATCGCGGCTTCATCTTGTGTAGTCGTGGACCCAAAACCTGCTGCACCGCGCCTTCCTCGAACTGCTGTTCAAGCTTTCACTCAGGGTCCGCGCACATTTGGTCGATCAAATCTTCTTTTGATGGCCAGCGCTGCTCCCATTCAGAACAGGCCATACCGCTCACACAAAGTACCGGCCTGTACGCGATGTCGTTCGCGCAAAATCCGATGTCACATCGACATTCCCGGAGAGCCATGTCTGTCATGCCGAGAAAGACGTCTCAAGTGCCAGTATGTCGAAAGTTCAACGACCAGCTCTCCTACAGAAGAGGGCCCAGACCGACGGCCCTCCAAGCGGCGACGGCACAGCGAGCCTGAGGAAGGTCCTTCTCGGCCTCGCTCAGCACCCATCTTGCATAAAACCAACAACAATCCTTCCGCATCCATCATGCTTGCGCCGCATTTCGCTGAAGATATAGACATCTTCAATCGACATATCTCGCAACATCGAAAAGCAGAGGGTGAGGTTGAGTCTTCCAACTACCAGACGCTTCTGCATGATGCGAAAGATCCGGTGGTGTACCTCACAGTCCCAAGGTTTCGCACTGGTCTACCACCCAACAGCGGCTGCGGGAGAGAACAGCTGGAGATCGTGGAGCAGATCATGGGGCCATTCAAACGAGAAGTGGTCGAGCTGTATTTCAACCACATCCACTACCATTTCCCCATCCTGGATGAGGAGATGTGTGAGATGCTGCGGACAGGGCAATACGGCAGAGTACCAAACAATTTGATGTGTGTCATCTACGCACTTGCATCGCCGCATTGGGCCAAATCAGATACCCTAAAGATGCACCCCAAACCAAACTCATACTACGTCTGGAACAAGGCCATCTCAGCTACTCTGGAGGACTTCCTTAGCCCCGGGATGTCCACTATACAAGCGGCTGTCCTGGATCAGATTGGACGGCCTTCAGTCTCCATTATCGGCAATATTACTCTTTGCGGCCGGACAGTATCTTTGGCCCAAACCTTTGGGCTGCATAGAGATCCATCGAAGTGGAACATTACGGAAAATGAGAAGTCCGTCCGGATGCGACTGTGGTGGTGCGTTCTCATCACGGACCAGTGGTCTAGTGTCGCGTATGGCGCACCGCCCTACGTCTCAAAAGGCTACTACGACGTACCGCGACCGACTGTCAGCTCACTCATTGGCACCAAGGCAACCTCGCAGCAGAAGCAGACTACAACCTGCTTTATACATCTATGTTCTCTGACGGAGCTGCTAGCCGAAATCTTACCCTTCGTTTACCAGATCAGTCCGGATCGAATACAACTCGCCCGGGAGATCGATCGCTTCAAGCACGAGCTAGACGATCTGGAATCACAGCTACCGGAATGGCTCCCTCTCCCAAATCGTCCGGGTACACCTATGCTATGGCTCTCTTTCCTCTCGATCAGGCTCGTGCTCGCCCGTCTCATCTTCCGCGCTGCTGTTCTTGATGGAGATGGTAGTATAGGGCGAAGTCGGATGAATCAGTTGCGCATCGCATCATCGGCAGTCCTCGACTTCATCTTGACCATGGGCGAGACCCAGTTTCTAGACTTTTGGCTACCCTATGCGACTCATCTCCTGGTACATGCAATCACCGTGTCGCTTCGCTGCACTGTCGAGACTCAAGATCCTGAGATACGGAACGCATGCGTCTCGCGCCTCGAGCGCGTTATTGCGCACATTCAGCATGCGCGAGATAACTACGATTGGGATCTCGCCAACTATTGTTTGGAGCGCTGCGCTGATCCTGTGTCGAAGATCGCATCGCTGAACGCACGAGAAGCGCCACAGCCATCGGAGACGGAGCTTACCAGCGTTGCGCCTAATGGAAATGGGATCGACGTACCAGTGATGCCTAATTTTGACGATGCGACATTCTTGTTGTCTGATATACTGGATCCAAACGCATTTGATTTCTCCTGGGATGCGCTGTGGGATACGCCGTCCGGGATGACCAATTTCTCGTTATAGAATGTTTGTGTTTCGTCATCCCTACTGCTTCCAGCGAATCAACTTCGTTATACATGATGACAAGTATGAAGAACACCTCTCATGCACGTGCATAAACCTGCATACAGTACCCCGCCTTGAATGCCTCGCCTCACGGCCGCTGCTGTGCCTCATTCTCTCGATCTGCACGCACTCACACCACTTTCTCGCAATTCGGCCATCGGCCCCATACACCAAGAAACCGCGGTTACCTGTGTACAAACGTAAAGATTAGAACCAGAATGGTCCCTGTCGCAGAAGTCGAGAAAGCCAATCCCGAACGTGGAGCGTACCGATCATCTGACGGACGACCCGACTGTCAAATCTGTAGCACGATACTCCTGTTCGCCTACGAGACCGACACCCGCAAGGAACTTACCTTGGGCACAGCAAAAGATCTCCTTCAAAGCCAATGTTCCCACGTGGCACTATTCAAAGATTGGTTGCACAGGCTTCTTACCGATATTCCAGCTCGTGAAACGTCTCTCCTGACGATCGATACGAGCTACGGACGTGGCTGGTTTTCTTTCTTGTTGTCAAGTTCGCAAGGGGAAGACCTTGGGTTACTCTGCGATCTCACGGTACCTGATCATCCAGGATCAATGCGAGTGGTAGATCCTCAATGGGTCGACGTGGGCTTACTGAAGCAGTGGATAAAAGCATGCACCGTAACTCACGGAGTTCGATGCAGGCGGTCATCTTGGCTTAGTCACCTAGGGACTGTAAGGCCCAAATACCTTGTCGATACATTTGAAATGTGTATTGTTGAGGGTGAGAGTATGGGAGCAGGATACATTGCATTGAGTTACCAATGGGGCCAGACTAAGACGATTCGAAACACGACTGCGATTCGCGAAAGACTCTTCAAGCCGTCTTCCCTTTCAGACTGGGATCTAGCTCGTCACATTCCACAAACAATTAACGATGCTTTCGTCGTTGTTAAATTGCTTGGCTATAGGTACCTCTGGGTGGATGCTCTGTGTGTGGTGAGCACCTACATTTACTGCTTGGTTCGAAGCGAACAGCATTTGACATGACATTAGATACAAGACGATCACGTCGAGCTTGCCGGTGAAGTGTCTAGAATGCACCGCATCTATCACTCTGCCGACTTCACCATCGTCGCTGCAGACGGATCTGACGCGAACTATGGGCTACGCGGACTCAAAGGCCTGACAGCCTCACGGAATCATTCTCAGGTGCCTACGCAGCTTTCCGAGTCCGAGTGGGCGGCAATACCCCATCCTTCGAGAGGGTATTGGCAATCTCAAGTCCCGAACACATATCACACCAGAGCATGGACATTTCAAGAGTATGCCTTCTCAATGCGGAAACTAGTCTTCGTAGACGATGCTGTTCAGTGGAGTTGTGACCATGGTCAGATGCGCGAAGATCGGATGAAACAGCTACCACCGAACGAAAACTCCCGAACTCTTACAATTCATCGACTGCTTGCAACTGAGATGCCAACGCTCTATGCACTCGGCAATCTAGTCAGTGCCTATAATTCCCGTCACCTGACTTTCCCAGAAGACGCACTGTCTGCGTTTGCTGGCACGCAGAGCCTGCTCGAGCAGTTCTACCAGCCTGGTCTTCTCTACGGACTTCCCGAATTTTGGTTCGATCTTGCATTGTATTGGATACCTAACGGCAATTTGGTACGTCGCAAAATTCCACGCTCAAGATGCTCTACTGGAACATCTTTGCGCTTACCGAGTTGGTCCTGGATCGGCTGGACCGGCAGGATACGCTTTCCTGATGATGAAATCTACGAAAAGGGCTACTGGCAGAAACGCTTTACGGAACCCGTCACCAAGTGGTGCACTCTTGCCCACCCTGCCTCTCCTGAGCGGAGACCGATCAATTCATCATGGCATGAATATCGCTCAATGGCATTACAAGGCCGTTTATCCACTTTACCTCAAGGATGGGATCAGCAATCCGACGCAAAACGAGGGCTGGTTTTTAGCCATACTCGTTGTCCACGGAAAAAATACTCATATCCATTCCCTGTACCGGAGCCCTGCTCTACAAGTACCAGTATATCCGTCCCACAAACCGCATATCTCTTCGCCCAAACAAACCGAGCATTTTTATGTGGTCAACTCGTGCACAACGTGGAATACCGCTTGGTGGACTTACCCCACATGTGGCTAAAATCGTCGCAAGATCAATACGTTGGCTTTATTTACCTCAACAGCTCAGAACAAGAATCTCTGTTAAGAGAGACGGGCAGAAACTCTTCATCCCCCAACCCATTAGAGCTTGTAGCAGTGAGTAAAGGAACGTCCTGGGCTCTGCGTTCACCAGAACTAGATTGGGAAGTCGAGCTAAAACGAAGTTCCGAGGCGGGTGAAAGGGAAG
Organism: Alternaria conjuncta; assembly: GCF_024043145.1. Lineage (NCBI taxonomy): Eukaryota > Fungi > Ascomycota > Dothideomycetes > Pleosporales > Pleosporaceae > Alternaria > Alternaria conjuncta. Next base: position 2,123,552 of record NW_026250094.1, on the reverse strand, counting down.
AACGCCGGGCTTTCGACTGCATATTTGTGCTGTGGATTGAATGGGAAGACGGCGTTGCGTACCGGCGGGCTTGCGGGGTAGTGCATGCTGACGTTTGGGAGCGAGAAAGAGAGAAGGAGCTTGTCGATCTGATTCTTGGGTAGTGGACATGTTTGTTACCTAAGGCCGATCAACCAAGGCCAGAAACTCTCCATAGATGTACCACCATACTCATAACCATGTCCCGTGGTCGGCGCGATGGCAAATGCGTGACTCTATGGATGCTTTTCGCGAATTCGACAGCACTGCCGCAGCTTTCCAGCTACCAAAGCCATATCCCATGCCAGGACGTCATCTATCCTTAGTTTGTCCAAACTGTGCGAAGGAAGACGTTTTGATAGATGACCTTGTCGCCGACAACAACATAGTTGAGTCTCTTAGGAAATACAACATTAAGAAGGTAGATAGAGACAAGGCAGTAAAGGTAGTTGCACTAATAGATGAAATAAGATCTTATAAATTGCTACTAACACTGCATCCTCTTCTATCGCAAATAACAATACAACTGCCTCCGCCATCGCATTAACAAATGAAAACAAATTCTCTATTAATTGCTACTAACACTGCATCTTCTTCTATCGCAAATAACAATACAACTACTTCTGCTATCGCATTAAACAAATAAGACAAGTTCTCTATTAACTGCTACTAACACTGCATCTTCTTCTGTCGCAAATAACAATACAACTGCTTCCGCCATCGTAGTTAATTTAAACTTTGTACAGAACAACGTTATACTCTGCAACACGAACACTATCACAAAATAATCATGCGACGCAGAGCAAAGTGCGTAGCCTCGGTTCAAGGCTTTCGAAACAACAAAACAGCCTATGTCAAGAGCTAGAAGTCGTAGGCGACCGGAATCATCTCCACAGCCAACACAACGAGATAACAATGTCAACCGTATAAACAACAATGCAAGTCATGATTGAACGTGTGCCATTTCCAGTCTCGATCTAAAAAAGGGGAATCATATAGAAACCAGCTACTCGCATCCCATCGTCACAGCATCCGTAGCTCGTCGAAGAAGAAGAAGAAGAAGAAGAAGAAGAAGAAGAAGAAAGAAAGATTAACACAACGCCGCCACCGCGCAAGATGATGACCGCAACCACCACCCACCAGACCGCACCCTTTACCTCCAAGGGAAAAACGTCGAAACGTCATGGCTTTGCAAGCCTAGTACGGGCTGTTCACAATCTCATTCCTACCAAGATAGCTCCCTCTAACCCCACTCCTCCTGCCCGCCCCAACCCGACTCGGCATAGCGATACTCTCGCGGGTCGGCCGCTGCAACGCACGCTTAGCCACCATATCGACCTCATTCGGCAGCGCAACGATAAGGTTCTTATCAGAGCCAAACTTGAAGTTATCGGCCTTAACCTCCTCAGAGTAGCGCTTGATATTATACGGATCCTTGCGGTTAGCCAGCACCTTCTTCATACTCCAAGTAACGATAAAGGGCCCGGTGGCGCTGATGATGGTGGTTTCCTTGTCGTCGAGACCCGTGTTGAAGCGTGCGGTGGTGAAGGAGATGGGTGCTTTGGTTTCGTGTTGGAATTGGGCGACGTGGGCGGGTGTGAGGGCGAGACGGCGGGGTTGGGGCTTGTCGTCTTTGGCGAAGGACTTTTCGAAACCGAGTTTGCCGTCGTTCTTGCCGCCTTTTTGGAGGGCGTCGATGAGGAGGAGGTAGGTTCGCGTGGTGGCGAGGACCCAGCGGCCATCGGCTGAGACGTCCATGCCGATGATTGGGTCACCGAGCGCGGGAATGAGGGTCTTTGCGTTGATGCCGAGTCTGTCAAACAGGCGGATGTCTCCCTTCTCGGAGGCGACAGCAATGTGTCCCTTTTCGGTAGTCGCAGCGGCGGAGAATGCGTTCTTGGTAGCATACTGCTTGAGCTGGTCGTCGACTAGCTTGTTGCCGGCCAAACGAGGATCGACGCGGTAGAGCGCGTTGTCGGAGAGACCCAGGAAGGTCTGCTCGCCGCTCATCTGGGCGAATTTCTACAACACGTTAGCTTGCGACTAAGTATCAGCAGATATATACATACGTTCTCTGGCGCAAAGACCTTGACTGGGATGTCATCGTGCACCTTCCACTCATCTACAACGGTACCAGTCTCAAGATCCATTCGGTAAAGGTTGTTTGGGTTCTCCAAGTTCTGAAGAATCATGTCACGATCCTGCTGGTGCAACATGACCTTGTTCGGATTGAAAGCCTTGCCTCCCGGTGTCTTGATGTTAGAGATGGTTGTAGAGAATTGTAGCTGGTTCTCGGGGGTGTGCTTGAAGACACCGATCTTGTTTCCACGCACAACGAACGACCTGTCGTGTTTGTAGCCAACCGCCAGCTGCGAGTTTTGGTCTCCATCCGTGGGACCAGTCTCAACGTCATCTTCAGACTCATCAGAGTCGTAGTGTTCGCTCCGCTGCTCGTTGGTGCTCTCGTATTCTTCCTCGTCCTCCTCTTCTCCCTCTTCTGGCTCCTCGTCTGGCGCATCCTCCATAGTCAAGTCCTGGAACGCCTCTAAGACGTACTCTCGATCGGTGTCCTTTGCCTTGCCCCATTTGACCTTGTTCAAATGCTCCCAGAGGGCTTGCATCACACCTTGTTGTATGTTCTCGAGCTCATCCTGATCCTTGAACTTCAACAGCCATGAGTATGCCGAACCGTCGTCTAGATAGTGGTTGAAGATGAAGGACTTGTATTCGTAGTTGAAGACGGGATTGATGTCTTCGACAATGGGCTGTCCTAGCCACTCGCGCTCTTCGCCAGCAATGTGCAGCCAGTAGTTCCAGTCGCCAATCTCGGTAACCGTGACACTGACTTTGTCGTCTTGCTTCATGAAGGTGCCAGAGGGGAAATCGAAGAGATGAAGCTCGGCGTCTCCTTCGACCAGGGTCTCAAGAGCCTGGGGCTGGGCGGCAGAGGGCGGCGCGGCCGTAGCATCCTCCTGCTCCGGGACAGTGCCCTTGCCTGCAACCTTCTTGGCCATCTTTTCCTTGGTTGTATTGGGAAAGAGCTCTTCGGTAGTGGGGGGCTCGACGGGTAGGGCGCGCGCGTTCGAGAGGGTCGGGCTGGCGATGGGGCTCGCGTCGGGGATGGGTTCCTCGTAGTAGGCTAGGGCAGCGAGGTCGTCCTCGGTCGCGTGCTCGTGGCTTCTCCGGAACTTCCTCTCGTACTGGCACTGCAGGGCCACGCGCTCAAACAAAGAAGCGGTTTCGGGCTTGACTGACGGGTCGCACACAAACTCCCAGAGATCGTCGACGTCGCCGCTGAGGTCGCGCCACGCAAAGATCTTCTCGCCGGTGGAGCGGACGTCGTCACGGAACTGGAGGTCTTCGTCGAGCAGGAACGTCTTTTCGTCCTTGTCGCCTGCGAGCGCGTCAAGTGCCGCGTCTTCGTTCTCTTCGGCTAGCAAATCTTCCTCGCCTTCTTCGTACGCGCGCTGGATGACGAGCTGGTACTGGAACTCCTGCCCGGTGCGGCGGATGGTAGCTGCAGCGTCCTACTAGGCTGTTAATGCACATGCAGTCCAGGATCGCGACCATGCATACCTTGAATATAAGCTCCGAGTATCCCTTGACAGAGCGGGGTCGCACGAGGTAAAGCTGGCCCTGGGCGATTTCGACGATGGTTTCCTTGGAGCTGTCGCCAAAGACAAATTTACTGACTGGTGGTACGGATTAGTGTCGTCGCAGCAACGGAGGGGGAGGGGCAGCGGCTCGGGAAGGAGAAACATGGCAAACAAAGCTCGACTTACGGTTTCGGAGCATGAACATGGCGGCGGCTGCTGAGTGGCGGGGCGACGCAAGAGCTAAGCCTTCATTTAAGCTCAGAGGAAAGGCGCTCGCTCAAGTCCATCTAGGTGACGACTAGGTCGTTTGCACGGGTTCTGGTGATGATGCAGGGTCTAGGCAAACACTCGCAGCCGCCTCGCTTAGCGACGTCATGGGTAGGGCTGACAGCAAGCTTTCACTCGACGCGGACAAGGTGGGTATCAAGAGAACCTCCCAGCGCATTACATTCAGTTGAAACTACTACTTAGCGGCCGCTGGACTACGGGCCAAATCATCACTCGCGATATGAAACTTGTTCTTAGGAACACATGGCCCAATAATCGCCTCCCTCCTAACGGCATTAATGTCTGTCATTCTGCGCAATTAGGCAGCAGGTTGGAAGGCAGTCAAACTGCTTGGTCTTTGAATGATGATGGCAGCCTGATTGTTGTTTCGACTTTTTCATTCGACAGCGCTACGTCGCTCTCACATCTGGGTATCATGACTTTTGTTTTACTTTCCGACTACTCTCTACTCTCTTAATAACCTCATGGCGATTTCTGCGCACCCCACACGATGCTCTCCATGAGCGCATACGGTGAAGAGTCGAGATCCAGACCAAGCAGTGGCGACTGCGAAAACATGTTCTCAGCATCGCCATTGAGGGCCTTGTTGATGTCCTGTGCGGTGAAGACGTGCATCGTGGGGGACGCCTGTGAGCCTGCTTCACTGGGCTTGCGGTTGTGCGTCGTGGTGATTCTCAGCAGACGCTCCAGAGCTGAGACAGATCGCGTGATGGGCGTGGCGAGCTCGGCAGGATCAACATCTTTTGTGACATCCGTAAGAACTTGGATTACGTTCTGCAATAGACTACGCGCCCGTTCGTTGCGGTTGTGTTCGCCGAGAATACCAAGCAGTAGGGCAGAGCTCAAGGAGCGATGCACAGCGGACCAGGAACGGGTAGCAAACGGTGTCATGTTTTGCAGACCGAGAAATGCTTCGACCGTGTTGGTGAGACTGTCGATGCATGTCTTGCGCAGCGTCTTGGAAAGATCGAGATTGGCGGTGGCGGGGCTGATGGCTGGTCGACAGAGCTCAGATGTGACGTAAGATATGTGCAGGTATAGTGCCCAGTGCTCGAGCTGGTCGCGCATGGACCGACATCTTCTCGAGTCTTTGAGGTAGTCTGCGGCATCTATCATGATTTCCTGGAGTTCATTGCGGTGTTCCGTTATTCGTATCAGGGCATCGTGTGAGTTTTGTGGCCGTTGACGCTCACGCACTATGTCCAGGCCTACTTTGCACAGTCGGTACATACTCTCGACGTATGTTCTCGTCCCCGGCGCTGTGTGCTGGCTCATGGGTACAGTATGGTCAATGGTAGTGGTCGACGACGCTCTGTCGTATGAGACAGACAGTAGTGAGTCCTGCCAAAGAAGCGCCCACCATGTCTTGCTCCGAATAACCCTTTGCTGCACTGGCGTTGACGGAGGACACTGTCGGTGCAGTCCTAGGGTCTGCGAGAGGCGGACTGTCAACCCCATCAGACTCCAGGCAACTCCGGCGTTCATGTTATTTGATATGACGTTTCCAAGGATAAGAAGTGTTTGTATGTTCTCGATGGTCGCATGCGATAGAAAGTTGGTGAACCGGAGACACTCGAAGCTGCAGCAGACATAGACCTGCGATGTCAACTCCCTCTCTTTCCGTGACAGACTCGAGCATTGACATCCAGAAGCTAGTATAGCAAAGACCATGCCTATCCAGTGAAAGTCTTTCCCATATATTTGCTGATCCGTGATGCCGTTCGTACCCTGTGAGCTGGCGCGGTTGATCAGGAAGAGCAGAAGATCAGATTCGATGGCCTCGATGTCGGCAACGGCGGGGTATACGGCGTGCGCGGTTTCGCGATAGCTGCGGAAGAAACTCAGGCATTCAGAGTCGCTCGGTAATGCGTTGGCAAGCTCGTGGGCGCGCGCTATGGATCCGTGTGGTAGCCCCCAAAGGTCGACGAAGGGGTATGTAGCGCTTTCGTTGTCCAGGCCAAATATCGGCAGCATGCTCTTCTTGCCCAGGAGATCTTGCACGCCCGGCGCCCATTGTGTATCCCCCCTCCCTAACGCCATGACGAGTGCTGGTACTGAGCTGGGTCCGATGTGTATCGTTTGGCCGGTGATGTCGTTGCGCGTGTGTATTCCTTGGGTTCTGACGTGGCTCTGCTCGCCGTCCATGGGCGCTGCTGCTGCCAGAGGTGTGTTTCCGGATCCATCAGCAGGAGAGAAGCCGTTCGTGGGTGGTGGTATCTCCGCAACGCTACCGACGGCATGCTTCAAATCACTGAGCGATTTCTCAGCTTGTTGCAGCTTCCCGCAGATGCGTTCCCAGTCCTGCTACGGTCAGTATACAGACATTCCCCCCAATCATATGTGTGCGCACCTCTCGAGGCAGCGTGACTGTGCCGCCATGTATGTGAACCAGGCCGTTGGAGAAGTCATGGCCGTTGTTCTGACCAAGTCCTAGGTTGATTCGTTTCGCGGGCGGGTGCGACTCGCTGGGCGGGTGGTAGGTACATAGCTCGGGATGTTCGCGGACGACACATGTCTTGCAGGGGACGTTCTGGTCGCACTTGACCTTGCGCTGTCGACACGGATAGCAGGCCTGTAGGGGAGTAGAGCGTCAGCGCATGTTCGTGGGGCAGTAGCTCCTGCCGTGCTGGATGCGCCGGGTCCTGTAGCCCAATTCGGCAATGCAGAGAGGCCTCTCTTCCAACCTGCCCATACTAATGCCCCTCGACCCCGAAAGCCTCCTCTTTTCCATCGCTGCATCGATAGCGCATCATCTCAACGGCGTACCTTGTACTCTCGCGCCTTCCGCTTCCGTCTCAGGATCTCATCGACGTCGGCTCTTGGCGGCGTGTCTTGCATAAACCCATTTGGCGCGTTGGAGTTGTGCGTGTCCTTGAGCTCGTCCATGGTCGAAGCTCGGGGGAAAGTCGTCAGAGGTCTGCCTGGGCCGGATAGTCGCGCTGGTGGAGTGTCGACTTCGGTCGGCCTTTCCGCTCGCTGGAGCCCCACTCCTGGGCAAGGATGCCGATCGCCTCTGACCCCGGCTAGTCACGCGTCTAGGAAGCTTGACATTCCCGGCCAACGATGGGAATAATTTCCTCTGCCCATCGCATCCACTTCTTTTCAACCCAGCCAGGGCCTGCAATCATGCCATGACATCACCGTTGGGTGGTCTCGCCTACATGTCGCCCTGAATGAATTCGCTCACAAACAGTCAGCTATGTAACGGCTAGCAGGATTGCACGCAACGGGATCTGGGTACATATTGGAAGTGGGAAGTTGATAAGATTACGAACAACTGACATACGCTATGGATGCCGAAAGAAACCCTTCGATCCCAAGACCCCTCCCACGGCCTTTTCGCGGTCTAACACAAGGCTCCCAAACGCCCACAATGCAGCATAACAAGAAAAGTCGAAGAAAGCTTGACGATAGGTCCACACAACAAAAAACGATCAGATTATCCTTCTCCTGACTAAGCTCCCAGCTTCTGCTCCTTGTTCCTGTCCTCCTCACTATAGGCATAGTGAGAACGCTCACGGATCTTCGCACCGTAGAAATAGAAGAAGAAAGGAATCGCGCAGCACGCCAGCCCGATGAAAGCGATGAGTGAACTGGCCCACTGATCGCCCAAACGCTCGTACATCTGGTTTGTGAACAACACCACAGCCGCTCCCCAGAAGCTGCGTAGGAACGTCTTCGCCGCCAGCGCTGACGCAGCCTGGTGCTGGTACGAATCGACGAGATAGTTGTTGGCTGAGTTGTACAGGAAGATGAAGCCGAAGCCCACAGAGCCACCGCCGAATGCGGGACCTGCCCAGTGGGTCTCGGGCTGACTTGTCCACGCAAAGATGAAAACGCCAATTGGGATGAACCAGCATGAACACATCATGGGGATCAGACGCGCTTCCGCTGGCGGGTGGCCGTTGTGCTTCTCCACCAGCTTCATGTAGTGTTTGTTGACGAGTGGCGCGCAGGCAGCAGAGAGCAGCACACCGCAGATGAGCGGGATGAACATGAGCCCTGTTGGTCCTGCGCTCCAGCCCTTGCCCTTCTGGTAGACAATCGGGTATGCGACGAAGAACATGTACAGGAGACCGTACAGAACCGACATGTAGAGCGTGATCAGGAAGACGATGAGCTCACGGAAGAGCAGCTGGAAGGGTCGAAGGAGGAAGAGCTGGAGGCGCTGGCTGAAAGGTCGCATGTCGAGATCCTGTTCCGTGACAAACTTGTCATCGCCCGTCTCCTTGCGCATCTTCTTCGCTCTCCTGTCCAGAATCTTGGGCGCGTATGTCTCCGGTACGGTAAAGGTGATGAGGACCCAGACGACAAAGCTGAGGATAAGTTGGATCCAGTAGAGCCAGCGCCATCCACCAGCTTGACTGAGGTAGCCGCCGACCAAAGGTCCAACACCAGGGCCGATGAACGGTGCTGCACTGAAAGCTGCCATGGGAACACCTCTCTCCTCCGATCTCCACATATCCGCCAGCGTTCCACCAACAAGCGTCATAGGGGCCGAGAAAGCCACACCAGCAATGAAGCGCGTTACCAGCAACGTTCCGATGTTCTGCGCAACAGCTCCAGGGATAGTGAAGATGACAGCCAACGCAAGCGTGACACCATACACCGGTCTCCTCCCCCATATCTCAGACGCCGGCGCAAAAGCCATAGGTCCAACACCAAACCCAACAACAAAAAGCGTAATAGTCAACAGCGCCACCTCCTCGCTGACTCCAAACTCCGCGCTCACGCCCTCCAAATCCGCTGTGATAACCGCCGAGTTGAACGCAACAACAAAGCAAGTCGCCGCAACACACATGGTACACCACCACTTGTACGCCTTGCTCCAGTTCTTCGGGTTCTCCTTGTCGTCAATGGTGAAAGTGACCAAGTCGTACTTCTCGACTTTGCCTGCGTTGGACCGAACTTCGCGCATCATTTGTCCTGAGATGGTTTCTTGTGTGTATTCCTCTAGGTTGGCGTCGTTGGAGAGGGTGCGGGTGGGTAGGTTGACTATGTCTTCGGCTGTGGGTGCGCGGTGGAGGGGTGCGGGCTTTTCGGCATCGAGGGTTGTGGTGTCTGAGGATGAGGAGGGTCGGCCGGGGTGTGGTGGGTCGTTAGATGGGCTGGCGAAGTCTCGCGTCATGGGGAATTGTATGCCTTCTGTCGCCATGGTAGGTTTAATCAGACCTCGAGGTCTGCAGTGTGAAGTCGATAATCGGGGTGACGAAGATGTCCAGTAGTTCGGGGTAGGCGACTCAAAGAAGCTTGATATATAGGTAGTAGTCTGTCAATGACTTCAACAAAAGTCAAAGATCATCAACTTTCGTAAGACTGATTCAAAAGCCCAGTGGCCTGATAATCAACAAGTTAAAACACCAAGGATGTATCGCAACAGTGATGCAATCCAAAAAGCTGATCATCAACACTTCCAAATCTCAAACCGGGCAACGGCACACCCATATATATATATATATATACATCTACACACGCACGCGCCTCCATTTCCCTAATAAGGCCTTCTGAAATCTTATCTTCGTACGACCAACCTCTGCAAAAAAAGTCTCATCACTCATGACAATCTTCACCCGGAAAACTCTCGGGTCTTGGGTTTCAACGGGGCTTTGGAATAGTTCGACGGGAAGGGTCTCTTTAGCGCCCGCATGCTAAGCTGTATTTGGAAACGCGTCGTGCTGATGGCTGCAGGGGCCATGAATAGAGTCGAAATCCGAGAGATGTCCGGATGGGAATAAACATCGAGTCCCAGTCTTTTGCGAACGTGCATGGGCGGGTAGGATGTAGAATAGGCGGGTCCCCGCTGTTTTGCTACGGTTGTAGACGCTTGATACGCGTTGAAGGATCATGATTGTGGGTGTGTGTGTTTCTTATCGGAGGAAGGTGAGGCGTTGACGTCATATTGTGGAAGATGGAAGAAAGAGTAGGCATGGAAGGAGAGACAAGAGTGCTCTGCAAGTAGACCAAGGATAACACGAACAGAACTGGAAATTTGATCAGAATGATCGGGCATCAACACAGTTGGGGATGATAAGACTGTTAGAGTATGAGCTGGCGACAAGTAAGTGAGTACCTATTTATCAAACTAGTGGAGTTCATGGAATACGGCGTATTCCAATATTGGTTATGGAATGCGCGTTAGTTTGCTTTATCGTAGAGCACTGAGTCTAGATTCACTCTCACATGTAACTGAATAGTCTAGGATATATACGGGTAGACTTTCTTCGCAAAAAAACAAATGCCTTTTTAATGTCTATATTGGCAATGATCGCACGCTACTTGACAAGTTGAGATTCCAAGGAAAGAAAAAGGTATACTAGCATATCTCCACTACTACCCTACGCTCAGTCCACCTTGATAGATCTATAGATCTTAAGCGTGAATAGCCAGCTGGCGAAGAAACCGATGGTGCCTATTCATTCCGTTAGTACGCGGTTTACGAGCCAGGGGGTTTAGATTGCAACTTACCAGTCAGAATGAACACCAGGGAACTCAGCAGTGCCGAGTATCCCAGGTACACCACGCCACTTGTCCAACTAGTCCAGCTCACATCCTTGATCCAGTAGAGCAAGCAACTAGCAAACACGTACGCGGCACTCGCACCAGCCGTGAAGAAAGACCTCCACTGCCAGTGATAGTTCTCCGCGCAAAGCAAAAAGTACATCATGAGTACTGTGACCGCCGCCGAGGTAATGATCATAAGCCCAAAGCAGATGAACAGGAAACCGAACATGTAGTAGACCTTTGAGAACCAGATCGAGTTCATGATGAAGTAGAGTTCGACGAAGATGGCGCCAAAGGGGAGTACACCGGCCAAGGCCATGGAAGGAAGAGGGCGCAGGTAGCCTCCCACAGGTGGGATCTGGCGTGGGATCTGGTTTGTACGCACGGGTGGCTCGATGGCGGCTTGCTTGAATCCGAGCCAGGAACCTGCGACGCTCAACGGGACGGAGATGACGAACCAGATGATGACGACTACGAGCATGGTGGTGAAGGGCACAGCACCGGATGCGCCGCGACCCCAGACGAACAGGTTCATGAGGAAGAAGACGCCAAAGACGATCGCGGGTAGAGCTACCGGGGTGTAGAAGAAGCACAGTTTCCAAGACTCGCCATGGAAGAACTTGTAGGTACGTGCCGCGGCGTAGCCACCGAAGAAACCGAAGAGCGTGTAGAAGATGATGATGACGGTTCCGAGAGCGCCGCGGTTGCTAGGAGAGAGGAAGCCGAGGAGCGCGAATACTGTCATTGATGTTAGCAGGGACCTGACATGGGATATGTTCTGGCGACGTACCTATAGTCAACGCTGTCATGGCGAAGAGCTGAGCTCCGTTGCCAATCAAAACCGACAGAAGCAGCGGGTTCTTCGGCGGCCTGAATACATCGCCGTGGACGAGTTTCCAGCCAGAGTCATCTGCTGTATCATCGCCGTCGCCGCTTTCCCCAAAGTCCTCGAGCGCAAACTGATCCAGACGGTTGTAACGCGCGATATCCTTCTTGAGGGTGCGCACGAGAATGGTGCTGACCATTATGACGAGGAAGACGACGATGACGGCCGAATTGATAAGAGAGAACCAGTGGATCTTGGGATCGTATACGTGGAGGTACTTGTCCCATCGGGTCGCAAACGGAGTCGGACTTGGTCGCCAGTAAACGCCGTACGTGAAGACGACAAGGTTATCATCAGCCTCGCCTTCTTTCAGAATAACCGGTGTCTGTCCATTGCACGTCGCCCCATCGTCGCCCTGCCTCTTCGATTCTGCCACCGAGTATGGGTCTACCAAGACACCAACGACACGGAAATTGCCCGGCGATGCTTCGTGGTAGTCGATGACAATGTCGTAGTGGTTGTTGAGCATGGGCTGGTCCTCGTCTACAAGACCCAGCGCGAAGCCTGGTTGATAGAAGGTCTGGTCTGAGCCCGGCTCCCTAAGTGATTGTGCTGCAGGCAGCCCATCGATCAGCCAGTTGAGATCGTAGCCCTGGTATATCCTGCTGTTTACAAACGCCGCGTCCTTGCCCGGATATGGCGCCTCACAAAGCAGTTTACACGACTCGTTCATGCCCATCTTCAGCTCGAAGGGACTCGTCTGTATCCGGTCGCCAAACAGTATGCTTCCCAAGCTCTCCCGAATTTCTTTGGGGCCATCTTTTGGGCGGCAAAAGTGGAAGGGCGGGTGGTAGTAGTCGAAGGAGAAGACGGATCGTAGCTTGGGGTCGTTCTGCGAATCGGCGGGTGTCAGGCGATTGACGTATAACGGAACTGCGTCGCCGGTCTTGTACGAAGTTGGCGCGGTGCCTGGGAAGTAAAAGGCCGACGCTGGCGAGGGCGCAATGGCTAGCAGGGCTGCCAGCGCTGCGCTGCATGTTGATATCGTGGATCGCGGCATTGTGTTAGGTGTGTCTGCCTATATAAACGAGGCGCGTGAAAGTGGCTTTAATACGTGGTGGAGCCCACGGGCCGGCGTCAGCTTGAGATGCTGGGCGGAATGCCGAAACGTAGCGTCGCAGCGCAAACGTCGCCAGAAGTCGACAGCGGAGGAGAAGATGATGGCGTATTATTAGACAGGTAATCTGTCCATAGCGTGCAGCCGGCGATGGTACGACAGCAAGGCGGCACGGTGCTAGCAATGTGTTGTTCTCAAGCTACCTGTCCATAGCTCCCTGAAGGCCGCCTAAGAAAGCGTCCCGCAAGGTTGCGTCACGTCAGAACACAGACCCGACATGCCATGCAGACGCCCAATTACAAGTTTGTACCAAAGAAACCCAAAAATAGGCTTTCCTGGGTGAGGCTTACAGTCAGACCAAGGTGCAGAATCAAGCAAGTTTGAAATTGTTGTTGCATTCTTGACCGCGGAAACGAAATGCGCACTTTGTATACATCATTCATGATGTCCGGTACGCCAAGGCGAGGTCATCCACCCTAACAGCAAGGGAATAATGGTATGCCAATCCCACAAATGCGCTGTGATATCGACTATAACGAAACAAGCAGAAAATGACACTGGGTATCGACCCTCTTCCTCACACAAGACCATCGTACAGAGACAAGGCGGAAACGATAGTCTCGTCGCGCTTCGAGCCCTCCTTGAACTCAGCCATGTCTAAGCTGCCGTTCTCGTCCTTGTCCATCATGCGGAAGATCTTCTTAACGCGCTTCTCGGGGGTGTCTTCGTCTTCCGGGAGCTTAACCATGGAGCCGACCTGCACATGTCAGTATGGAGGCGCTTCCTAGGGCGTGACTACGTACCATCTTGTAGATGGCTTCTACGATTGCCAGCATCTCCTCGTAGCTGATCTTGCCGTCTCCGTCAATGTCGTACAGCTGAAACGCCCAGTCCAGCTTGTCCTCCATCTTGCCGCGACTCGTGACGCTCAGCGCGCAAATGAATTCCTTGAAGTCGATTGTGCCGGACTTGTCTGCATCGAAGACATTGAAGACATAATCTGCAAATGACGACGGATCCCCGAACGGAAAGAACTGCTTATAGATCTTTTGGAACTCCTCCTTGGTGAGCATGCCCGAGGGACAGTCCTTCAGGAAGCCTGTATGTACTCAGTCACAGTCCAGCCCAGTTGCCCCACTGCGTGCGCACCTTTGTACCATTGCTGTAGCTCTTTCTTGTCGAAGTGTGTCGCTTTCTGGAGGTCGGCCAGCTCTTGCTGTGATAGTTTACTCTGGCTATAGCGATGTACAATCAGCTGTTGGTTCTGCAATTCCAAGCACTTGATTCCGCAGCGCGACCCCAAGTCGTCTTCCAACTCGCGTATAGCATTCGCCAAGGCGATTTCCCGCATATCCTTGTAGTGCGCATAGCCGGACTCGTCATGACGGGGTACGTCGCTGTGATGGCGGCGCGCGAACCGCAGAGGCGGGTGGTCGTGCTCCAGCAGCGGAATTCCGTGCGCCTGTGACGGGATGGGAGGCAGCGGTGCTGTATGCGCGGGCTTCTTGCGGTCGTGGATGTGGAGCTCTTGGAACATGCTTGTGCCGTGGGCGATCGAGTGTGCGGGCGAGCGGGGGATATCTGCGCCTGGGTGAAGGGTCCATGACGAGGTCTGGTCCAACGTGTGGCCTTCACTCGACGACGCGCGTGTCCGAGGTGAAGGGCAGGAATCTCCAAACGTCGGGATGGTAGGCGCGATGGCCCCGCATTACAAAGCAGCAAGGAAAGAGAACTTACGATTTACCCATGGCTGCTAGATGTGCGGAATATCGTGCGTCGAGGCTTTCGGGGTGCACCGGATTATGTAGGAAGGAAAGGCAGGCAGTCGGGGGAATTGGTAGGCGTTGGAAGGCGGAGCAGCAATCAGAGTGGTAGCTGGGTGCAAGTGGCGGGCCAATCGACGGCGGGGTGCTCTTCTGGGAGACGGAGGCGCAGCACGCTGGAAGAACCGTGGATGGCGGATATGGAGGGCGATAGGAGCGAGACTAGGACTATGGTGTAGACAGGCAGAGGCAGGGGAGCGGAGGATATATGCTGCAGGCTGGTCGTCGTGACAGCTCGGCTTCCAGCCCGTCGACGCAAATAGCGGCCACGCCGAGAGGGCCCTGGCAGCCCTGGCCGCTTCGTCATGTCCCGCTTTCGCATGCGTCTTGGGCGGGCAACCCCGCGAGTCTAGCAAAAGCGCCCGTGGATGATTCGCGCTTGAAGGCCCGGTTTCACGACTGTAATGTGAATACCGCGCTGCACTCGCTGGCCATTCAGCTCCGCCCGACTGGCGCGCAACCTGCATACGACCCCATCGCCCACCGCGCATGCCTCTTCACGTCACGTGTATGCGCGTGCTCCACCCGATCCACGTTCGCTGACCCTGCGCTGTTCCATTGTCGGCGGCACAGCTGGTCCCCACCACGCAACCATGGAAGACGTCCTGAACGAACAATTCGAACGCGTCGAGAAGGCCTTGACAACCTTGGTCGACTCAATCGCTGCCTACAACCCGGCCACGCAAGCTGCCGTCGATCTGCTAGCTGCTGACGACGAACTCAGTCAAGGCCTGGACCAACGTACGCGACCATCCACGTCTGCTGACATTGACGACTGACGCACTGCAGTCGCCAAACACCAGGCAAATCACATCCGCATTCAAAATCTCCGCGCAGAAGCCGATGCGCTCGAAGACCAGCTCAAGACGTCCGTCAAGAAGCTCGCAGAACTGCGCCATGAGCTCTTTGACACGACCGTGACCACGTTCCCCGAAGACTCGCGCGCCGTCCCATTCGATGAACTCCTACAATACGCGACCAACATTTCCCGACACACCGTCCCGCCAACCTACCGTGAACCCGTACCTGCCGCAGACAAGGAGAAGGAGGATGATGAGGTCGGCTCAAGCGGCATTCCTACTAATGGCCTCAACACACCTGCTCTCGCACCGGAGACAGTAGCACCAGCAAGTGAAGCTGCGCAAGGGCAGAAGGAAGGCGAAGATGCTGCTGGCCCCGCGCTCGAAATCACCCCAGAGGAAGAAGAATGGTTGAAGAAGCTCAAGGCTAGCAATCTGCCATGGTACCCGTGGCCCAGCAACGAGAAGATTCGCGCGGGCGCTCTATTCAGCCTCCAGTACTGGCGTGAGGTATGTTTGGCACGTCCAAGATTCATGCAAGACACACACTGACTCCTATCTCCTTGTGTAGAAGGGCAAAAACCTGGACGAGTTCAATATACCTGCACATTTGGACGCGGCTAGGGAGAAGGCGTTGCAAGAGCAGGGACAGAGCGAGGCGGCTGCACAAGACGCGTCTGCACAAGATGTGGCTGCACAGTCTCCGAGCAGACCAGCTCAAGATCAGGCTCCACCTCCAACGACATACCGTCCAAAGCCAATCGGAGTCTTCGAAGGCTTGGATGAGGATGATGACTGATCAGTTTCAAGGGATGGACTTGATATGTACACCTTGAACATACGTAGAGCAGACCAGACCAATTTGATACCAAGGTCGTCACTTTTGACGGTAATGACTATGATATCTTCTCTGTTGTGTGATACAGTGCATTCACGCCAACCTAGGAAAAAACTGAACAGCCTAGAGCCTACGTTGACGTTAGGTCACCTACTTTGCAAGGTTATGGTTTAATGTAGCCTGCAGACCTGTTCAGTCTTTTTCTTGTATAAGGTGCATTGCATGATGTTCTAACTAAACCTACGTACTCCATTTCTAATTGACTCAGTAGAATATCAGACAGCACATATGTGGTGCAAGGCTCCGCTAAATGTAACGTCGAATCTCCCGGGTTATGCATAGAGTATTTGTGCTTCCGACGTCATGCAGTTCAAGTGGATTTCGCGTTGGCTGGACCCTGTCCGACTAGTCCATCTTCGGTTAGCATCCAAATTTTCCTAGAGCCGTGCTCGACTTTTCGCGGAAGTCGCGTTGCGACAACACCCAATACACTCCCCAGGAAATCAGTAAAAGATGGGCAGCAAGTTACCCAAGAGGGAGCGCGAGGTGGATCAAAGCGAGAAGGTTGAAGAAGCTCCGGCGAAGCGGCGCAGAGAAAGCAATTCGGACAAGGTGAAGCTCTCTAAGCTTTACGCAGACCTGGCAGCCGAAGAAGACGATGTCCGTCTTGAAGCCGCCAAACAGATCATCGTCAAATTCTCGCCCGAAAACAAGCCAGAGCCCAAAGATGTGGAGGACGCGTTAGTACGCCTGATCAAAGGTCTTTGCAGTCAGCGCAAAGCAGCCAGAGTCGGATTCTCGCTCACGCTCACCGAATTATTGCGACAACTATTTGCAATCAAACAGGATGCTATCGAAGGTTCGCAGCTTGATGTTGCGGCTGTCATCAAGATGGTAGAGGAGAAGACCAAAGCCAAGGGCAACGTGCCAGGAAAGGTAGGAACATGGACGCGCTGGATGTCGCAATGCTAACAAGTACAGGAAAAACGGGATCACACCATCGGAAAGCTTTTTGGGTTCAAGGCCATCATGCAATCATCGATCCTTATCGAACCAGAACTTTTGCTGGATGCCTGGAACAAGCTCTTGGACAATGTTTATCGAATGGCACGCGACATTCCCTGGCTCCGGGAAGAATGCGGCATGGTCCTCGTCGAAGCAGTGAGGAGCTTGAAAGGTCAATCGCGGTACCAAAAATGTGTCGAGGAGATACTCGAACGTCTCAACACGTTCAAGCTCGTTTCTACGCCTGAAGGCGTAGCTGTGTGGCTTACCGTCCAAGCAAGCTATCCAGGAACATTGCCTGAAAGCGTTTGGCACGACAAGGATCCTCTGGCAAGGAAGGAACGCTCGCGACTTGCTAAGATTCTGAAGGAGGACTTCAACAAGAACGAATCGGAAGATGGCGAAGAAAAAACCATTAAGACCGGAACCACGAGCTCGAACCCGTCTTTCGCCTGGGACTTGGTCTTTGCCGAGATCTTGCGAAGAGATGAACACAGTAAGAGTAGTTCCAAGGATAAGACAGAATTCCCGCAGTTCTGGATCGATACTGTAGACAGCAGTCTGTTCTCTTCCTCGGCATCCCATGAACGTAAAGCCTGGGGATTCAAGCTGTTGAGCAGCATGATCACGCGTGTACCGGAATGGGCTGTCTCTGCCTTGTTCAGCCCCAATCTGATGCGCACCCTGATCAACCAAAGCAAGAAAGAAGACCGGTTTCTTCATTCCGCCGCGTTGGCTGCGTTGAGTTCCGTTCAGCTCAGGGTTGAGCAAGAAGATGGAACAGCACTTCCCATCTTCGTCGCATTGACCTCAAAGCACGGTAGCGTCGAGTTTGATCGGATCACCAGGACCAAAACGCTGGAGCAGATTCTCGCGTCTGCAGATGACAAGAGTTTGATGAAGATCATACGCCATCTCAAGTCGTTAATCCTGCGTCCTGAAAGCGAGGAACAGACCGTTGCAGACAGCCGTCGTCAGGCCATTGCAGACCTGCTTCTGAACACGATCAAACAGTACAAGCGATACGAGAAGTTCAACGAAAAGACCTTCAAGAAAGACATCGCTCACCTACGCGAAGGTGGCGCTGCAGAAGACCGAAAGTCCAGTTGGCTGCGGGAGATCCTGGAGACACTGGTGGAGTTTGCCTACTTCATTCCCTCAAAGAAGGCGGATACGAAGAAAATGCCTCTTCCACCTGTCAGTGACCGCAGTCGGACGATGTTTCAAGAGCGGTTATCATCCTGTTTGGCGAAGTTATTGGACGTCAAGTTGGGAGCTCGGTCAGATGTTGCCTTTATGGTGTTGGACATGATAAGAGCCAGGAATGGCAAGTCTGCAAAACTGGATCTTGCTTTCAAAGCAGATGAATCGGTTCTGAGTACCATGGAGAAGGCGCTTAGTACTATTGACGCCATCTCTGCGACAGTATGTATACTATCTCCTGCTATTTTTTTCGTTTGACTAACGCAGTGTCATCAGGGATCAATAGTTGGCAACGAGATGGCAGCACAGGGCTTCCTGCTTCTGTACTCTCTGACCCTCTTGCAAGCCTACAACGGCGAGGGCGATGCTGTCATGATGCTCGATGACCTCGATGCTTCCTACAAAGCCTTCGAGGCGTCACGAAAGGCGTCATCGAACAAGAAGAAGAGCAAGGCTTCAACTTCCGATGGCCAGAATGCTTTCGTCGAGATCGTACTCTCTTTCTCAGGAAACGAACGAACGTTGTTCCGACGAATCGGAGAAGAAGCTTTCTCTATATTCGCATCCGAGATCAGTGCCGAAGGGTTGCGCTCATTGACTGAGATCCTGGATACCGAAGAGAACCTTGAAGGGCAGAAAGAATTGTTCAATCAGGGTGATGAAGACGCGGAGGAGGAAGGCTCAAGCGATGACGATGAGGACGACTCAGACGTTGAGATGGTTGATGGAGAAGAGCCGGACAGCGACGACGCTTCCGAGTCAGGTTCTGATGATGACGATAGCGACGAAAGTGAGGAGGAAGACGCAGAGCTGACTCAGTTCGACAACATGCTCGCTATGACCCTCCAGACCTCGAAGCCGACCATCGACGGAGAGGCGGCAGAAGAAACATCCGACGAGTCAGACATGGATGACGACCAGATGATGGCGCTTGATCCACATCTCAGCAAGATTTTCAAGGAGCGCAGCAAGACAACCAGCAAGAAGAAGGAGCGAACGGACGCAAAGCAGAATGTCGTACAGTTCAAGTCAAGAGTCCTGGATCTACTTGCTGTGTACATGGAGAAGCAATACTCCAACGCCCTCACTCTGGAAATCCTTCTCCCAGTACTCCGTCGCACCCGTGCAAACGCAAACAAGCAGACGGCAGACAAAGCGGCCAAGATGCTAAAGTCGTTCTTCGACACCCGCACGAAGCGCAAAGCACCTCTCCCGAAGCCGGAGAACGTCGAGGATGTATGGGAGCTGCTGAAGGGTATTCACGAGGAGGCGAAGCTAGGAAACGGCTCAAAAGTCCATGCAGATGCATGTGGTTCCGCCAGTCTCCATGTCGTCAAGGTCCTTGTTGGTCTTGACAAGGGAAACTATGCTGGTGTGGTGGACGTTTATGCTGAGACGCAGAAGCAGTGGTTTGCGGACAAGAAGTCTCCGCTACAGCCTGTGCTGTTCACTCAGTTCCAGAACTGGTCTGTCAACGCACGGCAGCAGGGGAAATAAGTGATCATGTATAAGTACAGGCGCGTAGTTCCAATAGCATATCTTGTGTAAGCCTCGATCTATGGAATTGTTGAGACTCTTTCAAGTCCAGCATCCTCTCCATGAAATCAAGCCAAAGGAATGATAATACAATTTTTGAACTTGTTTGAACTCAGACGTGACTTCTGAGCCAGAGTGGAGCTGTCGCGTGGTGACTACCTTGCTTTCGGTAGTGGTGGCAGGTATCCACTTTTGTTTGCCCCGCCGCGGGGAGGAGCTCTAGAAGCCTAGCCTATGTCATAACAACCGAATTTACGTGCAAACCGTCGCGACTTTCTACACCGTACCTTGCCCACATCAACTTTGACCAAACATGGCCTGTACGCACGTAAACGCACCCGGTAAGCACCCATATCTTTCACCCGACTCTATTCTCATGCAGCAAAAGAAATGAAGGGTGGCAAACATGCTTCAGGCGACTTCATTTGCTCTATGGCTACATCCTCACCCTAGACAGTACTAACACGTCTCAGAGCTTCACCCACCAGGGCCAACGCAGTCTGTATACCGGGAGGACTGTACCCAGTGCTTTGACTCGATCGACGATCCCACCGGCCTCGACGTGTGCCTCTACTGCTTCAATGGTGGATGCACGAGCGATCGCAATCATTCCCTCCTCCACGTGTCGTCCACGAACCACCCCCTCGTCCTCAATATCAAGCGCACGCGAAAGAGGGTCAAGCGCGATGAGCCTCCTCAGAAGATGACCAAGCTTGCCGTGGCAGCTGAGACCGAAGCAGACCGCTACGATACTACGACACAAGTCAAGTGCTACGAGTGCGGGGTTGACGATGTAGACAAGAGCTCGGGGAAGTTGCCCAACATTGTGGACGCAGTTCTCAAGGCGAACACGTTCGCGAAGCAGCAGGAGGTCAAGGCGTGGGAACAGGAGCTGACTGCTTGCGAACATACCCTTTGTCTGGAACAACAAGCGGCGCGACAGATCGAGTCGCAGAACCTGGGACACTGCTCGGAGTGCGAGCTTAACGAAAACCTCTGGCTGTGCTTGACGTGCGGCAATCTGGGTTGTGGTCGTCAGCAGTTCGGTGGCGTTGGTGGCAACTCACATGGTGTGGGACATACCAAGTCGACTGGTCATCCTGTCGCAGTCAAGCTCGGGTCTCTCACCGCGGATGGCACGGCTGATATCTACTGCTACGCCTGTGATGAAGAGCGCATCGATCCAGAACTACCGGACCACCTAGCACACTGGGGCATCAATATCAAGGACAGGGTGAAGACTGAGAAGAGTCTTACGGAGATGCAGGTCGAGCAGAACTTGCGCTGGGACTTTGCTATGGTGACCGAAGACGGCAAGGAATTGCAGCCATTGTTCGGACCAGACTTCACAGGATTGAAGAACCTGGGCAACAGCTGCTATCTGAACAGCACCCTGCAGGCCTTGTTCTCCATTCCAGAGTTCAAAGATCGTTACTACCTTCCCAACGAAGCTCCCCCGGAAACGCCACTCCCTGCCGAGGATTTGGAAACTCAAATGCGCAAAATCGCGGACGGCATGATTTCAGGTCGATACTCAAAGCCAGATAGCGACGTCATCACCAACGAGCACAACCCAGAGGTTCCACACCAGCGCGGCCTCGCGCCTGCCATGCTCAAGCACCTGATCGGACGAGGCCACGCCGAGTTCTCAACTATGCGACAACAGGACGCGTTCGAACTGCTTCTACACGTACTCCAACTTGTTTCACGCAGCAAGCACGTTGAGCCCCATAAGGATCCGGTCGGTGCTTTCCGCTTTGCTATGGAACAGCGGTTACAGTGTGTCAGTTGTAAGCGCGTTCGATACAAGACAGACGAGCAGGAGAATATTTCCATTCCGGTCCCCATCCGACGGATACCGAAAGACTCACAGATGGACATCACCAACAGCGACGGCAAGAAAGAAGAAAAGGAAGAGTTCGAGCCAGTCACGCTAAAGGAGTGTCTCGACATCTTCACAGCCGAGGAGCTGGTTGAGCTTACTTGCGGTGCATGTGGCAGCAAGGATGGCTTCACGAAGAGGAGCATGTTCAAGACCTTCCCTTCAGTGTTGGCCGTTAACGCTAGGCGCTTTGAACTGGTTAATTGGGTGCCTACCAAGCAGGATGTTCCTGTCATTGTCAATGATGAACCTTTCTCCTTCGACGCCTACAAATCAAATGGTTTGGTAGAAGGTGAGGAGCTCCTCCCGGAGGATGTAGACACAGGAGCGTCCGGTGGTTCGAAGTGGTCGCCTAACGAGGCGGCACTTTCAATGCTTGAGGCTATGGGATTCCCTAGAGTTCGATGTGAAAAGGCTCTACATGCTACTGGTAACGAAGATGCCGAAGCAGCGATGAACTGGTTGATTGGACATATGGAGGATCCAGATATTGACGACCCAGTCGACTTCAACGCTGGTTCTGGTGGAGGCGCAGCCGCTGCATCTGTTCTCGACCCTGAAAAAATCGAGAACCTAGGAGCTATGGGCTTCAACGCTCCACAGGCACGCCAGGCTCTGAAGGAGACGGGTGGTGACATGGAGCGCGCTGTCGACTGGCTGTTCAGCCACCCCGATGCACCGGGCGATTTCGACGAAGGCGGTAGCTCCGAGGCACCTGCGGAGCCAACAGAGAAGAAGTTGGCTGGTAGTGAGACGCTGCCTGCAAACTTCCAGCTCCAGTCGATAGTATGCCACAAGGGTAGTTCGATACACGCCGGGTATGTTTTCCGCATTTGGACCCTTGTGGAAGGAGATTCGCTAACACGCCACAGACACTACGTTGCGTTTGTGCGCAAGCAGTTGCCAGGCGAGCAGGCTGCATCATGGGTTCTGTTCAATGACGAGAAGGTAGCCAAGGCGGCCGACATTGAAGAGATGAAGAAGTTTGCCTACGTGTATTTCTTCCGACGTTTGTAAGACAGCGGGTCTAGGTCCCTCACCACGGACTAGCATAGCGAAAGCGGAGTTGTGTCGGGTTAGCATTAGCATTGATGAAACGGCGAAACGAGAGCGGATTGGGAGCATTGCGGCGCAAGCTGCTAGATAGCATCAGCATAGCCGTAGGCGATATGAATGGAGCTGAAGTTCCATCTGATAGCAGGACGAACGGAGATAGCACTCGTTCGCCGGTGATCTGGAGCGGTTCTCCGAGATGATTCCATGATAAGTGTGGGGTATGTGTGCGCACGGACATTACGTCGCCGGCGGCCGGGCGTGGCTTTTCATCATTACTTCAATTGTCCGTCGCCATCCACCTCCGCTACACCTACACCAACATCCAACTGCTACCCGAACTATTGCCAAAACTCACCAAAGATACTACCAAACCTCAAAACACCACACACATCGATCGCCACCATGTTCAGGAGAGTCGCAGCAGCAGTGCCCGCTCAGGCAGGAAGAGTGCTCGCAACCGCCGCCAGGCCCAGCATCGTTTCGCCCATTCGCACAGCAGCACCCGCAGTCTCAGCAGTCAGTCGGCGGCAATACCACGAGAAAGATAAGTCGCTCCCTCCTCTCGTTCGGAAAATGGATGTGGTGGCGACACGGGAGTCCGATCGGAATCACCTCGTCATCGCACCACCATCTCCGACTAATTATATCTGAGAACGCTCAGCTAACATTCGCAGCACTGCTCGACCACTACAACAAGCCTCGCAATGTTGGCTCCATGTCCAAGACAGACAACGATGTCGGTACTGGTCTAGTCGGCGCACCCGCATGTGGCGACGTCATGAAGCTCCAGATCCGTGTCGACCCCAACAGCAACACCATTAGCGATGTCAAGTTCAAGACCTTCGGCTGCGGCAGCGCGATTGCGAGTTCGAGTTACCTGACGGAATTGGTCCGGGGCATGACACTGGAGGATGCGTCGAGGATCAAGAACACAGAGATTGCAAAGGAGCTTTGCCTACCACCTGTAAAGCGTGAGTATCCCACAACACGAAAGCGAGAATCAGGACCAGATTACTAACTGCTTGCAGTGCATTGCTCCATGCTTGCTGAAGACGCTATCAAATCCGCCATCTCCAACTACTACACCAAGAACCCCAACGCACGGCAAACAGACCTTGGCGGCAAGTCGGCGCCGCTGCCAAAGGTGGAGATTGAGACTGTTTCCTCAGCGACGGCTTAGGAAGGACGATGACAATGATGATGTAAATTGATACCAAGGGGATGAGAAGGATGGTTGGAAAAGGAAGTTTCCTGATATCACCTGCATTCAGTCTTTCGCTACTCAATGTACCGGGTATGACTTGGGCGTTTGAGCGTTACGGCGGCTGGCTTCCTGTATAGTAGGCTGAGAGTACATATGTTTTATCGCAATGAACAAAATTCTTAATGCGAAGCCATGGGGTTGAATTGTGATGTGATGTATAACGAATGGACAGTCGAGGCAAGTGCTGTAGAGGGTGGACTTAGGCCTATCTGAATTGTAGTACGCAACAGCGGAAGTCGGCTATGTGATCGTCTTATGAGCTGAGTGTCACGCCATGCAGGTGCTCTACATCTGATTATCCTCTGCATCAGATGATGCATGTATCAACGCGTTATGCAGCCTTGTAGCGTCTTTGTAGATCAGAATCGCATGAATCCAGTCTCACGTAGATCATGCTCTAATTATGCGAGCGATGTTTAGCCGCCCTCATGAAGTTTAGGTAAAAGTGAAAGGGCTTATGACGCTTTGGACCCTTGCGTGGTTCACGCCTCGGCCTAGGTCGTCCTCCGAAACTCTACGTCCCCAATCCACGCTTCACTCCCGACTGTCCCGTAACTGCGCAGCATGTCGACGGCCCAAGAAGACGAGGCAGTCCCCGCTATACGATTCAAGCGCCGCAAGATCGCGCACCCGAAGCGCGTCTATACCGACGACGATGCGCCTACTGTTTCCGCCTCGCATACGCCCGTTGCCGCGACTCCAAACGACGCGCCTGTCTCGCCGACCGAAGGCAACGATGAAGAAGAGTCGGTGCCGAACCTGAAAGAGATATTGCGCAACCGAAAGCGGCCCCGCGACCGACTGAAGGAAACTACGCGCAAAGCAGAGCCGCCGCGGACAGAGGTGGTGCAAGTAGAAGCACCCCGGCCAGACCAGTATACTAGCCGCTTCGTCGCGCAGACGGGACAGGTGGTAGATCGCGATGACAAGCAGATGTGAGTGGACTCTTCGCCAGATTACAGCAGGCTCGAATGAGGGCACCGTCAAGCATGGAGGCTAATGTGCCAGGTCGGAATATGTAGAAGCCCGCATGGCTGAAAAGAACTATCGCCAGTACGGCTGGCCCATACCAAACCACCTCCAGGCTTCCGTAGCCGCCATCGCACCAGATCTGCGACATACCTTCGCCATCAGCTCATCGAAACAGGGCGCGACTAGTAGCACCGAGAGTCCCGCGGATAACGAACATAGCAACCGGTTGGCGGCAGGCCAGGGCAAGCTTCAGGAAGTAGACCTGGGTCCTGATGCTGCGGCGCGCACCGAACAAGCCTGGAAGAGATGGGACAAGGGCGAGCCGGAGCCACCAGCAAGTAAGGCGCGACGAGACAAGTACGGTTACGCGTGGCGCAAGCCCAAAGCCAACGGCAAGACGGAAGAAGACAAACGTCGCGACCAGATGGTTGAAGCCGTACTGAAAGAAGCTAAACGTATGTTTTCTCCAATCTCCCATACAAGGCTCATACTGACATCTCCAGTCGACTTCTTCGACTCCACAACCCCCGCAAACCCCCACGCCAACACATCCGCCAACACCGACGACGCCCTCGTCGAGCAGTTCCGCACCGAATACTTCGAATCCATGGAAGCGAAACAACAAGCGAGGAAACCACCTGCTCCCCCCGTCAAGGGCGCGCCGCCGCCTATAACAGGACCCAAACTGGGTGGCAGCAAGAGCGCACGAGCTAAGATGCACAAGTTACAGCAGGAGGAGGCTGCGAGGAAGAAGAGGTAATGTTTGTTGTACATGGATTTTCTGCGCCGTTGCGGTTTGCCCGCTACGAAAGATGCATGGGTTGCCATTTCACGGGATTTGATGCACAATCTTGTTGGATGGTTGTCTTGGATTTTCTTTCTTCGTCCTCTTCGTTCATCAATTTGTTAGAGGGATTAAGGTATTAACACCATTTTTGTTTAGTGGCGCAAGGACGAACGACGGACGAGTGCTTGAACGATCGGAGTGGATGGACACGCAGGTCAAGAAAACGACTTGGTATAGCGGTTAGTGAGATGGGTGTCTGAGGTTATGGCTTCTTCCGGTACGACGACCGAGACTGGGGGGCCGGCCATATAACACAGTATCGGTGCATGGGATAGGCAATTTTGCGTCAAATCCAATGATGGCATATCGATATCTTACATACAAACAACTAAAATACCCAAGACCTAGTCATGTATACTAGTTCAACGCCAAACAAATACCCTGGTTATACTATACCCCCCCAAAAAAAACCTATACCCTTACCCTCATAACACTCATCTCAAAGCTTCCTCGGAGCAGCAGCTGGTTTCTTCGCCGCCCCATTCGCAGCAGTCCCTTTCTTCGCCGTCCCATTTGCCGCACCCCCTATCTTAGCAGGCGCCTTCTTCCCCTCCATCTTCTTCGCCGTCGACAAACCCCCCATCTTCCCCGCCAACTCCCCCGTCTTCTTCACAGCCGCCGCTTGCCCCTTGTTGCTCACTTTCTCAGGCACCTGAACAGCACCGCTAGGCGTCACCTTGATGGGCACACCGCCTGCTGTCATGAACGTAGTCCCCTTCTTCTCTTGTGCCTTCTCAATCTCCTCTTTGCCCACTTTGATCTTGACGCCGTTTGCCATGGTTAGGGTGCCTGTTTTCTTGGCTTGTTCGACGGCGGGTTCGGGGACTTTGATCATGACGCCTGAGGCTGTCATTACTTCTTTCATGGGACCTGTGGGGGGAGATGGGGTGGGCTTTTTGGTTGTGGTTGTGGCTGTGGCTGTGGGGTTCGCGCGGGCGTGTGCGGCGGTGCCTGGTTTAGGTGCTGTGGGTGTGGGTTTCTTCGCTGAGGATGTAGGGAGGTTTACCGCGCTTTGGGCTCGCCTTACTGCTGGGGTCGCAGCAGTGGGCGTTTGCAGCGTCTTGGTCATTGGTGGTGGTAGTGCTGTGCTTGCTCTTCTCATTCCATTGGGCATAACAGCGCCGCTTGCAATAGCTGTTTCTTTGACTAGTTTGGCGAGGTTTTCCTGTGTCAGGCGTTGTACTTCTGGTACTTCTTTTGGTCCTGCGGCTTGTGCGGCGCCCATTTGAGCGGCACCTTCTATCATCTTTTCTAGTTGCTCGGGGCTTGGGAGGCCTTTGATATCGCCGCCTTGACCTAGCAGTGTTTTCATGTGCGTTTGGAAGAATTCTTTGGCGCCGGGTATGGGTAGGTCTTCGGGGGATGCACCGTAGGCTACGGTTAGAGCCATCATGACGGAGGTTATGGGAGCGAAGATCTTGACGAACTCGTTCCAGTTGCCGCTCTTGACTTCGGTTTCGATTTGGACGGCTGGGCGGGGGACGGTTCGGATGCTCTTGTTTCCGCCTCTGCTGCTCTCGCTCTTGGTGTCCATGTCCAGGTGGTTCTTCCAGAAATCTTCTGCGGGGAAGCGGTTGTGGCGGCTGAAGTATTCTAGCATGTAGTCCTTTTCCCTCCAGCGGTTTCTCAGCCAGACTTCGAAAGCGTGTGTGTTCTCGTATGGGATGTCGTCGAGGTGGAATCGTCGCCAATGCATGTTCACTGACTTTGGAGGCCTGCCTTCGAAGAAAGAAGAGCGGAGGGTGAAGATATCTTGACCGAATTGACCTTCTGGCACGCCTTCGTATGCGATGGTACAGTCGTACAGCCAATCTGTCGTTTCCCTCAGTTCATTGAGGCAGAACTTGAGGCCAGTGCTGCGTGGAAGCAGTTGGTGCTTCATATCCTGTAACCCGTTCTTCTTCGCCCATTGCTGGCTCTTTTCGCGTGTAGTCTTGGACAGATTCGTGCCCTCAGGAAAGATGATGAGCCACATGGGGTCGCCTTTCTTGTTCAGCTTGCTGAGATGTTTCTTGAATGTACGCTGGTCTTCCTCCCATTTTCTAGACAGAAAGATGAAGTTGTAGAACTGAGCACCCCATCCAATGATTGGAATGTTCTTCAACGATTCTTTCAGAATAATGTAGATGAAGCCGTGCATGTTGTTCGTATATGCGATCCACCAGATATACAGCCAGTCAGTGTAAAGTTGATGGTTTGCCATAAGGACCATGCGATCAGCGAAGTTGCATTGTAATGATCCATCTTTGCGTTTGATAAGTTGGCCGACCATGCTCGAGTCGCCAGATACACGAACGACAGTCGGAGCCCACCATTGGGTTAGACAGGTGATCAGGATGGCGAAGCATTCTTTGGTATATGCCATGTACCCATCGTAGAATTGCGGGTCAATCAACTTTAGCGGTGCGCCTAGGAATTGGGATGCGCTTATACTGTCAGGTATTAGTTGGGTGTATCTGGAGGTGGGCATGGACGTGCTTACGCCAGAACGCCGGACAAGAACGTCGAGGCTAACGTGAAAGCTCGTTCTGCCTGTGTCAACTCGCCAAAGCGCGGTGGTCCAGCCGGATGCGCTTCGACATTGTCTTTCGAGATCCGCAATCCAGCACCGAGGTCATCCTTTTTCTTCCTCTTGACAGCAGCTGGTACTGGGGGCTTGGATGCTGATTGGCTCGCTGGGGTTGGCTTTGGAGCCGTCGCCTTCTTCACCGGGGGTTTGGCAGCCGGCGATTTGGTAACGACGGGCTTCTTCGTAGCAGTAGCAGGCGACATCTTCCACAGTTGGCACACGAGCGAACATCGACGTCCAAAACGTCAAACACGACTATCAGCACCAGTGACGGGCTACCCGCGACGTCAGTGCAGGCTAACGGTTCCAGGTTCGAGATCAAGATGGATGCTCCACTTGCGCGTCGTCAACCCCTGTCAGCGTGCCGTGGCATGACGTTATGTGTGGCGGCGTACAACCAAGTCAAGCAAGCAAGATATTCGAGACACACCGTTACCCCTTCCTTAGTCTCTTGGTCTACTCAATAACACTATACTCGCTCCGCAGTAGATACGGATTCTCGAGAACGTCTCCATTACATCCCTCTTCCAACAATCCCATCGTATCTACATCACAACTACGGTACGTTCAATTATGACAGCTGTCGGCCCTGGCGCATGCTCGAGTGGTGCACGCGAGCACCTTCATACACATTTGGGCTCGAGACTGACACATATCACAGAATTAATCCGACAACACACATCGCATTCTCCATCATGCCCGCAGCCTCAGTAGCATCAGCGCCGGCAAAGCGCACCACCAACAAGGCCACCGCTTCCAGGGCTCCCAAGAAGGCTACCCAGAGCGCAAAGAAGCCCCAGACGAATGGCGCAACCAACGGAGCGTCACAACCTCAGATGTCACCATACACTATCATGGCTTCGAGGATCGCAAACCGCGTCGCCGAAATGGCAGAGAACATGACATTCGTCGAGCGCGAGAAGTGAGTCGTCCGAACTTCCTTGAATTTTCCCCTGGCATTCTTTTGGTTCCGGTTGCGACGGCGTGGAAAATCAGGGCTGCACTACACAACTGCCGACCGGAATCTGGACCCCTATCGCGTAGTCACTGATCTAGACGTACATTTGCTGACAAGTTCGTGTAGGCCCCAACAGCAAGCGCAACAGCAGCAACAACAGCAGTCTGCCCCTTCAAACTCGGGAAAGAAGCCACCCAGGAAACTCGAGATGCGCATGCCCAACAACGGCGCCTCGCCGACCAACATCACCTTCAGCGCACCTTTCCTCGACAACACACTCGCCAAGCTCCTTACGCTCCAGAACCGTATGCTGACAGTCAGCAACGACATCGCAGCGTGCGAAGACGTAGACGATAAGACCAAGCAGGAGCAATTTGCGCAGAGCGCTGAGTTGAGCCGCATCATTGCTCTGATCTGCGCTGAGAAAGCCAGACAGGGTGCTTAATATGTTACTTTTGTCAAAGCAACGAGTAGTTACGAGCGTTTCTTTTTCTTTTATCGGAGTTGAGGATATGTAATCAAAAGGGTTTGACCGTAGTAGCGCGCTTTGTACGAATAGTATGATTGACGATAAACATAACAAATTGACATACGAATATCATCACAGCACCGTGATACTCAGCCTCAATGCTGTACCGCTTAACGTATTGGTGACATGCCACGGCAGAAAGCTACAACACAAGCTAAAAACCTGCATCAAAAGATCGCCAGCCAGGACTTTGGTTCAGGTCCACATCGCTGTGCCACAATAACGTCATTTGACGCGGGGCGGCAGCGACCCCCCTGCATGCGACGGGTAGCGAAACAGGTTCAAGCTGCGGTGGCGCCAAAGGCCATGCATCATCGGGAGAACATGATCTGGGGTCCAACAGTCTAGAATTATAGAGCTTCTTCCGATACTACCATAGCTCCTCCGTCGAACCTAGCTCTCGACATCAATTGCAGTCGCAAGATCACTATACGTACTATACCATGACGAGCTTCATCTCAAACATCATCTGGAACTCGGTGGAGGGCTTCGTAGATGCCGGAAAGAAGACGGCGGGTGAATATGGTGGTAATGCCTTGATCAAGGCTGGGGATATGATTGAGAATAGTGGAAGGAGTGTGGGAAATGGTAGGCTCCTCTTTACCTCGCCCATCATCCACAATACCTCTCAAGCACTCACTAACATGCGCCCAGGTCTCGAGAAGAAAGCAACAAGCTACGGCACCGCAATCACCGGCCAAACCTACAAACCCACAGCCAAAGCTCTCCCTTCCACAGCACGAAAGCCCGTGGTCAAGCGTTCCAACTCCACCCCCGCGAGCAACAAGCCAACCACCAGTGGAACGCCCCTAGGTGCGAAGAAGTATCCGGGCAGTAACCAAGTCAACGGCGCTGTTGGAGGAGCGAAGAAGACCGTCGGAGGAACAGTCGGAGGCCTGAACAAAACCGTCGGAGGAGTAACAGGCAACGCATCCAAAGCCACCGGCAGCGTCATCGGCCGCGCAAACAGCACCGTCGGCAGCGTAACAAACACCACCACAAAAGCCACCTCCGGCCTCGTAGGCAGCGGCCAAAGAGCCATCGGCGGAGCCACGAAATCTATTCCTCCCTTTAAGGGCCCCGGCGCGACTCCCTCAGCCAACGGCCTCCCCAAACCCGCGTACCCGACGACCAAGAAGGCGGCAGTCAAGCCCGGCCAGCCGAAACCGTTCACGCCGCCTACGGAGCAGAAGAAACCGGATCCGAAGAAAGCTTATCCTGGGACGAATACGCTGCCAGGGACGAGTCGGACGCCGGTTCAACAGCAGAGGTTGAAGCCGTTGCCGAAGGCGGCGCCGCAGATTGGTCAGGGGCAGACTATGTCGCATCTTGCTATTTAGGACGATGAGAAGCGGGGGGGTTTTGGCTTTGGAATGGGGTTGGTATGGCGTTGAGGTGTGGAGGTTTGGGGTGTAAGATTATGGTATGGTGGGTTGGGATTTGATTTGGATGGATATATGAATTGGGGTTTTGTTAGCTGCTTCATCTAGTTCACCATGTTGATGGCCGTGTATTGTTCGAGCATACTTACAAGATGCGCGATTGATCTGGGAATTAGATATGCCTAGTGAGATGCTCTTGACGTTTTTTTTCCCCTCCTGTGTATTCAATGCTGTGCTACAAACAGCATAGATACTATACTTACTTGAGATAGCTCTCTAGCACGCAGCGCGTTTGAAGACGACGCGAGCTCGGAAAGGTTATGGAGACCAGAAATCGCAGAAGAGTTGGACGGCTAGAAACCTGCGCATGGGCTAGAAGAGAACATGTAGACTTTAGTATCGTAGTAAGCATTTTGTCTCTGTTGGAATGGCATTTGATGTGTGTTTTGGAAGCAAGTATGAGAATGGGCTCTTGGTGCTGGTGATATTGGTGTGGATGATATCGCTTTGCAAATTTCGTTCCTCTAAGCCATGGAGGCAAAACCCGACGAGTTGTATCCAACATCGCTTTCGCCTTCGTCTGATGGGATAGTTCAGACATCGTTTCCGTTGTTGGTATTGTGGGAATTGTGGGTGGCTCGTCATCTATTGGTCGCCCCGGTACTCTGGGATGAATGAGCGGGCACAATGTCGTTGATTGATCGCTGATGGCGTTGGTGATGCTGATAATTGATTGATACCCACATAGGTAGGTACGTACACGTGGACGGTACTTCGCGTACTTCACATGACCGCACGCGGGAAAAATGAAAGCCTCGGAGCTGCTTCGTACGGAGGATAATAGAGACGACCTGGAAGCCTACCTCGTATTAGGACCTGACCATCTTTCCCTTGCTGCCTTAATGTATCCTGCAAAGCACCTGTCCATTTCTCTCTTGTGTGGGGTGACAGCGTCATGACGTTCTCATCCACCATAATGTTCAGCCTCAAAGACAAACACAAAGGGTAAAGGCAGCAGTCTGAACTCTACTTCGTTGAGAATTTCGGCCGGTCTGCGGTGAGCGGGCCTAATTCCGTTCCGTCCACGATGTGCATCCCCCAATGTCGATCTCCCCGCCCCAGCCCCACCCCATCACACTTTATCCCCAACACAGCGCATCAGACCGCCTATCATGAAGCTTCGGGGTGGAGTCGTACCGATCTCGGCATTTGGTTAAGCTTCGGGATGGGTCTTGGAGTGCTTAATATGCTCGCCTCCCCTGCTGCGCTCCCGCGCGCTGCCGTTCTTGCTTTACTACACACTGTTTTGAGACTGTGCGCCGATTAAGATGCGTTTCTTTACTTCGAAAGACCCGGAGAGCGTGGACCAGAATGAGGAGAAGAAGGTCGAGATGATGAAAGAAGGAGACGGAGACGCAGAAGCCGGGCCAGCTGCACGGGTGGAAGACGAGATTGACCCGGTGATCGAGAAGCGTGTGCGACGGAAATTGGACACCCATATCGTGCCTTTGCTATCGGCACTGTATCTGCTGGCATTTCTCGATCGGTCAAATATTGGGTATGAAGAAACATCTTTACAATGGATAAGGCATGGCTAATGTGGCATCAGCAACGCGCGAATCGCCGGCATGGAAGAAGATCTCGACCTGAGTAGTTCGCAGTACCAGTGGCTACTTACCATATTCTACATCTCGTACATCGTCTTCGGGTTCCTCGCAATCATGTGGAAAGTCGTTCCACCGCATATTTGGGCCGCGGGCTGCGTATTCGTCTGGGGCCTCGTTTCGACCGTACAAGCTGCGACAACTTCATGGGGTGGGATGATGGCACTGCGGTTCCTCATGGGAGCTGCAGAGATAGCATATGGGCCAGGCGTGCCATTTCTGCTTTCATTCTTCTACCTGAGGCATGAACTTGGGCTCAGGTGTGGGTTGTTCCTATCGGCTGCGCCGCTAGCCAACACGTTCGCAGGTGCTCTGGCCTATGGAATTACGAGCGGTAATCCTGGAATGGCGAAATGGCGCGTATTGTTCTTGGTAGAAGGCTTGCCTACAGTCGTTATGGCTGCGGTTGCGTTCTTTTTCCTACCAGATAGTCCGGAAAAAGCGAAGTTTCTGAATGAAGAGGAAAAGGCGGTTGCGAGAGCTCGTGGTGTGGCACAGGCTGGCGCTGGAACAAGAATTGGAGCTATCAACTGGAAAGAGATGTTGGAGGGACTGATGGATCTAAAAGGCTGGATACTCGGTGTAAGTCTGACAACGCGATGTGGTGGTACTTAACTGACCTGGATAACAGCTCATGTACTTCTCCGGGAACGTTGCATTCTCGTCATTGCCGGTGTTCCTCCCGACAATCCTCAACGAAATGGGGTTCTCGAAGGTCAACGCGCAGGGACTCACAGCACCGCCATTCTTCTTATCCTTCCTCACAGTAATCGCCACATGCTACATCGCAGATCGGACGCAACAGCGAGGTATCATGATCGCTATCCTCACGGCCATTGGAGGGATTGGCTATGTGATCCTGGCGACCACGAAGAGCGTAGGAGCGAGATATTTCGGAGTCTTTCTGGCTGCTGCTGGTATTTTCCCAGCTATAGGCAATGTACTGCCTTGGGTCACGAACAACCAAGGCAGCGATACGAGGAGAGGCACTGGGATAGTAATTCTGAACTTGATCGGCCAATGCGGACCTCTGCTGGGGACTCGATTGTATCCCAAATCAGAAGGGCCATTGTACGTCAAGGGCCAATCCGTATGTGCTGGATTCATGTTTCTGTTCTGCCTGCTATCTCTTTTGCTGAGGACAATTCTTGCTTGGGAGAACAAGAAGCTGGATCGCAAGTACGGGACATTGGCGCAGCAAAGGGAAACCGGTGGGAGCAAGAGGGAATTAGGCGAAAACTACGGCCCAAGATTTCGCTACGTTTTGTAGGTGTAGAACTGCCAATGATAAACGAAGCTGTTATCGCACTGCGGTGCCACTCGATATGCAGCTTGACGCGGGGTATGCTGAGGCCAGAGAGATACCAAGTATGCAATTGTTTCATCGGCTTGATC
This sequence comes from Alternaria conjuncta, assembly GCF_024043145.1. Lineage (NCBI taxonomy): Eukaryota > Fungi > Ascomycota > Dothideomycetes > Pleosporales > Pleosporaceae > Alternaria > Alternaria conjuncta. The sequence goes on along the minus strand of NW_026250094.1, from coordinate 2,089,483 downwards.
GAAAAGTGTCCCATGCTCTTTCTAATCTATTGATGACTAGTGACGCACGGAATTACCATTACAGGTCGGGGTAGTGTAAACAAGCGTAATAGCGCCAAATCAAGTGCTAGGGCGAAGCAATGGCGCATGCAGGATTGCCATGTTCCCGAACCGGCAATTGACCACGCGACAGCCGTTGCTCAGAACAGCCACCAACGTGTACAAACCAGTCGTCGCACTGACATGCAGACTGCAGGGCATTGTCGCGGAGATGGCGACAGAGATGGGGTTGCTGGCAGCAGTGTGCGCGAGATCCACCGGATGGTTCACACATGCGAACTGCAAAGCTGGAGAGGCTAGACCCCCCGGGCGGGCCCACACTTCCAGGGCACGGACACCGAGTAACGTCACTGGTAGATTCAGGACGAGATTCGCAGCAAATCCACACTCAGCACTTCCGACGCGCTTTTCCACCCACTCTCCTGCGTGTCTACTTATCAGTGGCCCATCATTGCTGCACACCCCCGTCACGCAGCATTAACACTGCAATTGTTATCTTGATCCACGCGCTTTCCCGTAATGGCCTCAAATCCGTCTGGCCCTGCTGGCCCCGACGCCGGCACTGCTGCCACCTCCAGCAGCCCTTCGTATGCGGCAGCTGCAGCCGCTCCGCCTAAGAAGAAGAAGACGCATCGCGGTGGTAAGAAGCGCAAAAACAGGAGACAGAGTTTTGCAGCTGGAGCCGATCTCGCGCAAGGCGATTCCATGATGGAGGAGCGCCCGAGTCTAGCCAATGTCGCCAGCCATGGGCAGTCGCGAGGGAGCAACGGCTTCTATCGCACCCACAGCAACCTCAGCAACACAAGCCTTGAGAGCGAGGCTCTGCTGGACCACCGCGAGCAGCCTACCATCCGGACGCGTCGTCCCAGTGTGCCTGTAACGTCCATGTACCAGCCGAGGGCAAGTCAGCCCAGCGTCAGCACGCCTCAGCGTCTTCAAGCCGCAAACTCCTACGGTCGCTCACGCCTGTCGCATACGCCTGAGGAGAACTACAGTGATGGCGAAGACGATGCGGATGATAGAACGCCACTCATGGGTTCGTCTCAACGCGACATCAGGACATCCACCAGCTATGGCACCAACAACGGCAAGCCTCGCCGAGGAAGCAAGAACTCCGCAAAGAGCTTCAAGCATATGCCCATGCCAGAACACAGGCCGGATCTGTTCACTCAACACCACCACTCTACAACCAACCTCGACGACTACGACGTAAACAACCCGCCATCCGTACCTACGAGCCCAGCTTTCGAGGCTAGTAGCGGTCTAGACGATGTTATGCTCCCGACAGACTTGGATCACATGTCCGACCCAGGAAGGTCCAACAGTGCATCTCGAGATGCACTCATCAACATCGATGAGGACGCCCATTCAGGCACTCCACCTACTCCGGGCGACTTCGCACGCCGCATGACCGGTTCTGCGCTTGAAGATGTCTGCTTCCCCCACGAGGACATGTCTGAGATGGGACACGAAGATTACATGAACGCCCCCACGACCGGTGAGCCTACCACTCGCCGAAGACGCCGCCGCTGGCCCGATCTCGACGTTCTACAAGCTTGGGCACACGAGGAGAAGGAACAACGGACAATTGAAGGCATGCGCATGCGCAAGGTTAGCGAACCGCTTATGGTTGAAGGACGCCTCCGTCCGAAACGACGCGTCTGGCATCGCGAGGACAGCGACGCTCCCTATCGCTTCACGTACTTCAACGAGACGTTTGACAACACCATTCACAGCCAGAGCATCAGCGAACTCTTGCAACCTGGGCAGAGCTTCAGGAATCTTTTCGTTCCTGATCCACCCATCCTGGACGATGACAGCGATTCTTCCGACACAGAAGATGACATGCTGCATGCTGGCCCCAACGGCGGCTACTCCTCACGCACAACAACGCGTTCGACTTCGAAGGCCGAGGGCAAGTACTCTTCTGGAGAACAGACGCGCTCAACAACCCCGCGTCCAACGGATGCAGGAAAACCCGACAAGCCCAATGGCGAAAAGCCGAAGCGGTTTGGCCCACGGCCTGCCTGGTGGTTGGATGTCATGTCCCCCACCGAGACTGAGATGAAGGTCATTTCTAAGACGTTTGGCATACATCCCTTGACATCGGAAGACATCCTCATGCAGGAGCAGCGCGAAAAGGTCGAGCTCTTCAAGCACTACTACTTCATCAACTACCGTACTTTTGAGCAAGATGAGAACAGCGAGGACTATCTGGAGCCCGTCAACTTGTATGTTGTCGTGTTCAGAGAAGGCGTAATAAGCTTCCACTTCTCTATGACACCACATCCAGCCAACGTCCGCCGCCGTATTCGCCAACTCTCCGACTACCTTGTACTGTCACCTGACTGGATCTCGTATGCCATCATTGACGATGTCACGGATGCATACGCGCCCATGATTCAGAAGATTGAAGAAGAGGTTGATGATATCGACGAGGCTATATTGCGACTCCATTCGAGCGAAGAAGAGCAGGAAGCAGAGAAGGAGAAGTCGTACAGCTACAACAACCCGCACTACAAAGAGCCTCCCGAGATCAGGTCGCAGCAAGAAACCGGTCGAGACATGTTGCGACGTGTGGGTGAATGCAGAAAGAAGGTTATGAGCCTCTACCGCTTGTTGGGTAACAAGGCCGATGTCATCAAGGGTTTCGCGAAGCGATGCAACGAGCAGTGGGATATTGCACCTCGCAATGAGATTGGCATGTATCTTGGAGATATCCAGGATCACATCGTCACCATGACGGGCAACCTGAGTCATTACGAGAAGTAAGTTGATCCCGGCACTACTATAGACCACGAACTAATCAGCTCTTCAGTCTCCTGTCTCGTGCTCATAGCAACTACCTTGCCCAGATCAACATCAGGATGAACGAACGTCAAGAGAAGACGTCTGATATTCTTGGCAAGCTTACTGTGCTCGGAACGATCGTTCTGCCGATGAACGTTGTGACCGGTATCTGGGGTATGAACTGGTGAGTCAAGACCTCAACCCTGATGGAACGATAAACTAACCAAGCCCAGTCTCGTCCCTGGCCAAGACATCGAGAACCTCAATTGGTTCTGGTGCATTACTGGAGGCCTCATCACCTTCGGCCTTATGTGCTACTTCATTGCGAAGAGGGTGTACGGCATCGTTTGATCACGTTCAAGAGAAAAGCATAGACTGCCATTTGGTTGAGAGAACACATCGTATCGCGTGGCGTTGGTGGTCGGGTTTCGCTCGCGTTGAGTCGTCGCTGGTTTGAGTTGGACCAAGACAGTACACACGTTTGCTTTTGTACCACTACTACATATCGGAGTCAGGCTTGTTGTTCGACTAATTAATGACAGTTGTTTGATTTCCAACCGTCAGTGTGCTCTGCTGACCCGCTTTCGTATGTTATTTCCTCACAGTGATACCGATGTTTGCGCAGTCATCTGGCCCCCAGTGTCGCCCCTCTTTGAAACACAGACGGGAGGCCACGTACAGTGAGTGTTATCGCCCAGCCGTGTTTACCGGCAGCTATGCGTCTCCGGTGAGCGAGAGAGAAAAGTGGGTATCTGCCGGGAGGTGGCTTTGTTTCATACACTCACTCCAGGTGGTGAGTCGTTGGGAAGCTGAGACATGTCCAATAGCAAGAATGTGGCTTGTTTCGGCAGTGATGTGGTCACTATGGGAGGACAGATCTACTGGACTAAGAGGCATAGTCTCACGGTGCGGGTCGTGGGAAGGATGCAGAGGGTGGTGAGGGTGTGCACTGGGTTCTTAAGGCAGTGCTTTGGACGTCTGCATGGTGCAGCCTGTTGGATTCTATCCCGATCTTCACGGTACTCTGATGCACGCCTCAATCGATCGAAGTAGGTCAGACACAGTGCACTTCCTTGCAGCGAGGGTCTGGCTTGTAGTATGCATGCCCGCGATGTGTTCAGTACGTTGGGTAGGTGCTGCTCCGTCACGATGCAAAGGCTCCGGCGAGTTCACGGTCGTGGAAAAACTCTTCAACGGTCTCATCGATGTACTTTTCTGTCGATCGCGTCAAGAACATGCTTCTTGCGAGGCGTTCTATGCGAGGTGGGCAGGGTGACCCTGGGAGTATTGGGTTGCTTCACTTTTGGGCTTTGCGTGCGGTGACGCAGGAAGGTTCTTGTCTTGCAGCTTGGTGCCAGGTTGGGCCCAAGTTCTATCTTCGATGCCGCTGTCCCGTTGATGGAGTCACCAGGCAGCCGGCAGCGATGGGGAAGGGGCAGTCAGCGGCGTGAGTCGTTGTCAGCCGCAGAAGCACCGTCCACATGCTCGAGCGCTCACCGCATGCGGGGCTATGCGCATAGGTGATGGCGCAATGTCCGGTGAGTTCTTGGTGCCCACAAAAAGAAACTTCTAGCGAATGTGACAGCTTGCAGGTAATGGTTCGCATAATGTGCGATGCGCGCGCTCCCGTCGTGGCTCGATGTAGGGCTGCGACGGCGCGGTGTGCCCATCTTGTCTGCGAAGAGGGTACCTAGGTAAGGCAGACAGACTGCGCGCAGACAGGCACTGCCCGACGGCGCCCGTATGTATTTAGTCACTGGAAACGCGGTGTTGAAACACATGGTCCAGCGCGCGGTCGGTTGAGGTGGTGCGATTGGTTTGACGTCATCGGCCTCAGGGTACCTCTTGCCTTCTGGGCAGGCCAGAATCAAGTCTTCTGACGGGGTCCGCTATTCCTGACACTTGACGTCGTCTGCCCTACTCGCGTTCACCCTCTTATTACCCCACCTCGTTTGCTGTCGCAGTCCGCCAGTATTGCGCATCCCCAACGATAGTGAGCGTGTTGATCAACACTCTCGCCAATCACCCAGCCCCGCCCGCTCGCGATCGACGCCTGCGAGTACCCGCCCTCGCTCAGCCGTTCACAGTCACGCCTAGCAGCGAGTCATCACGACTGGCTACGTAGGCGAGCACCCGCCGCCAAAGTCTACAAACATCCCCTATCCTCTACTCCCCTCCTGCATTGCATTGCGCGCACTTCCGAGCCACTGCAACTTGCCCCTCCACTTCTCTTTCCACGACTCCACGCCGCACCATGTCGGTCATCTACAAGAGGAGCGAGCGCGACCGCGAGTGGGACACCACATCGACGCGCACCGGTGCCACTGGCTACACTACGGTGCGGCGCTACAAGGTGCCCGACCATAGCCTCGAGGAAGACACGTACGAGACCGAGATGCGCATGGTCCACCGTGGGCGCGACGACTTCGACGACCGTCGCTCCGTCAAGGACTATCATATCGAGCGCCATGAAGCGCCCGCTCCCCAACGAGAAGTGAGACACTACCACTACGCCGAGCGTGAGCGCGAAGTTTCGCCCGTTCGTTCCGAGTATCGCATCCAGCGCGAATACGAGCGCTCACCCTCACCTGCGCGCACCGAGATCCGCATCTCCCGGGACTACGACCGCGAGCGCGAGATCTTTCCACGGGAGCAGCCCTATGAGTTGGAGAAGTACTCGAGGTCTACTGAGTATTTCCGCCCCGAGCCGCTGCCCCAACCCCCACCACCCCAGCCCCAGTCCATTTACATCCGCAATGAGGCCCCCCAGCCCCAGCAGATGCCGCCCATGCAGATGCAGATGCAGCCTATTATTATCCGCGAGGAAGCCCCTCAACCCATCATCATCCGCGAGCGCGTCCAAGAGCCATCCTATGAGCTTGTTGAACGTACTGAAGAAGACAGACAGGTTGCTCGTCCGCAGCGCCACGAGGAAGATTACTACTACGAGCGCAGAGTGAAGGAGATTGATCGCGGCGGTCGCTACGATGAGCGATACGCTGACGAGCGTGAATACGACCACCGATGGGGAGATAAGAACTACTACAGCGACGACGACATTTATATCCACAAGGAGAAGGATACCTGGGGCGGAAGCGAGACCCGCACCAAGCGTGATGTTGCTGCAGGCGCTCTTGCCGGAGTTGCTGCAGGACAAATTATCAGACATCACCGCAAGAGAAAGGGTGAAGCTGCTGGAGGCAACATTGGCAATGCTCTTGGCTACGGCACGCTCGGTGCTGTGAGTGCTGTGGCTCTCGATCGATTTAACAACCGTGACAGATCCCGGTCTGTTTCTTCTGATCGTGGCAGAGGCAGCCGCCGTGCCAAATCTCGCCACCGCAGCAAGTCGAGGGTGAAGGAGCTGGGCACGCTTGCCGCACTTGCCGGTGTTGGAGCTCTCGCCTACGCTGCCGGACAGAGGAACAAGAACAAGGTGGTCAAAGAGGAGACGGTTACGGTCATAGAAGATCGGCACCGAAGCAGATCACGTCATGGAGGCAGATCGCGTTCTAGGAAGAGCCGAAGAAGGTCCAGGTCCGCCTCAGTGGCTGATGACAGGGGTAGGTCTCGTAGCACGAGCAAACACCTAGACCCTGAGCATCGCAACAACAGAGCAGCGCAAGTTGGCCTTGCCTCTGCTGCTGTAGCCGGTCTTGCGGCACGCAGCCGTAGCAAGTCTCGAAAGCGCAAGGGCAAGCGTTCACCTAGCCGGATCCGACAGGGTGTACCAATCGCTGCCGCTGGCGTTGCCGGCGCAGCTGTCACTGGACTTTATGAGAAACGCAAGGCTAAGAAGGAGGCTAGGGCGGCATCGCGGTCCAAGTCAAGGTCGCGCTCAAGGTCCAGGTCAGTCCTCTCCCGCCTTACCGGACGCAACCGCAGCAGACGTGGAAGTACAGTGAGTGAACCTGTTTTAGTAGAGTACGGCGATGATCCGGTGTACACCGATCGTGCCAGTAGTCGCAGTCGAAGCCGGGACCGCAGCCGCGCGCACCGTAGACGGCGAGGAAGCTCTTCTTCCTCTGGCGGTCGACGTGGAAGCCGGAGCCGGAGCCGCAGCAAGAGCCGATCACGAAAGGTCGCGGAGACGGCGGCGGTTGCCGGTGTAGCTGGTCTGGCTGCCCATGAAGCAGCGAAGCGGCGCGACCGTAAGAAGGCCGAAAAGGAAGCCGAACGACGACGTGAGTCCACCCCACGCCCACACCGCAATTAGCATACTCAACATCACCAGGCGAGGAGGATTCAGCCTACTCCACAGGCACCTACAGCCCCTACGATAGTCCCACTCCCACCACTGTGTCCACTGCCTCCACTGCTCATCCTAACGACTCTCGCTACTTCCCTGAGACGAACTACTTTCCCCCTCCCCCTAGTGCTCCAGTAGACCCCAACCCCAACCTCAACTTCAATCCCAACACCAACAATCCTTATCCTCCGTATAACCCAGCAGACTTCCCTCCGCCTCCCCAGAGCGCATACGAGCCAAACCATCCCTCACATTTCGTCAACCCACCACACGACGACTTGCATCTCGGCAACCCATATGCACCCCAGCACCAGCAACAACACGAACCCTATTACGGCCAGCCACGACGTGGGGGTGACAATGTGAGTGCTCCAGTTCCCGATGGCGGTAAAGAGCACCATAACTTTGCGTCTTCGCGTGGTGGGTGGAGGCTGCTGCCTGCCCATGAATCTGAACAATTCGCTAATACCAGAACAGGGCCCGTAGACGACCCGCCTAGCCCGAGTCCTTCCCCGGAAGAAGACAAGAGCGTCCATTTCGACCCGATCCCACAAGAACGAGAGATACCCTCCCGATCGGCCTCACGATCACGGGAGTCTTCATCCGATTCCGATTCCGAAAGGCAACACAGACATCGAGACGACCACAGTCACAAGCGACACAGGCGACGCAGGGATGACGATCGATCGGATACTACAAGAGAGTCTGGCAGGGCCCGGAAAAGGCGTCACCGATCTGAGAGCCCCGGGTCAGATACCTCTGATGCTACCATCGAACTACCACCGCGCTTCGACGAGCGCGGGAGGCAGCAGCCTGAGGATCCATTGGCGGAGAAGTTGGAGAGTATTCTGCAAAACATCTTTCGATAGCGTCTCTTGCTTTCTTGATTCTCTCTTCCTTTTGAGTTACATCTTTTCGTTTTACAGAGGCACTTAATACATGTTTCTTGGAGTTTCTCTACTGTGTTTGGGCGTTCCGAGATGGGTTGGGTCATGAGAACGAAGTTACGATATCACTGCATTAAGTTGTATTCCTGTAATTATGCGTAATACTTTTTCCTTCGTACACTCTATTATGAAATGTTATGTTTTTAATGTTTGCAAGACTGTCTCGACTGCCTATGTTCTATCGTGACTTCCTGTCTTGGAAGAGAACGAAAACAGATGTGAAGGTGGCCATGGGTCGCACCTTCCTCGTTACACCTCAGGGTCGCCGCGGCTGCTCCTTCTGTAGACGTCCCAGCTTGGCATTTCGATAAACTTCACCATCACCGTCACCTTCTCCTCTCTTTGACCACACCTTCCCCACGCTTCCGCATCGATCCCTCGCATCCCTTCGCACCTGTTTCGCTCAATTCTCAACAACATGATTGCGCCACGCTGCTTCTCAGTCTATGCGGCGCTACTGACGGTTCTCGCAACGGCAGCACTTTCCGCTACTGCTGACTCGCCCTTTCCGTGCACTGGGTAAGTTGGAAAACTCGTCTTGTGCAGGACCACTAAGGCTGATGCGCACAGTGGATCTATCTACTTCACCGGCCATACGGTCGATAGCCTGCTCTTCCAGAACCCAGATCTCTACCACGACCTCTATGTCTTCAAATGCGTCACTACAGTCGTCTTCACAGCGGACAGCGGTGGCGAAGCAGCCAATGATACTCGTACCCGAGAGCTAGAGCGCGGCCTCGAAGATGCTTACAGTTTCATGTCCGACGTGGCATCTGTTAGGCCGGATGGCACGCAGTCCCCGTCTACTTCGAACGAGGAAGCGCCACGTAAGGCGCTACAAGAGATCCTCGTATTGCACAAAGAGACTAACCAGTATACCACAGTTGCCAATGAGACCACAGTCCAGATCGGCAAACACACTATCGTCTCTTCTTCTCTCATCGGCCTATCGAACGCACAGATCCTCTACCTTCGTCTGCCTGACAGTACATACTTTGGAGAAGGCTACAAGGCATACGGCGAAGAATCACTCAAAAAGCTGTACAGCGCAGACATATCGGAGATTACCACTACCGACGGCAAGGCCACGTATACGATCGACGATCTCAAGGACATCATCGCGACCATTCTTCGCGATCGCCGAGCCAACCAAATTCGCGTGATGAACTACCAGTCGGCTCTTTCCACTGACAATGACGATGATCAGCTCGATCATGCTGACCGTATCGTCTCTGCTAAGCTTGTGATGGATGTCGTGGAAGAGGAGGAGATCGGGGGAAATGTCACGGCGTAAGTTTTGGTTTCACGGTTTCTTTGAGGATATGCATGCTAACAATGTCAGATATGCATGCGACTCATTGCGTATCCTGTCAACAAACAACCTCGAAACCCCGGACTACATCAAGAAGGTCGATGCATTCTTTGAGTATGCTAAGCGTGATCCCGACATGGTAAGTTGAAGTCCTATGTACATGATAGTAGTTCACTGCTGACTAAAATTCAGTGCCAGAGTCTTGATGAATGTGGTCAGAGGCGCCAGAACATCAAAGATCCCTCCAAGGTTAAGTATAACGAGGTAGATCATGTTGCAAACTTTCTGAAGCGGGAGTACTACATCCGGATAGACACCGATGTCTGATACGGGGACATGTACAACTACAGAATGTAGCCAGGGATAGCATGAGAAACTTTCTTCCATGATGGAAAGATAATTGTGGTGGATTGTGAGATGCTACATAAGATAGATACCACAAAAGGAATGAAGTCATATATGCCCACTGCGCCCTCAACACCTTCAATGCAAAAACAAGAAAAGCTCACGCCTCGTCCTTCTTCCAGCCCGTCTTGCGTTTAGTATCAAATTCAGACGGACTCAGCCTTCGTGCGTTAGGCTCTTGCCCAGGAGACCTCGGCGGCGAAACATCCTTCTTCTCCTCCTCTTCTGGTTCCCAAGCCCTCCGCTTCTCCAACTTTGCCTTCAACACAGGATCCATGCCCTCCATGCCTGATGATGGCTTGCGCTGCGGCACGGGCGGCGGCGGCTTCCTGCTCTCGCTCGTCCTCCTCAATCCTGCCCTCGAGTCCATAGCGACGGGCATGACAGGCGGGATCTGGCCCCTTACCTCCCTCACGACAGGGACATCAGAAGCCGCGATGGCGCCACCGAGGCGCGCGAATGGTGCCGGGCTTGTGGGTGACATGGGGATGCCTGAGGTTGATGGCGTTCCGGGGATCTCTTGCGAGGGGTGCATGGGGGCACGACGGTTGCCTAGCATCCAGTGACCATACGTTTGGTCGCCAACAGCGGGGAGAGAGTAGTTGATTTCTTTTGGTGCGGGCTTGGGCGCTGGAGGGGGGCGGGGTGCTGATTTGCTGACGGCGGGTTTGGGGGCTGGGGCTGGGGGCGCAGGTGGTGTGGCGGGTGGGGATGGCGGTGCTGCGGTCCTTGATCGGAGCTGTGGGGGGTGTGAGGTTAGCAACCGATGTTGAGATGATATAGGACTTGAACTTACTAGTTCCTCTCGGTACTTCCTTTCCTGCTCCCATCTCTCCTGTTCCCTCAAAGCTCGCTGCGCCTCTTCCTCCTCCTCTCTCTTCTTCCTATCCGCTTCTTCTCTGGACTTTTGGATCATCAAATCCAGATCGCGTTGTTCTTTGGCTAGTCGGTCGAGCTCCGCCTTGCGCTGTCTCTCGATTTCTTCCTCTTCTGCTATTCTCTTCTCATATGCCCTCTTGCGTCGCTCAAGAGCTTCCTCATCCTCTGCCATCTTTCTTAGCAACTCCTGCTCATCTTCAGCCATCTTTCTCTCGTGGTCCCGTCGTCTTCTCGCAATGGCTTCTTCATCGGCTTCTTTCTTGGCCTGCCGCCGCCTTTCTTCCGCCTCCCTGAGGTCTCTCTCCATAGCTTCCTCCTTGTCCCGTCGCCTTTGCTCCACTTCCCGGCGGCGCTTCTCCATGGCCTCTTCTTCATCTCGCTGCTTTCTGTCCGCTTCCCGGCGGGCTTTGTCCCTGGCTTCTTCGTCGGCTTTTTGTTTCGCCCGACGTCGTTGTTCTTCTTCCCGGCGGCGTTTCTCCGTAGCTTCTTCTTCGGCTCTCTGATCCGCTCGGCGTTTTTCTTCGACTTCCCTGCGACTTCTTTCCCTGGCTTCTTCCTCAGCTCGCTGCTTCCTGTCCGCTTCCCGGCGGGCTCTGTCTCTGGCTTCTTCGTCGGCTTTTTGCTGAGCCCGTCGTCTTTCTTCCGCCTCCCGGCGGTTCTTCTCTTTAAGTTCTTCCTGCCCACGTCGGAATGCTTCTGCGGCTTCTTCGTTTTCTCGGCGTTTGTGTTCTCTTTCTTTTTCCAAGTCACGGCGCATGGCGGCTTCTTCGTTGTCGCGGAGACATCTATTGCAAATTCCGTTTTGGTCTCTGGTTTTTACGGTGCAGCGATCTTTGTGCCTCGGGTTGTCACGGTCACACTGTACGGTGGTCCTTTGGTAGTAGGGGCAGTCGCGAGATTCGACATAATCATCGATTTTGTGACCGCATTCAAGTATCGTGATTGTGTACTTGCACATGCTGGGCGAATGTGTGGGTGAGCCACGAGACGAACGCGAGTGCAGGTCGGCAGTGTAGTAGTGGGGTAGAGCGAAGGGATGTGGAAGGAGATCAGGAAGTGCTATGATAGCAGTAATAGATACTTATATGGCGCAGATGTTGACCGCCCCGTATACTAGTGAAGTGCTGCATGAGTGATGTACACGTACACGTAGTGGCATCATATGACTCTGAAACATGGCTGGAAGAAGCGGCCGGTGTTGTAAGCCTGTGAAGATACCGAATTGACAGTGCAAACATTAGTACAACTCATCAAACGGCAAGCCAGCCTGCGTCCGCGCAGAGCGCCGTCAATGAGGCGAACAGCGGCCGATTGGCCAGACACCATGGCTAGGGTATCTTTCCACCTACGACGGCACAGAGGGAAGAATCCTATGCGTCTCTCAGTCCACCGACTGCTACTCCTAAGGATGCAATGTCGCGAGGTGCCCCCAGCGTGTGTGTTAGCAGACCCACAGTTCCATCAGACGTGGTTGACCGCCGTAGGCGCATTCCACGAGCATCGATGCGGCTCTGTACCGAGCCATTTTTTGCGCAGAAACTAATACGGGACGTTGCCAACAAAGGAATCCGCAGGCTAGACTGCCGCGGATGCCAGAGAAAAATGAAGCTTCCGCAGTGCGCAGCAGCGACGAAACGCACGAGGACGGTGTCGGTGGGGATAGCTACGTGGCGGCCTCGACTGTACTGGGCATGGCTCGCTGCAGCAAAGGCGGTAATGTGTTTCAAGCAGCGAAGGTCGTGGATCCATGTAGCTACGGGAGAACGGCGATCAGGTAATGCCATCGATCACGCAACACGAAGCGATGCTTGGGATGACCTGAACTATGCGGAGAAGGAGTGAGGAAGCGTCGAAGGTACAACGGAGTGGAGATGTTGGGCGCGGCCAATCAGAGGCGGCTGATTGCAATGACCCCTGCACATTTACTTGGCGCTTCGGATGAGCTTCATCGTTGACATCTTCAATCGACGCCATCGCCTCCAGCCCGCAGCACAACCCACCATGGCCTCAAGACTCGTCCCCCTCGCATGCAGGATTGCCCCACGGGCCTCGCGACAGTTCCAGAGGGCTCAATGGCGGGCTTTCAGTGTTTCGCGACCGTCATGGAACGAGAGCGGCTCGCTCAACGTTGTATGTATTCCATTCATCTTGCGCTGGAAGCCGAGCTAATACGCCTGTAGCACCGCGATACGCCTCAAAACAACCTCAAAATTCCCTTCAAATTTACACCACAAAATGAGGAACTCATCCAAGAGATCGTCTCCCGATACCCCTCCCAATACAAGAAGGCCGCCGTCATGCCGCTTCTCGATCTCGGACAACGCCAGCACGGATTCTGCAGCATCAGCGTCATGAACGAGGTTGCGCGGATACTGGAGATGCCACCAATGCGCGTGTACGAAGTTGCGACTTTCTACACCATGTACAACCGGGACCCCGTGGGCAAGTTCCACGTCCAGGTCTGCACAACTGTGAGTAGACACCATACTTGGCATTGAGGGCAGTTGCTGACAGAACCAAGACCCCATGCATGCTTTGCGACAGTGACTCGGTTATGAAGGCTTGCGAAGACGTATTGGGTGTACACCACGGCGAGACCACGGCAGACGGCCTCTTCACATTCTCCGAGGTCGAATGCCTTGGTGCATGTGCGAACGCGCCCATGGTCCAGATCAACGACGACTACTACGAGGACCTCACATACGACTCGACAGTCAACCTGCTTAAGGCCCTCAAGGCCGCCGAACAATCCACCGGTGCGCAGCCTGGAGGCAAGGGTCTGGCATCTGGCAAGGGATCGCTGAACGTAGAGGCCGGTGCTGGTGAAGCTCTCGCCAACGAGCAGGGACGCCAATACGCGGCTGGCGGCCTCAAGCTGCCATCGCCAGGACCATTGAGCGGAAGGAAGAGCTGCGAGCCGGCTGCTGGATTGACTTGCTTGACAAGCGAGCCCTGGGGTAACGAGACTCTGCGGAAGGACGGCGAGCTATAGAGGGTCTTTGTAAATATTGTAACATTTTCCCTTGCATTCGGAGTAGAGGTCTTGGGGTTGATCTCCCTGTAGACCATCTCAAATGTCACACTAGTTCAACTATTTACGTGTGCGGGTTTTACATGTGACACCTCGCTCTAATCACTTCAACGCGCAATTCACATCCAGGCATCAAACACTTCTAGGCCAGTGACGTACCGCTCAATTTGTGTGACGACTGCCAGACACGTAGAATACTGTCCATCCACTTACATATCTTGCTTCGATCTTGGTCACTCCATCACTCCGCAATTTCAACAGAAATCCAGCAATCACCAAACCTAACATCATGCACTTCCCCATCCAACCCATCGCTATACTAGCATGCCTCCTCGTCCTAGTCACCGCGACTACAACCCTTGACCAGATCTCCCCTACAACATTGTCCACTCTCCCCTCCCACTCCATCATTACCACAGACCGCGACCCCCCACCAACAGACGTCACCACATCCGCCAAAAAACCATGCACCATATGCATCGACAAGCTCAACACATGTCATAACGTAAGTAATCCCCCAACCCCTCTCCTTATGCCCGGAAACCTGATTCTTGAACCGATACTAGAAGGGAAAGAAGGACTGGGAGTACTGCCGCCATGAGCAGTGCATGAACTCGTGGAACTTTTGCCGTGGGTGCAAGGGCATGTGAGTATCTTCCTTGCGTGATGAAGGGAAAGTGGGGGATTGGCGCTGACGGAGAATAGTACTTGTCCTGAACGTGATGGACGTCGTGGTGAAGCGGTTGAATGACGGGTTTCTGTTCGCGCATGGGTGATATGAGGATAGAAAATGACGTGCTGGACTAGGCGGAACACTCGCTGCTCTATACATCACGGACCAGTGTTGATGTAAAGCAGTTCCATTATCCCCAGTTTCCCAGTGGAAACCATGAAACTATCTATGTTGTACAAGCCATGCCAAATCATGTCCGCTTGGCAGACTCGAATATGCTTCTATGTATGATCCATGACCGCTCGTTCTTTTTCGACTCTAAAGAAGAGGAAGAAGGAAAAGTTGCATGTAATGCTGTGCAACTTGCAAGGACTAAAACCCAGTCAAACGCCTTCGCTGTTATCCATGGGAGGTCGTTCCCAAATCAGACCCCCAGGCCGTGCTGATCCTTCCCAAATGCAATGCTTGTGTTTTGTATCAATCGCTTTCGTTGACGTTATACAATGCCACCTGCTGTCGGTGAACGGTTTCGTGTATCTTTCTTCCCGTCGGAAGAGCGCTCGTAATGTGAAGTGTCTCGTCGATTTCTTCTGCCGTAGTTCGTTTCGACGATGGTGAAGGTGGGACTGTCTGTCCTACAAGAAGCCCGAGTTCCCCTTGCCCATGAGCAGGTCTCTCGTCATCTCGAAGCTGAGCCAACTGCTAGCCATGCTAGGCGCGACCTTGAGAAGGTTGGGCACAATACCCTTGTACAGACCCCGGAAGCCTTCTGTCTTGATGATCTGCTTGATGGCGTCGCCGATTCCTGCGTACTGGTATCCCATACCGCTCATGGTGTTGATCTGGAATCTCCGCCGCAGGACATCGAATGGATATGTGATGGTCTGCGCAACAGCACCGGAGACCGCACCCGCTCCCAGCTTGCCGATAGCACCCGGGTCTTTCTGACCCTCACGTGTGAACTTGGTACGGGCGATCTCGTAGACCATGAAGTTAAGGCCGACATACGGGGCGACACCAGCCACTGTGGGAAGGATGCCACGGTATAGCGCCGGGAAACCGCCCTCGGTCTTGTACATAGTTGTAAGCAGTTGCCACATGCCCGGTAGCTTCTGGCCAGCCTCCTTCTTGAGATCGGAGAACGATGCGGACTGGATGGATAGGCGTGTTCGGACGATATCGAGTGGGTAGGTGAACGTGACGGAGGTGATACCAGCAAGACCACCACAGAGTAGTCGCTGGTAGGCATCGAGAGGGGCACCTGGTTCGCTCTCGAAGAACTAAGGCAAGTTAGCTATGAAACTCTGGGACATACCATGGCCGTCGTCGTCTTTGCAGAAACCTCCATGCCCTTGAACATCTCCCCCAGGCTCACTTTGAGCTTTCCATCGGCGAAGCTTCGGATCCTTCCCCACTTATCGCCCTTTCTCTTTCGTCTGCCCTTACCTTGTCCCATCCACCCCAATGTTTGAAAAGCAAGTCGCTCGCTGAAATCAAGAACACGCTGAACAGAAGAGAAATAGACGTACCCGCTTGTAGACGTTGTATGCGCTGAACTGTACGGCCGAGTATGGTACAATCCGTATGCAGTTGGTACCGTTTCCGGCCATGAATCCTCTCCACCCCTCTTCCCTCCACATCTTAGCCAGAGCCTTGGGTACGGACATCTTGTATTCCTCGCGACCAACGCTCTGGACTTGGAATAGAATCTTGAGGCGTTCGAGGGGCGATACGACGGTTCGTGAAACCGCGCCAGCTACGCCGCCGGCGACGAAGGAAGCCAGGACTGGCTGCGCAAAAACCTGGCGAACGCGCTGGAGACTAGTGATGTCGGGCGTGCCGAGGGGCTGCGATGAGGGGTCAATTGATGTCCTGCGACTAGGGATTTCACCTTGACTCACTTTTATGCCCTTGCCCGGTTCGTCGCTCATGATGGCGGGCGGTTGCGATTGCGGCTTCTCGGATGGTTTCGACATGACGCTGTTTGGCGCTGCTCTAAACGCGGCGCTGTTGCTCTAAGAAGCAGGATATTGTTGTCCGAGCGGGGACAAGTTCTATCGACGGAAAGAAAAGGTCGCGCGACGTAGTGTCGAGGTCATCGGAAAATGGTGTTGCGGAGGTGAAGACAGATTTCCGGCCGTACGAGGTGAGCAGGACTTGTCGATGAGCGGTGAATTCGATCTTCCATGCAAGGCAGCTTTCAAGTGAGTGTTTGTGTGTGTAGTCGCGCGTGTGTCATGGGCGTCGCTCCTCGGTAGGGTTGTCGTGTTTGGATCGTCTCTGGTAGCGGAGATTTGAGGATACCGCGGGAGGAAGGAGCGAATTTTAGTCTAGCGCCACGAATCGACGAATGCCATCAGCCATGCTTATAACAACCACGGTCCTCGCTGACGGCCCGGGTACTCACGATCTGATACTTGGCTCTGGTTGACACCTGTCGTCTCCCTCCGGTATCAGCCCCTTGACGGGGCTGACTGCGAGCCGCAATGATTCGACGCGCATCATGGCAACACGTCAGGGGAACACCAGGGCAGATGCACGCAAACTGGCGTTGCGCCTCAGTCACCCCTTACTAGACGACGCAGTCAGCTGCGCACTGTCACTCCTTCTGCGTCAGCCGTTGTTGGAAACACTATAGGATGCTGTTTTAGAGCCCTGCTGCTCATGATCTTGATAGCCTGTATCTGTCTTGGATGGGTGTCGTCACATGCGGAATGGTACCGCCCGGGCTCTCCATCACCAGATACTGCGAATGCATCCAAAACGCACGCACCGATGAGCACACGACCCCACACCCAACTGAGATCGCGTGCTCACTAGACTCTGGAGAACAGCGGGGTACAAACGTCGGCCGTGGACGTTGACACATCGTAATGGTCGATTCGGCGTTCCGAGGTTGAAGACGATAATATCTCGGAGATGACCTCACATCTCGAGTCCGAGATGATGAGCTATCGCGAACACAGTGATTGTCCTTCAAGTCATGTCAAGGTCGCTTGCAACATGTAGTTTTCCTAGCTATCGTCCTTTCTATCGCGAGTGTTTGGGAAGGACCTGGACTTGGGACGACATGTCGAAATCGTTGACGTACGTTATCGATAAGAGTATATAAGTTCTGCGAAGGCGAAGGCGCCGCACAACAGTTGCACCTTCCCTATGCTGTCACGTCGTATATTTCGGCAGCTCACAGATAGCTTGCTACTGGAGTCTTCCCATCATCCAGTAGCGCCAGCGTGTTTTGCCTTGAGACGCGCGACTCGTGACTCTCACCAATCCAGTCACTGGCTCTCAGATCGGCGTGCATCCTCATCTTCAACAAGATGGAAGTCACGCCAAGGCAGGGACTTCTTCGCCAAAGAAGCCAAAGTGCAAGGCTTGAAGAGTCGCGCTGCATTCAAGCTGCTTGAAGTAATTGCGCCTCGGTCTGTGGCTGCGCACCGACTAACGTGCCACAGCTTAACACCAAGCACAAGCTTTTCCAACCCGGGCAGACTGTCGTCGATCTCGTATGTTTGTCGCCTTCACTGGAAACACGATGCTAAAGGTCCCCAGGGTTTTGCACCAGGATCATGGTCCCAGGTTCGCCAGATCCATCTACACAGACTACAACATCTTAATGTCTCCAGGTTGCTGCAGATCGTACTGCTCCAGAGGGTCGTGTCATAGGTATTGACTTGATACCCGCACAACCCCCGCGAGGTGTCTCCACCATACAAGGCG
This sequence comes from Alternaria conjuncta, assembly GCF_024043145.1. Taxonomy (NCBI): domain Eukaryota; kingdom Fungi; phylum Ascomycota; class Dothideomycetes; order Pleosporales; family Pleosporaceae; genus Alternaria; species Alternaria conjuncta. The sequence goes on along the minus strand of NW_026250094.1, from coordinate 2,071,438 downwards.
ACTTCCTGTCACCTGTAATCCAAGACGAGGTTCGAGCCTATGTGCGAGATCCGGACCTGGGCAGACCCAGAAAACAGGTTTCTGCGAAAGCAAGCGAGGGACTTACCGAAGAAGAGCTGGACGACATGGAACGAGGATACATTGACATCGAACGACATGCTCATCTGGAGGGCGCAGAACTCGAGCCGATTGGGCGCCCAGCAGAGACCAGTGACAGAGAACAAGATGCTCCAACTAGGCTCTCGTTGAAGGAGAGGGATATGCAGCAGGGCAGAGCAGTAGACGTGGTGCTCAGCGACATGTCAGAACCCTGGGACCAAACGGCCGGCTTCTACAAGAAGAGCCTTAGTGACCCATATTTTAGGATGATGAACACCAGCGGAAATGCTTTCAGAGACCACGCCGGCAGCATGGTGGGTAGTCCGCCGATCACTCTTGATTTTACTAAACTTCGTAGGACTTGTGCATGGCCGCCCTGACATTCGCTTTCGATACGCTCAAGACTGGCGGCCACTTCCTCTGCAAGTACTACAAAGGATCGGAGGAAAAGGCATTCGAGACAAAGCTAAAGCGTCTCTTCGCCAAGGTGTACAGGGAGAAGCCGGAATCCTCTCGCGCTGTAGGTTTTTCCGCACAGTGGATGTTCCACGCTGACTGGCTCCAGGAATCTAAAGAGGCGTACTTTGTGGCACTGCGCCGCAAAGAGACACCGACGAAGGAGGAGGTCTTTGGAGAATAATCAGGGAGACACCGCCTTACGAAGTGCTTATTACTACTGTATTTCTGCATCTTACTTCGGCCCGAGAGGTGCAGATCCCAAGGAGCTCTTGAGCACGTTTTGCTATTGAGACAAGGACTATACTCATCGGCGCCCACATTCCGACGTCATGCAGCCACATGGATGTATCACACACACCGAAGGAGCGTTGAGAGGTTAGATCCCGGTTAAGAAACCCATCCACACACCGCGTGATGAGCTAGAGCTCGCTTAGAAGTGGCAGCATGGGAGCCTATGATGTAGTTACACTCGATTGCCAAGCTCGACTTGAATACAACGTGGCGTTTTTAAAAGTGCATGAGAGAAATAGGTAACAAGTGCGTGCGTCGGTCCTGGAGGATGAGGGCGCGTGCTGCCTCGAGATGCCTCGATGCCAACATGGCCGAGTCTTCCCAAGAGTCAGTCACATGGCATATTCAGGTGGCGGCGGTTCATCTAGTTGGCGGATAAGAGCCTCAGACCCGGTATTAATAGCAGGCCGTGGTACCTGGTGACGGATCTGGAAGCGTCTCGTCCCATGTTCGGGAGATATGTCAAGCATTTTTGTGGGCCCATGTGACAGGGATGCTGGAGGTGTGAGGTTGCTTAAGGCACTGCATTAGGACATGCTTGCACGCTGGTCCAGTAGGGCGCCATGCGGGATTTGATGTATTCTGGAATTCCTTTGACGATGTTGGGTGCGCTCGAGGGAAGTGGCCGCGCTGGAACAAAGAGGGCGAGGACGGCCAACTTGACTCGCTCGGCTGGCCTGAGCTGGGGTTGCAAAGCTTCTAGAGCCGAAACCCAAGCTTATCACGAACCGCACGTTTTCTCCCATCAACGGATCAACCCACCGATCAATCTAAACCGAGTTGTGCGACGTGGCCAATGAGTGCCGATAATGGATTTCAATAACCCTAATGCGTATGGCGGCCAGTTCGCCAATTCCCCGCAACACGCCCAATTCGATGCACAGGCGCGGCTCCAGCAGCAAGCCAACCCACATGGGCAGTACGGGCAGTCCCCGTCGTTCCCGGGCATGGGTGGCGCCATGGGGAGTAATGGCATTCAGCCAGGAGCCCCGTATCTCCAGCAGCGAGGTAAGCCAGTGACGTGCGCGTTTCTTGTCCTGCCCTATCGCCGCCCGTGGGCGCGTTCCTGGCAGCCTGGCTGACATGACACCATGGAGCAGCCGCCATGCAGCAGGCGCAACAACAGCAGGCGCAACAGCAGCAGCAACAGCAACACCAGCTGTCGTCGCCGAGCCCCTACTCGAACGCGCCCTATGCGCAGACGATGCCCTCGCCTGCCCACCACCAGTTTGCCCAGAACCGCCAGACGGCCTCCCCTGCCAGCACCACTGGCCAGGCACCCTATGCGACACCGCAGCCACAGCCCTCGCCCAGCAGCATGCAGACCAACGGCCAGCAGACCCCCATGAACCTCCAGCTGCCCGTCAAGGCGGAGCCGCCCCAGGTCCAGACGCCCGTGAAGCAGGTGCCCCCGTCGCCAGTGTCGCCCGCCAACCCGGCGCGTAATGCAGATCGCGTCGCAACCCTCCTCGACATCAACAGCATCCTCATCAAAGAAGTCTGCGAGCTCCAGACGCAGGGCAAGGCAGGCCAAGTCGGGCCCACGCCAGAAGGGAAGCCCGAAGGCGACAAACCGCAGCCATCCAAGGAATACGTAGAGTAAGTGCTGCGCATCCCTTGCGCGACGTCAGCTAACAACCCCAGCTACATGCGCCGCCTCCAGGCAAACCTCGCCTACCTCGCGCAAAACGCGGAGAAGGTGCCCAAGCCTGGACAACAAATACAACCGGGGCCCGCCATCATGTCGATACCCGCTTCGCCCGCCGAGCTCGTCAAGCTATACACCAAGCTGCAGGAGCTATTCCCGGGATGGAAGGGGCAAACTCCACAAATGAAGCAGTCGCCCGGACCCCAACGGATGAACTCGAATGCGTCACAACCACCGAATAGCGCAGGCCTGCAGCAAAATTGGGGGCAGAATGCGATGCAGCAAGGCATGCAGCAATCACAGCAACAACAACAACAAACGAAACAGGAGAACCAATAAGGGCGGGCTAGCAACCTCCATCGCAGGCGTATGGACGGCGTCACTGTACTTTTATACCTCGTGTAAGATTGGCGTAGGCAACATGTGCTTGCCATGGGTGTTTAAAGAGAATGCGCAGAATAACTGGACATCCGGTACTTGTGGAAATCATTATCGTTGGACACAAGCAGTCCAGTCAAAGGAGCGTTATCGATAGGCGATTGGCATGGGATACATTTCTATAATTCGGAATTCAAGATTGGTTGATACAGGCAGCTGCGGTCGTAAGAAATATGGCTAATGAGACACTGGCAGATCGGAAGTCGCCAGAGAACATGCATGGCGTCATGACGATTGATTTGGTACAGCACACGTGGGATGACAAAGCACGCTTCCAAGACTTTGTCATGGGCTGCTCTCAGTCACGCCTTCCTCTTCACACCTCCTATCTGCATCTTTCCGAACGGCAACGCACGGCAAATGTACCTTTGATATCCATGGATCTACTACAGTGTTAACGCTAGGCTAACACCCGGTCGGCTGCGTTGACAAGTGGAGTCGTTTTACGAGACGGGTCCAATCATGCGCAGTCGTGTGCTGAATAACGCTTCATGGCGATGTGTAAGGTCATTAGTCTAACGCCAATCTACAAAGGTGGAGGGACATGAACTGTGCACAGTTAAAACATGCTGACATACCTATCACTAAAGGCATCAAGAGTATCACTAACTAGATACGAGATGCTCATCATGACTATGCATCCAACAGTTTCCAAGGACATATATTTACATGGCAGTTAAAAGTGCCCCATGCAACTCGCTAATTACACCACAAGAGACGACCACCAGGCCATTTTATAGCACAGCGCAATGTCCCCTAGAAGACTGACTTCCCTACTGTCTTTGGCCCTCTTAGGTCTCGGCACATTATCCTCACCTCTCCCTGGTCCCGCCCTTCCTCTCCCAGCCAGAACAGTAGCTCAGCTTTCCACAGTCCCAACCTGGCTGGAAAACATTGCCGTCCGGCCAAATGGCGATCTTCTTGTCACCCAACTAGCTCCAGTCCCCATACTCTACACCATCAAGAACCCATCACTAGGAAACGCAACCCTAGAAGCAATCTACGAATTCCGTGCTACCAACGTCACCGATCTCCTCGGAATCACAGAAACAGCCCCAGACACGTACGCGATTATCGCTGGAAACGCTACAACCAACTCGACTGGCTACGCCGGTACCTGGTCCGTATGGCAAGCCACCTTCGCCTCGCCCGACGTCTCCATACCCACAGTCCACAAAATCGCCAACGTACCTCAGGCAAAACTACTGAACGGCGCCGCCGCACTGCCGTCCGATCCTTCGATTGTCATAATAGTAGATTCTCAATACGGCCTTCTCTTCCGTCTCGACACGAAGACTGGGACAAGCGATATCATCGCCGATGGACCAGAATTCAAGCCTTACCCGGACCTGCACAATGCCACTGTGGGATTCGGTGCCAATGGTATCAAGATCCGCGATGGGTGGCTGTACTTTAGTAATTCGGACCTCATAGCCATATACCGCGTTCCCATCACTGCAAGAGGGTACATACCGCGTAGCTCCAAAGGAGTCGTAGAACTATACGCCAATCTGACTGCGGTGGCCGACTTTGTAGATGACTTCACGTTTGGGTCAGACGGCACACTGTGGGCTGTGAGCAATTACGAGAACACTGTCATTGCTGTGAGTCCAGGTGGGAAGAAGATAGAGGTAGTGGCAGGTGCAAAGGGGTCAGTGACGTTCGCAGTAGACACCGCGGCAGCGTTTGGAAGAACGGACAGGGATCGGGATGTGCTATATGTGAGCACTGCTGGGGGTTTGGCGATGCCTGTCAATGGAAGTGTTGTGGTGCCTGGGAGCATCGTCGCGGTTGATACGAGGGGGTACGCGTGTTAGGAAGGATATGGTTGGCCTTGCAAGACTCCACATGTGTACGTCGCTTTGGCGGTGTCAAGCTGACTGCATAATCTCTATGTAATTAGAACAAGACGTGAGATTAAGATTGATGCATGTGCTTCGTCGGGTAGAACAGAGAAGAAGCAATATAGCAACAGCATCATTGGGGCTTGCGTCAGTGAATGCTTCTCTCCAACCCAACATCACCGCGTCAGCTTTCAGCGAGCCACAGAATGCAAGGGACAAGAACTGAAATCAACACTCTTCTATTCATCACATATATCGCTACACCAATCCACCACACCCCCTCAAACACAACTGTAACTAGAAGTTAAACAAAAAAGCAATATGCTGAAGCGATCGTTTTGCATCAGAGTGCGCATACGTTCGTTCTATGCCCATGAAGCTCCCCAGAGAACAAAGCCTGATCCCAAGGATATACCCAAAAATATACACACACACAACAAACAGAGAAGAAGTCTTTTAACCACACACAAAAACGCCTAGCCCATCCGTCTTACTTAAAAAGAAGCGGGGAGAGAGGAAGTTAGGCACTTAAGCGGCACCAGCGTAGACCTTGCCAACAGCCGAGAGGCCGCTGCCAGAGTTAAGCTGGTTCTCACCGTCACCGACCATGAACCAGGAGTAACCCTGGACCTTGTCGGAGCCGTCGAGGTAGGCCATGGCGTCCTTGAGGAAGCTGGCGGCTTGCTCCTCGGAGGCGCTGCCGGGGTTGAGACCGAACTCTGTGATCCAGACCTTCTTGCCACCCATGTCGGCGGCCTTTTCGACCTGGGCTTGGAAGCGGTCGATGGTCTGCTCGTCGTAGATGTCGTAGAAGTGGATGTTGGTGGCGTCGACCTTGGCGTCGGGGCAGCAGTCGTTGAAGCGGCTGAGCCAGTCCAATCCCATCGGGGCAGGGCCTTTTTAAGTCAAGTCAGTATGTGTCCCACATGCAATTCGTAGAGCCAAAACTTACCGTTGGTGACGGAGGGTCCGACGATGGTGACCTCGGGGTGCGCGGCCTTGACGGGGTTCATGTATTCCTTCCAGGCGGTGCAGGCGGCTTCGGGGCTGAGGTTGCACTGCGAAGTGTGGTCGCACTCGTTGAATCCCATGACGGCGGTGGAACCCTTCTTGACGGCCGTGTCGACGTTGGCGAGCCACTCGTCGGCGGAAGACTTGCTAGGACCGTGCATCATGGGGACGAAGGAGGTGCCGATGTCGTTGCTCTCAACCTGTCCCCAGTTGTAACCGAAGCCGAACTTGCTGCCGAAGGTGGTGCAGAGGTGAGCCTCGTTGTAGGCGAGACCACGCTTGACGCCACTGTAGCTGTTGCCAGCAGTGGGGGAAGGAGCAGCGGAAGAGGCGACGGAGGTGGCCGACTCGACGGGCTTCTGGGGAGCGGATGCGGTGATCTCGGGGGTCTTGGAGGTGGGGGCCTCAGGAACGGCAGGGTACTCAGCCTTGGAAGACGAAGCAGCGGGAGGAGCGGCGGGGTACTCGGCAGCGGGAGAGGTGGTGGCCTCAGCTACGGGAGTCTCGACGGTGCTCTGAGCAGCGGAGGAAGTGGGCTTGTCGGCAGGAGGAGCGGCAGGGTACTCAGCGGCCGTGGAGCTTGACTCAGCGACGGGCATGACTGAAGAAGGGACTCCGTATCCAGTGCCAGCGGCAGATGAGGTAGGGACAGCAGCACCGCCTCCGGGAGTGACGGTGACAGTGACCTTCTCGGAAGCAGTCACAGTGACGGTTGCGCCACAGACACCAGTGGAGGCATCGGCAGCCTCGACCTGCTTGTTGCCTCCAGCAAGACCGGAAGGCTTCTGGTAGACGGTCTCGTACTGAGTGTAGGTGGAGGTCGAAGTGGTGTCGATGGTGGTAGTCTGTTCACCAGGGTAGGCACCAGTACCGGTAGCCTGAGCCATGGCCGTGGTGTTTGAGTTACCCCATCCGTTGACAGGGTAAGCAGCCCTGTGGTGGAACTTCTCGTGCTGGTAGTGGGGAACAGCCGCAACGGCGGAAGCGAGGGCCAAAAGGCCAGTAAACTTGACAGAGGCAGACATGTCGATGTTCGTTGTAGATTGCAGGTTAAGGATGTGCGTTACGCTTTGCTTGTAGGGTATCGATCGATGAGTAAAAGCAGATGCGGCTAACCTGAGCGCGAAATCGTTGGACAGTCGAACAATGAACGTGGTAGTCAGAGAGCGACAAGAGAATGTACCGAGCAGAAATGCTCAAAGGAGTGGACAGGCAACGACCGTGTTTGGTGTGAGTCTGAGGATCAGGATGTGACAAAAAGAACGGGGAGGGCGGGTGATTTTCAACTTGATATATTTTTCGCGGGGAATCCGGGCGCTCGATCCTTTCGCAAATGCGCCTGGCTAGAACCTTTCACACCTTCAGGCTCTGCGCAAGCGGGTAAGCCAGGGGTTCAGGTGGAAATAACCTACTTGGCCATTCACAGCTCAGAAGAGGCCTGAGCCGCTAAGGTCGTGGTCCGTCTTGATTAGCTACCGCATGGCGCCGTGCGTTTCACGTAGCCGCCACATTCAGGTACACCCGCTCACCGACGCATGCCAGCAGGGGCCGTTTACCGTTTGCGTCGGTTTCGGTGTCAGATCTGCTTTTTGCGTCTGCAAGCTGCTCTATCGATAGATGTGAAAGTCATCCTGTCAGACATGTCGCCCACGTGAATGTTATCGACGTTCGCTGTGTGGTGTGCGTTGGTCTCCACATAGTGACAGGACCACAGATCCTTCACAAGCCTTGGTACTCGCGGAATCCCAAGGGGTGGGGCCGGGCGCAAAGACCGCGCGGGTTGATCGAGTATTCTAGACCATGGTTGGGGGAGTTAGTAATTTAGTAATTACTAAGTATTACTAAATTAGTAATACTAAGTAAAAAAAAGTTAGTAATTACTAACACTAACTTCTTACTAATAGTTAGTAATTACTAACTAGTAATTACTAATTTAGTAATACTTAGTAATTACTAAATTACTAATTAGTAACAAAAGACTTAGAGATTTTTATCTTTCTTACTTTATAGTATATATCTAAGTATAGCTACTATATATAATAGTATCTCTAATACTTTAAGTTTTATAAGTATATATATATAATAGATATATTATTTATATATTTTATCTATAGTATATAGCTTATATAGTTCTATAAAGTAATAATAATAAAAAAATAATATTAAAATCTTTTTAAAGCTTTATATTTAAATAACTAGACTAAGTAATATATTATTACTTTTAGTAAAAAGTTAATAGTTTATTCTATTACTTAGTATATTAATAAAGATAGTAATTATATAGTATATTATTATATTAGTTATAGAAGTAGTAGTTTAAAACTTTAAATAAAGTATTTTAGTACTAGTAAATAGTTATATATCTTATAGCTTAGTAGTTTAATATATATATAGCTCTAGAAAAGAGTATAAGTACTATATAGTAATTAGCTAAAACTAAAATATATAATTAATAAATAGTTAGATTATAATCTATATATAGTATAAAAAGATATAAATATTAATCTAAAAATAAACTTTTAATAAAGCTTAGAAATATTAAAATAAACATAATTATATATATAGCTTTACTAGTAGAGTTATATTATTAAGTATATATAAATAGTAGAAAGTAAGTTTAGCTTAAAGTATAGTTTAGATTAAAAGTTTTAGTTTAGACTAGTATACTTTATATAAGCTTTTCTTAAACTAAAAGCTATTAAACTATTAAATTTTAATTTACTATTAAATTATAAATTAAATAAAAAAAAGAGTATATAGTATATATCGCGTCTAGAAGTATAGAAATAAATAGAAGATAAATTATTATATTATAAGCTTACTTAGAAAGCTCTCTTAAGTAGTAAAGCTTCTAAGAGCTTATCTTAATCTATACTAGTATAATTACGTGCTATACTCTTAAGAAGTATCTAGAGGTACGTTCTATAATATACCTTCTAAGTAGTTTATAAGAGTAGACTACGTAGTTATAATAAGCGCTCTTATTATAGCTAAGAACACTAATTACGTACTTATTAGAGCGTATATAGCGCTAAGAGCTTACTTAGCGTATACGCGCTAATTATAATATTACTAAAAATTATTTAATTAGCTAAACGCTCTCTACCTCTTACCTAAAATAAGAGTAAGTATCTCTAATTTTTATTAGTACGCTTACTAACTCTAGTAGCATACTCTATTATACTAATTAAACTAAGTATACCTCTTTATATCTATCTCTAAGCTTTTTAGTATTATATTAAAGAGAAATAAGTATAAGTATAAGAATAGCTACTCTTCTAAGAATAAGTAGTCTAGTTCTAGCTCTATAAGTACCTCTAAAGTAACTTCTTTAAATTTTAGTTATGTAAGCGCGTTAAAGGCTAAGCTATTAAGCTCTAATACCTCTAACTTCTCTAAGTATCTAGCTACTCTCTCTAAGTTAGATAATTATAAGCGCTTAAATAAGCTCTATAGTATTTCTAGAGGCTTTTCTAAGCGTAGTTCTTCTAGTAAGAAGTAGAGCTCTAGTTCTATAAGTGCTTCTACTTCTACTTATAACCTATTTACTACTCTAACTTATACTTCTAAAAAGTCTAATCTATTTACTAAGTATAGTAATATAGTTACTTAAGAGTAGGCTAATAATATTTTATATTATAATAAGCGCGCTGCCTAGAAGTACACTAATAAGTAGTATACTTATAACCTTAAAGCTAAGAATAAGATAGAGTAAGAGTATTATAACTAGATTACTTATAAGCATTATATTACTAGTTAAGCTATAAAAAATAAGCAGCGTCTACGTTATAAGCGTAATAAGTAGATTAAGCGTAACTTAGAGCGTAGTAATAAGAATTCTAAAGCTAAGGTAGTTACTAAAACTAAGCGTATTAAGTCTAAGAATAAGCGCTTTATTAATAAGCAGCGTACTAAGTAAGAATATTTTAAGATTCTACTTCTAAGAGCTATTAAGCTCTATTAAGAGATAGTTCTAGAGAAAGTAATCTACTAAGCGTAGTAGTCTACTAATTCTATTAGCGTAATAGAAAAGTATAATAATAAGTAAGCTAGTAAGACTACCTAGAAAGAGTATACTAATTATAATTCTAACGTTACTACGCTCTCTTAGAAGCTTTCTAGTAATTTCTATAAGTATTCTACTAAAGTTACTATTATAGTTTCTAGTTCTTTAGCTACTAGTAATACTTATTCTAATATTCTCTTTCTAGGTTCTTCTAGTTCTAAGAGCTCTACTTCTAAGAATTCTATTACTATCTTTTCTAACGCTTCTAAGCTTTCTACTAAAGCCTTAGATAAGCTCTCTATTTCTTAAGAGAGTAGCATAGTTTATAATACTTTACCTTTCTCTAGCTCTACTTCTAAGAAGAGGCGTTTTTTTATTATTATAAGTAGTATAGAAAGCTTTCTCTTTAATCTAGAGCTTTCTATCTAGTCTAATAGTTTAGATATTACTAATTCTTTTAATAAGTATAATAATAAGAAGTATAATAGTAAGAAGTATACGCTTAATAAAGATTCTAATAATAAGAATAATAGAGCTTTAGTAACTAAGTCTATACGTAAGTGCAGCTCTAAGAAGCCTATTTTTATTACTACTAGTAAGCTTTACAAAATAGTATACTTCTAATACTTCTAGTCTATAAGTACTAGAAAGACTACTAACTTTCTCTATAAAAACTGCGTAAGTATTAATAAGAGTAAGAAGTCTAAGCGCTACCTTACTAGTGCTATTAGTAATTATAGATATAATAATATATACGTATACTCTTTTTTAAGCTTAAGAAGCTTTACTAACTCTTTTTTTTAGACCTAAGTATATAAAGAAGGTTACTAAGCGTATAGTTAATTAGTTTTGCACTATAGAGTAAAACCTAAAAACTAGTTATCTACTTAATATTAAGAACTCTTACTTTTATAAGCTTATCTATAATTATAATACTACTTTTAAGTAGTACTTTAAGTATAGCTATATAATCTAAAGGCGTAGTAAGAAGTAGAGCTTTAATACTTTAAAGATAAAGTATAACACTAATAAGTCTAAGAATACTTCTAGTATTAAGTAGTCTTAATCTAACCTTAATAATAAGACTAATAACACTTCTACTTCTAAGTAGCGCTCTTCTAGTAAGTTTTATTCTAGTACTCTAACTTCTTAGTACTAATAAGCTTTATAAAACTTTATCTAGTAGTTAAGTAGGTTAACTATAATAAGACTATAGATAATAGTACAGCGCTCTCTAATAATAATAGAAGAACGTCTTCTAAGACTATTACTAATAATACTATTATAGTTATCTATAAGAGTATTACTACTAAACTTAGTTATATATTTACGTTTATAGAGAAAGTTATACTCTTTTAGTTCTTTATCTTAGAGTTTAAGTATCTCTAAGCTTATAAGAATACTACTAATAACTAGTAGTACTTCTTTAACTTTGCGCTTAGATAACTAAAAGAGTATTACTCTAATTATAGTTCTAGGTATATACTTTCTTATCTTACTACACTCTTTAGAGCGTATACTTTAATAAAAGTCTTTTCTAATAAGTAGTTTTCTATAGGCTTATAAGAGAGGCTACACTTAAAATATACTTTCTACTACTCTCTATAAAGAGTAGCTAAAAACTCTTTTATACTTTATAAGCTTTATAATACTACTAATAATTTAATATTCTTTATATTTAACTACTTCTTAAAGTAGGTAAATTACTAAACTAATAGATTTTTAGTAAGTCTATTAGCTAGTATACTCTTAGTCTCTAGATACTTAACTCTAAAAGACTCTTTAGTATACTCTTATCTTAGCTACATATTTTAGATATTAATATATCTAAGACGTATTATTATACGCTTATTAGCGCTAACTACTAAGTATATAGTCTACTAGTTATTATAGAAAATTATCTACGCTACTTCTAAAGTAAGTATAAGCTTCTAAAATAGCCTCTTAAGAGCTATTACTTCTTTACTAATATACTTAAGAGTAAGAAGCTTTACTTTTATAGTTAAAGTTATTATAGTTACTTATTACACTACTTTCTAAATAATAGTACCTCTAAAGAGTATAATAAAGTAGCTCTATAAAGAGCGCCTAGTCTCTAGGTTATCTATAAAAGAAGCGTTACTATAAATTATAAGCTCTACTCTAAAGTACGCTCTATAGTAGATAGCCTAATAGTAAGTCTTATATAAGTATATAATTACTTAGTTAACTACTTTAATATACTTTTTACTTAGGTTTATAAAAAAGTGTAAAAGCTTTAAGGCAGCGTATACTATATTAGACTATAGCATAATAGCTATATAGAGTAGTAATCTAATATATTCTTAGTAGTCTTTAACTATCTTCTTATCTACTTTATCTATTAACTTTATAAGCTCTTAGCTTAGAAGTAGTGTAGTAGAGCTTAAAGAAGTACTTTCTAAGTTAAACTTCTTAGTAAGCTTATCTAAATACTTATTATATATAAGCGTTATAGTATAAGTAGCGTAATTATATAATACTCTTACTTCTAGAAACTATTTAACTAGGCCTTTCTCTTCTAGATTATATACTACTTTTATTATATTAGTAACTTATAAAGCTTCTTAATAAGTAGTATAGTAATATATAAGTAGTATATTATTAACGTAGAAGAGTAGAAGAATCTTTCTTTATTTATTAAAGAAAAGATAAGACTCTTCTTTAGAAGTAATAAGACCTACTTTCTTTACTATATATAAAAGCTCTTTATACTAGAGTAGTAGAGAGTTCTTTAGTCTATAGAGAGCGCGCTTAAGCTTTATATACTTACTAAGCTTCTTAAAGCTATCTAGTATATTATATACTATAACTAGCTAGTGCTTATAGTATATATAAAGAAATACTTCTATAATATTAAATTAGAGAATCTCTAAATTAAATTTAGCTACTATTACTATTACTATTCTAAAAGAGTATAAGGTAAGTGTTACTATATATATAGAGTATATAGAATTAATTACTTATAGATCTTCTCTTACTACTACGTAAGCTTTATACTTAATAAAGTAGCTATTCTAATTAACCTTATATATAAATATCTACTTTAGTAGAAGTAAGCGCTCTTATACTAAGAAGCGCTTAATTTTCTTCTAGGTATCTACTTAATAGAGTATATTAATCTTCTTATTATAAGCTTTATAAAAGAGCTTTCTATATAGATAGTTACTAAGATCTTTATACTTCTTTAGAAGTAGTAGTAGTTAATTATAGTATATACGTTTAGATAGCTTATACTTCTATAAGAGTATATTACCTAAAATTATAGCTACTATAATTAAGTAAATAGTTATAAGCTCTTTCTAGTCTTCTTCTACTCTATATAAGTATTAAAGAAAACTATTTAGAAGATTATTATCTTATATACTATTCTATAGATTATATAGCGCATAAACTTCTAATTCTTCTACTTCTAGATCTTTGCGTTACTCTTTAATTCTAGAGCTTAATTATATTAGTTCTTTATAATTACGCCTCTAGCGTATTAGTCTAGAAGTAAGTAGTAGTTTTATTTTATTTTATTCTAGAGAAGTTCTAAACGTAGAGCATGCGTAGAAATATAGTATACTTAGAGGCACTCTATTCTAATAAGCACTATATACCTTATTCTAATAAAAGCTCTTTATATTAGAAAGCTATTTATTACTTAGTACTAGTAGGCGCTCTTCTTTAGTTTAGTGCACTTTCTAGGCGTTACTATTATACTTCTAACTAGACCTTATAGTCTAGTACGCTCTAAGCTCTAGTATTTACTTTAGAGTAAATAGGCTAGTATACTCTTAAGAGTCTATATAGATTTCTAGTAGTTAGCTAGCTAAGCTTTCTACCTATATAGAAGATATATTATATACTACTTATTAATTAAGCTAGCTAGCCTATTTAATAGCAAGCTATAATATACTACTTTCTAGCTTCTAGATAGAGTCTTTAGAAGTATACTAGTCTTATATCTTATCTACTACAGCGTAGAGCTAGTTAAAGATATTTTTATACACTTCTTCTATATTATATAGCTTATTCTTATATAAAAGATTAATAATATACATAAGCTCTTCTACTAAGTACTTCTAGCTATCTTTAGCGCTGCTTTTGTAAAAAAGCTTCTTATTAAAGCTTACGTTTTTTATTATAATTATTTAATTAAGCTTTAGAACCTATATTCTATAAATATTAAACGCTCTATATTCTACTAGATATCTAATATAGCTTCTTAGTATAACTTTAAAGTTACGCTTATCTTATCTAGCTACTTACTCTCTATTAAGTAGGTAAGCTCTACAGCTATAGGCGTAGATAGTACTCTAATCTAGGTAAAGATTAGCTATAATAGTATAAACTCTCTTACTATACTTTATATACTATATATTAAGTATAGTGTTAGGTGCTAAGAGATTATAAGTATATAATAGGCTTATATTATATAGCTAGATTGCTACTTTTATAATATCTAGCTAGAGTTTTTTAGAAAGATTTATACTAACTCTTATCTTAATAGACTTAGTAATTATCTTCTAACCTACTCTCTCTACTTCTTTATTTAGTTTATAGATATAGATAGAGGTACGCTCTATAATAATACTCTGCTCTTTAGCCTATATCTTAAAGCGTAACTTACCTCTCTAAGGTAGTGTTATAATATTATTATCTTATATAATAATATAGATATTAAGCTTATACTAAGCTATAAGAAAGCTTATAAAGTTATAAAAGACTCTTATAATCTCTATAAGCGTTTTAGCTTAGAGAGTATATTAATAGATCTTACTACTATAATTATCTTTTAGTACTATAATCTAGAGCTTTCTATTATAACTAGTAGAAAAGTTAAAAAGATTCTATAAGATCCTCTAATAAGGTCTTAGAGCTTTCTTACGTAGTTACCTAGAGATACACTATCTTATATAAGTAATAGCGTAATACTTATACTTACTTTAGCTTATTCTCTTAATACGTATATTACGCGTATTTTTAATAAGAGCTTAGAGCGCTTTAGAACCTAGGTAGCCTACTCTTATATACTAAAGCTCCTCTAAATTAGACTAAGAAAGGCTTCTCTAGAATTATTATAAGCGCTAGTTATTAGTTATACTTATTATAGTTAGATAAAACTTTAAAGAATTATATTTAATAAATATAAGCTTATGCTCTCTCTTAAGCTTTACTAGTATAAAGTTATTAGTAAGCGTTTCTATACAAAGTGTTAAGTCTAACTCTAGGTACTATAGTCTAGCTTTATTAAGAGCTACTTCTAAGATAATATTAATATAGAAACTCTCTATAAGCGCTATACTTATTAGAATAAGATTCTTTATATATAGTCCTCTTTTTCTAGTTAAAGCGTTTCTAATTCTTTATATACTATATCTAAGCACCTAGAAGAAGAAGCTTTCTACTTCTATAGTATAGAATTTATATACTCTTATAAAGGTCTTTAGCTTAAGTAGAGATATATTATTAATAAAATATACTACTACTCTATTATCTAAGATAGTGCTTGTAAAAAGTAGATAGATATTAAAATCTATAGTAGAGTATACACTACTAATACTTAGCTAACTTATAATAAAAGTAGAGTTAATAAGTATTACCTAAATTAACTCTAGATAGATAGAGTTTAGGCTCTTAATCTATACTTACTATAGAGTAGTTTATCTCTTCTTATTAAGAGCTCTCTATAGGCTATTATACTTTAAGTCTCTAAGCTTAGTAGTAATCTTAGTCTTAGCTTTATTAGAAAGCTTTAGAAGTTTGCCTATAAGCGCTATTTCTAAATACTTATATATAGTAGTAGACTACTTATAGTACTATCTATATAGGTAATTCTTCTTAGACTTTTAGAATAAGTTATTATTATTAGAAGCTTGTTATAGTACTTCTATAATAGTAAATATACTACCTCTACTATTAGAGTAAGTAGTATACTTTTAGATTAGCGTAGTAAAAATCTTTAATACTTATTTAAAAGTAACCTAAGTTCTACTAATAGTAAGAGCTTTAATAAAGTTCTACTATATAGAGCGCCTCTATTCTAGAGTAAGCTTAACGCTAATTACTTCTAAATAGTTCTAGATAGTAAGCGTATTATTAACTTTAGTAAGTTTATACACTTTAGCTTAAACTAGAATATAAAGATATTTCTATTACTAGCGCTTAGCGTTAATACGTTCTTATTGCGCTTTCTAAAGGTATACTCTATACTATAAGCGTATAAAATTCTTAGTATAGTTTTTCTCTAGAGAAAGTGTAGACTTAAGATATTTAATAAGTACTTATAACGTAGCCTCTTTCTCTATAGAGATAGAGAGTATAGCAAAAGCTAGAAGCTTTAAACTAATAGTCTAATTAATCTAGTTCTAAAGATATCTAATATAAGTGCTTTTTAACTACTATTCTATTACTTATATCTTATACTTTATAATAAATAGGTTATACTTATTAGTGTAGAGCTTATTAACTAAAGCGTCTTATATAATTACTACTAGCTCTAGAGTAGTTAGAATACTTATCTAGATAGAAGTAGCTATTTTAGTGTTAGAGTTAACGTTAGCCTAAATTTCTCTACTTAGAGTATAGAATTTAAACTAGATAAACTACTTAGACTAATACGCTAAGTTAGTAAGTGTAAAAGCTTCTATAGAGATTATTATAGAGTTACTTATTATAAGTAATAGAGTAGTGCTTTTATAGAAGCGCAAAGATTAGTAATAGAATTAGTATTACTATACTCTATTAAACGCCTTGCGTTTTAAGTATATAAATATAGAACTATATTATCTTCTTAAAGCGCTAGGCTTATAACTATTACGTCTAGAAGTATAGAAATAAATAGAAAATAAATTATTATATTATAAGCTTACTTAGAAAGCTTTCTTAAGTAGTAAAGCTTCTAAGAGCTTATCTTAATCTATACTAGTATAATTACGTGCTATGCTCTTAAGGAGCATTTAGAGGTGTGTTCTGCAATAGTATATAGTAAGTAACTAAAGTCTAGATATATATAAAATATAAATAGTACTAGAAGTATTTAGTAACTAAAGTATAAAAAAAAGTAGATAATAGTCTTAGTTTAAACTTATAAAGAAACTAAATAGTTTAAAAATAGATATAGTAAATTATATAGTAGTAATAAAGTTTTTAATAGTAAAAGTATATAGAGTATACTTAAAAAAAAAGTTAATAAAAGAGATAATATATTTAAATATTATCTAAAGTTTAAAGTAAAAAGATATAGCTAAGTTCTATAAAGTTACTAGCTATTATAAAAATAACGTATAAGTAGACGTTAATAGTAGACTCTACTAAGCTAAATACTAAAGGTATTAAAAGAAAAGAAAAAAGTAAGTATAGATACTATTAAATAAGTAAACTTATTAAATTATAAAAAGTTTATTAAATATATAAAAGTATAACGTATTTATAAGTATTTATAGTAATATATATAAATACTAATAAGTAATAAGAAACTTATATATTAAAAAGATTTACTAGATATAAAATAATAATATTTAGATATATATATAAAGTAATAGTTAGTACGTAAAAATTAAGTTAATATAGTTAGATTAAAATAATAAAACAAAAATAGTATATAAGTAATAATTAATAGTATTTAGCTTCTTAGTATTATAGTAAGTAGATATTTTAGTTAAGTAATAATATAAGTAACTAGTAGTATAGTAAACTACTAATAAAGTAAAATAGTAATTAAGTAAAGTATTAAGCTTTATATAAGAAATAGCTATATTATATATACTAAATTAGTTTTATTACTATCTATTAGTCTAGTTAGTATAGTTAGATAAAAAAGAATAAATAAATAAAAGTATATAAGAAAATCTAATAGTATTAACTAATCTATATAAAGCTTTATCTATCTAATACTACCTAAAAGAAAAAAAAGAAAAAAGAAAGAAAATAGAAAACTATATAAGCTATATCTTAGTCTATAATAGTACTATTACTAGAACTACTACTATAATTAGATTCTAGATCTAGATCTATATTATCGTTAATCTCTAGTTCTTCTAGACTTATACTATTCTACGATTTTAAACAAAGTAATTATTTAATAGTATTAGGTAATAATCTATTTCTAGCTTTAGTTACTACACTACTAGCTTTACTAAATTCGCTTTCGCTAGCACTAGAAGAAGAAGAAATAGCTAAATAGTCTCTAGCTATATTATATAAGATAGGAAACTTTTGTTTATTAGCGTTATAGTAATCTATTATACTTATATTTTACGAAATTACTTCTTCTTCTAGATAGATCTCTAGCTCTTCTTTAGGTATAGTTATACTATTATCTTTATAAAACTTATTATCGCTACTATAATCTATATCTAGATTAGAAGCTTCTATATCTATATCTATACTATTATTATTATTATTATTATTATTATTAGTATTAAAGATATAATTATTTCTATATTTAAAGTATATACTATATAATAAGTCTTTTATTAGTTCTATTATATCTTCGCTATAACTAAGAGTTTTAAAGATATTAAGCTTAAATTGCGGATTTAGTGTAGTTATTATATATAAATCTTTTACTTTAGTATTAATTACTCTAGTATCTTTAATAGAATAATACTCTAGTAATTTATTTATAGCTTCTTTAATAGCTACTTCTATAAATATATTATAGTTAATATTAGTAGTATTATTTCTAGTAATATCTTCTAGTTTAGTAAGAAGTCTAGTTATATACAGTATTACTAAATAGCTAGTAGAATAACTAGTTGCTTAAAATTTAATAGTAGGTTTTCTAAATATCTCTAGAGTATCTCTTATATATATTAAATAATTCTACTCTACTTCTATAATATTAAATCTATCTATTTTAAAGTTTTTTCTTCTATTATTAGGCTCTTCTTTAGCCTTAGTTAATAAAGTATTTATTTCTTCTTTAAAATAGATAAATCTATCTAGCATATTATATGTAGATAGCTACCTAGTAGTATTATCTTTAACTAGTCTTTCTAGGCCTACTAAAGTACTATAATCTATTTTTTTATATTGTCTTACTAGTTTTTTAAAGTTATTCTTAAAGTAAATATTATATTTAATAGTATTAACAATACTATATACTAGATTAGGTAGATCTGTATATTCTTTATATAATAAACTATAGTCTCTATTATCTTTAATTAGATTTTTAACTTTAGTATTATAAGCTATAGTATTACTAGGTATAAAACATAAATAAGTTAAAAAGCTATTAGTAATTAAGTTTAAAATATGTGCTACGCATCTATTATCTATAATTTCTATTTTATATTTAGTATTATAATTTTCTTTTAGTTCTTGTACTAAACTAGTAATAGAACTAGCATTATCTCTAGTAATAGATAGAATTCTTTTATTTATATTTAAATCTTTTAATACTTTATCTAGTAAATTATATAGTATTATACCTGTATAGCTCTCGTAGTCTTCTAGATTTTTAAAAGCTATTAAGAAGCTTTCTAAGTTAAAAGAATTATTATAAAAGCTAATAGTTATACCTAAAAAGTCTATACTATTACTAAAGCTCTACTTGTCTAAAGTAAGAGAAAAGAAGCTTATATTACTAGCTAACTTCTTTTTAATTTTATTAAATTCTTTATTATATAGCTTATCTAAATCTTCTTTAATACTACGTCTACTTATAGTAAGTATATCGTCTTTAAGAAACTTTAAAAGATTATTAAAACTATTACTTTCTACTATCTTAAAAGGTAGATTATTATTAATAATAAACTTTAAAAGAAAACTTCTATATTCTTCTTTATTAAATAGTATAAAACTAGGTCTTTTACGTATAGTACTATTAAATAGATTAGAATTACTAGAAGAGCTAGTAGTACTAAAACTACTATTTATATCTAAACTAGAACTACTTTCTTCTATATTATCTATATTACTACTAGTATATATTAAATTTCTATGTTTATGCTTATAATGTAATTTTAAATTAGTAGTATTAATAGACTAACTAGATAAAGTACTATAAGTACAATTAGTATAGTCTATTTTAATTCTATTTTTATTACTATTAGTAGAGTTTAAAGGTAGTAATTCTCTAGTAAATAAATTATCTTTAAATAAATAAAAACTATCTTCTAAAGTAGGTAACGTAAAACTACTAGATAAAATATCTACTTTTCTAGATCTAGAAGTAGACATTTTAGAAGATATAAAATACTAGTAGATAAATAGATATAGTAATTAGTATAACTAATAAGGTAGATAATACTAAAACATAGTATAACTATCTAATAATAAAACTAGCTTATTAAGCTAGATAAAAGCTAATACTAAAACTAAAAAAGTAACTAGTACTAGCTATAATAACTAGTAGAGATAGTACTAACTAAAAAGTAGTATAGTAATCTAGTAGTAAGACTAGCTTACTAAGCTAGATAATAGCTAATACTAAAATAGAAATCTAGCTAGCAATAGCTAAATATAAAAGAAAAGATAGTAGATAAAGTACTAAGACTTAAATATCTAAGTATTTACTTTTACTTATATAAAATCTTTTAAAAAAGAATAATATATAAAATAAATAGTAGTAAAAAGATAAATAGTAGTAGATAGTAGTAGATAGTAGTAGATAGAAGTAGATAGTAGTAAGTAGTAGATAGTAGTAGATAGTAGAAGTGTTGTCTACTTTAATCTAGAGGTAGAGAGTATACTCTTATATATCTCTTCCTCTTTTCTTTCTCTACGTCTATCTACGCATAAACTACGCTATTTTAGACTCTAATACTAGTAAAACTAGTATTTTAGATTCTAAATATACTAGTATTAAACTAGTATTAGACTAGTTTTAGAATTATTTTAGATATTAACGCTTATAAAACAAGCGTTTTAGATTCTAAACGTACTAGTGTTAGAAGTATTAATATTAACGCTTATAAAACAAGCGTTTTAAATTCTAAATATACTAGTGTTAGAGTCTAAAATAGTGTAGTTTATGCGTAAGCGTATATAGAGAAAAGAGAAAGAAAGAGATATATAAGAGTACGCTCTCTACCTCTAGATTAAAGCAGACAATACTTCTACTATCTACTACTATCTACTCTACTATCTACTTTACTATCTACTTTACTATCTACTTTACTATCTATCTTTACTATAGTTTATAACTATATTTACTTTCTATTTACTTTTATTAGTATTTATAGAAAATGCCTAGCTTTTCTAAAGTTTATTTTCTTACTAGCTTTGTTAATAATAGCTTTATAGTAAAGTCTACTAAGTTAGACTCTACTATTAAAGCTATAATTAATAACTATAAGAAGATAGACTTAGAGTCTAGTTCTTTTATTATAGACTATCTAAATACTTTACGTATTATCTATTACTTAGCTAGACTTAAGTACTATAATAGTACTAGGTACTCTTCTACTCTTAGTAAGTATATACTCTATTATCTTTATTATTTTATTTAAAATCTTTTTACTAACTTTTAATAGAACTACTTAGAGAGAATAGTATAGACTTAGAGTATCTCTTTCTTATTAAAAAGTATAAAAAGAATACTTCTCTTTCGTCTACTATAGAGTATCTAAATACTTATATTACTAAGATTAGTAT
This sequence comes from Alternaria conjuncta, assembly GCF_024043145.1. NCBI lineage: Eukaryota > Fungi > Ascomycota > Dothideomycetes > Pleosporales > Pleosporaceae > Alternaria > Alternaria conjuncta. The sequence continues at coordinate 2,050,038 of NW_026250094.1, read as the reverse complement.
TGTATTTAAAGACTTTAGTAAGTATATTTTATTATCTTTTTTATTCTTATTTTACTTTGTATTTACTTTATATTAAAACTTTAAACTAACTATTATATAGATCTTATTAAAAGCTTTATATCTAAGTTTATACTTAAGTCTAAAAATATTAACGCTATTAAAGACGAGCTTAAAGATAAAGATAAATTTCTTAATCTTAAAGCTTACTTTTTTAGCAAAGAGATCTATTACTTAGATAGACTTAATATATATAATAAATCTTACTTTTCTAAAGAAGAGATAGATACTATTAGTTTAATAGCTTCTACTAGAGATATTGCTCTAGAGCTAGAAAGGTCTTCTCTAGAAGCTTTAGAGTTTTTAGAGTTTTTAGCTATAAAAGACTCTAGTAATAGCTTAGAAACTATAGTTTAAACTTAGTTTCTAGCTATTAGAGCTTAGAATTCAACTTCTAAGTTCTATTAGATCTCTACACTTAACTCTAGAGATAATTAGTTTTCTTTTAGTCTTAGATTTTTAGTTTTCTTTTTATCTTAGATTTTTAGTTTTCTTTTAGTCTTAGGTTTTTAGTTTTCTTTTTGTCTTAGATTTTTAGTTTTCTTTTAGTCTTAGGTTTTTAGTTTTCTTTTTATTTTAGATTCTTAGTTATCTTTTAGACTTTAGTTTTTAGTTTTTAGTTTTTAGTTTTTAGTTCTTAATAATCTTAAACTATAAAGTTACTATCTATTTATATTCTTAAGCTATTAAGTTATTTATCTCTTCTAAAGTTTATAAAATATTATAATTTTAAGTTATATTATTTTATTACTATTTATATACTCTACTATCTAACTCTTTTACTAAGTAGCTATTTTATTAGCTACTTATTTTTATATACTATCTACTATATAACTATTCTAATATTAATTTATCTTACTATCTAACTATACTACTAATTAACTATACTACTAACTATTTAACTCTATTACTAGCTAAGTATTCTTTAAGCTAGCTTTTCTATAAGCTATATACTTTATTTACTTACTATACTACTAGCTACTTATAATAGTTTAGTTCGCTATATAACTTTTATACTAGTTAACTAGATTTCTTTTTAACTCTAACTATATTATACTATAACTTATTATTATTACTTTTCTTTTAATTATTTTAATACTTAACTTTAGAATATTAAATTAAGTTAACTATATAGCTATCTAACTATTAATTTTTCTTACTACCTTAATTTATAATTTATTAACTAGCTAACTACTTAGCTTATAGTCTATCTAATAATATAACTTATTTTAATATATTAATCTATTAATAATTAGTGTTTTTACTTTTTAACTACTTAGCTATTTAACTTTTTAACCTTTTAACTATTTATATATATAATATCTTTAGTATTTAACTTATTAACTATTAATTTATATAACTATACTACTACTTTATTATTATAATTCTTAACTACTAAACTTTAAGTCTTTCTATTTCTAAACTATCTATCTTTTATATCTTAAAACTCTATAGCTTAATAACTTATTTTCTTTTAAATTTATTAAAGTTTTAGCTATTAAGCTATATAATTATATAGATATAAAGTAAATATCTTTCTAGTTATTAAATAGTAAACTTTTTATAACTTTAATCTTTTTTTTATATAATAGTAGTTAAGATAATACTTAGAAAGTAGTAGTATAAATACTACTAGTAGATATAATATAAGTAATACGTATTTAGTATATATTTTATTAGATTCTACTATACTTAAACAAAACTATAGACTTATATAGTCTAGTAGTAATTTTCTTCTAAACTATATATTAGTATAACTAAAGAGCGTAAGTTCGATTCTTAGTAGTAACTAATATATTTATAGTAAATCTTTGTAGTAAATCTTTAATAGTAAATCTTTATAGTAAATCTTTATAATATAGCTTTAATAGAATAGTTTAGTAGTTTAGCTTAGTAGTTTAGTTTAGTAGTTTAGCTTAGTAGTTTAGTTTAGTAGTATAGTTTAGTAGTATATCTTAGTAGTATATCTTAGTAGTTTAGCTTAGTAGTATAGTTCTATACTAAAGCTTTTTAAAATAGCTATATACTACTTTATAAGTTAAAGATAAGCTTATTTTTTTTAAAATATTTATTATATTTATATTTTTATTTTTATTTATTAGTTTAGTAAATAAAGTATAGCTTTAAATAAAATAATAAAATAAAATATAAAATAACTTTTTAATTAAAAAAAATAAAGTTATAAAGTTTAGTATAAAGTAGTATAACTTAGTATAAAGTAGTATAAAATAGTAAAGTTTAGTATAAAATAGTAAAAAGTAGTAAAGTATAGTATAAAGTAGTAAAGCTTAGTATAAAGTAGTATAACTTAGTAAAAAGTAGTATAACTTAGTATAAAGTAGTATAACTTAGTAAAAAGTAGTAAAACTTAGTAAAAAGTAGTATAACTTAGTAAAAAGTAGTAAAACTTAGTAAAAAGTAGTAAAACTTAGTAAAAAATAGTAAAGTTTAGTATAGCTTAGTAAAACTTAGTAAAAAGTAGTAAAGTTTAGTATAAAGTAGTATAACTTAGTAAAAAGTAGTAAAGTTTAGTATAAAGTAGTATAACTTAGTAAAAAGTAGTAAAGTTTAGTATAAAGTAGTATAACTTAGTAATATATAGTATAACTTAGTTTAATATTATAAAGTATATATACTAAACTTTACTAAATTATACTAAGTTATACTAAACTTTACTACTTTTTACTAAACTATACTAAGTTATACTAAACTTTACTACTTTTTACTAAACTATACTAAGTTATACTAAACTTTACTACTTTTTACTAAATTATACTAAGTTATACTAAACTTTACTACTTTTTACTAGATTATACTAAGTTATACTAAACTTTACTACTTTTTACTAGATTATACTAAGTTATACTAAACTTTACTACTTTTTACTAGATTATACTACTTTTTACTAAATTATACTACTTTTTACTAAATTATACTAAGTTATACTAAACTTTACTATTTTTTACTAAGTTATACTACTTTATAGTAAATTTTACTAAATTTTATTTTTTATACTATATTTTACTACTTTATATAGTATTATTTTATATTATACTTACTTATATTTTTTATATATTATACTATTTTATAATTTAATTAAATTAAACTACTAAGTAACTATTAATATAGTTAAGATTATATATAATCTTATTATTATATATATATTTAGTTATTATACTTAAAGTATTAACTAATATAATTATAACTATAAGTAAGTAGAATTTTATTTTACTATAGTTTTATTTTTTATATAGTAATATTTATTACTATTAATACTTATTTAGTTTACTAAGTATTATAATTACTTAAGTTTAATATAATAGTATACTTAAAAGCTATATAAACTTTTAATATTATTATTACTATAGTAAAGAGACTAGTAGTATCTCTATTAGAATAAATACTTAATATAGTTAATTATATTATATATATATATATATAGTTATTATTCTTATCTAAATACTATCTAGACCTAGCTTTACTTAGTATACTAACTCTTAAGTTTAATAGCTATTTAGCTCTCTATTATATTACTAGTTTTACTACTATATTACTATAATACTATTACTATATTAGATAGTATAAAGAAAACTATACTTACTTTTATCTTTACTTTATTATATATTAAATCTATTATATTTAGCTAAAATAATATATTTATAGCTTTAGTATTAATTTAAAATACTAATATATTATATATAATAATATTAAAATAACTACTTTTCTTTTATATATACTTATTCTTATATATATCTTTTTCTTTCTTCTTATCTAAATTTACTAATTAGTAATTACTAAGTAATACTAATTAGTAATTACTAATTTTTTTTTTTTAGTAATTACTAATTAGTAATTACTAATTAGTAATTACTAGGTACTAAGCCTATTTAAGAATTACTAATTAGTAACTTAGTAATTACTAAGTAATTACTTAGTAAACGCCCATCTATGTTCTAGACGCAGACGCTCTCATTTCCGAAAGTGTGATCGCCTCTGCGGGAGTCTGACCAGTTCTATCGAGCGATGACGAGGCCCTCATCCCGGCGACCATCGTCCTGTTTGTTGAGCGTTAACCGTGTTCGGGCTCGCGACCCAAAGGGGCTCAGGACTGGAGGTGTGCCGAGAAGGCGTATGCGATGCTGACGAGGCTTTCTCGTATCGACGAGTCAACACTGAGGCGGTCCGATGCAAAAATACCAACCGATGTGGCACGGCAGGCCCTCCGCGCGCGACCTCGTACTCAGCCGGCTCCCTTGCTCATGCACTTCAGCTCAGCTTAGCACACCTCAATTATCCATTGTTATGTTCGCAGTGTTCTGAAGCGTCGACAGATTCACAAGTCACGATAAGATTATTTCCGGTGTTCATGGACAAGGTGTCGGGTCGCATCAACGGTGACCTTACACACACCCACGTCAACCACAACGACAACGACAACGTGGTACGCACGCGAAAGCGCTCCGCCAGGCTGGTCCTTGTCACAATTACCGACATATCCCGCCCTCTATCGGGCTCCGAACGTCTTTGTTTCCTTCTGCTTGCCGATAAACAGATAACGCAGCTGTGACGCTTCCACCGACGTCACACAATCACAACGAGAACTCCCATCGTATGCGCCTGAAGACATTGCGCTCGAGATCTGCCTCCCCGATTTTGTGCCAGCAACAAGAGAACCTATTCTCCACGGTGAGGCACCTCATTCGCTGGCACACTAACACGCATCCAATACGAGTCGAGGCGACTGTCAACCAGCCCTGCGCTATCGATATAGCCTATCGATAGGAAGGAGGTTCCTGCATAAGCGCTGCTGGTCTTGCGCAGCCTAACGCATGCGCTCTGCGCCCGGTGTGTCAAACTTCATCTCCCAACAGTTGGGCATGACATGTGTCTACGTTTGCCATTGTTTGTCGTTCTGAAATTCCTGGGGCTGAGAATAAGGGCGAGGTTTGCGATATTATAGCTCATCGCGAAGTCGCGAGTACACGTAATGATCTCCACTCGCTCCGACAGTTCTGGATCGTGGGCACGGTTCGGCATCGGAAGCAACGACCCGGGCGTGGTGCGTGGGTGGCCTGGATTCCGCGGTCCAGAATCTCACAGTGCGCACGTGACGTCGGTAGATCGCACAGCACACGGTCTTTGGCACAAACCTACGAGAAGGACAAGCCGTGATGCAGGGCCTCTCTGCCTGTGTACGATGGTAAGCCCCGGAGAGTTGTGAAACTGCGAGTCCCAGATCATCCAAGGTTGCTGGTCGGCTAGGATGCACTGCCCTGCAGGTGACGTACAGTGTCGATCGTCAGGCACCTGTACTGGTATGGTGACTTAGCCTCTTTGGAATTCCAAGGACTGGGACCGATCGCATCATGTTCCTCCGAGATGGCAATCGAACATGTAGTTCACTATCGTAAGGTGTTTCAAGACAAACAGCGGTTCGCCGAAAGCCAGTACGTTCCGAAACGCTGGTGGCAACAGTTCGTTGCGTAAACTGATAAGTCGGTTGACTGTGGGTTTTTCGGGTTGACGTTGTCGTGGTGAAACGTCGGCGTGAAGACCCTGGAAGCTTGACAGTGGGTGGCAACCTTTCACGCAGTCTTGTAGAAGGGATGTGTGGATGTAGACATGTGCAAGACTTTGGCTGCTTCCCAAGAAGTAAAGACATGGTTGTTACAATACAACGTTCATCTATGGATACCCTCATCGTACGCAATAGTTCCCTTCTTTGCGTATGATCCCCTCTTTGCATACCATGTCACAGCCCAAGTTCAACGTCACAGCACACCCATCCGTACACCATGTATACTTTCCGCCAGGCAAGCAAGTAACCTCTCCCTCTTGATCGCAGGCCAAACACTGTTTCACCAACCGTCCTCCAGTTTCTGCAACAGCGAAAAAGCGAGTCCAGTAATTTATCCGCCTTTTCGTCGCCTTGCTCTCTTCGTCTCGTCCCGCAGAAGGTGTTGCGTTATCCATTTCTCTAAACAGCGATACATCAATGTACTCGGTCTTCGAACTGAGAATGGAAGAATGGCCAGTGCTGATGTTCCTCATCTTTATTCCTGTGTCTCGAGCTTTCACGGGGGCTTTGGCATCGGGAGCCTGCGTAGATTTTGCCTTGCAACGTGAGTGAGTTGATGTGGCAGGGGATGTAGGGGGAACTGCAGAGGCGGTGGATATAATACTTACGTTAGGTGTAGTTATGGCGCTCCTTGTAGGCCAGTAGAATTCGGAAGTCTCTGACCCAGAGGTAATCGGCATTGCCAATGGTGTCGCTGGTATTCCAGATGCGGCACTGCTCAATACCGAGAATGTAGGGAGGCTTCCTGACGGTGTGCTCAAGGTTTCCCAGCGCGTTATCCAAGGCAATACAGGTGTCCAAGGCAGATCGGTGCTGGAATTGCCAGGTACAATATGCGACATAGTGTGGGAGCAAGTAGTACTTTTACCCATCGGACTGGTTGGGCTGGCAGACGTGGCAAGTGTATCAGTCACCATTGTACTGCCCGCGCTTGGAAGAGAACCAGAAGCCATGGAGGTCGGCAAAGGATCATATGTAAAGGACGGTAAGACGAGAGAGGTAGTGCCAGACGGCCATATGGGAATACCGTCGATAATGCATGGTTCAGTCGGATGAGGGCATATCAGAGTGACAGCTGTGCTAGTGGGCTTACTGTAGTCAGGCCTATCGGACAGTGCCGTCACTGAGCCTGGTGATGGCGGGACGGCGAACCCGGAGGAATAGTTGCCAGTCTCATGAGGCGGCACATAAGGTAGTGTAGTAGTTGTTGTTCCAGTAAAGGTAAAAGTCGTAGTAGAACTCCTGATTGGCGGCAGCTGATTGGTTGTCGTGGATGTCTGATTGTTATTCTCATCTTGGGGAGCTCCCAGAGTACAGCTAACTATCAGTGCAATGAGGCTGAGATACACGTTGCGAGTAGACATGGTAGCGGCGCTAATGTACTTGCAAAACGTTCAGAAGGGTCGTTATATGTCGCAGAGGGAGAGGTGTCGGAGAGTCGTTTTATTGCCAACAGATATTTACATTCGCCAAATGCATCACTGAGTTGTTCATCGACGTGTCAAGCATGTATTGTATGGCCGAATATCGATACCGGGCAATCAGCAGTCGAGCGTGATTGTTACGAAAATGGAAGCGTGCTCATTCAATCAGGATCTGCGCCATGTTCATTTCCTGTTCATGTCCTGATCTCTGCTGCTTTTCTGAGTCGGTTCATGACCGCGGCGGCAATATCGTCACCTGTTTTATCGTCGATTCCCTCCACATATATGACCTCGACGCCTTTCTTGTCGAGCTCTCTTAGTGCTGAAAATAGACCTCTGGCAACATCCTCAGTCTTTGCGCCAAGATTGATTTCCCAAACCTGGATTGCTTCAGGCTTCACAATGTAGTGGTCGGCGTGCGGTATTTCGTGCTGGATGACAGACCGCACAAGGTTTGAAAGGCGCGACGGCGAGTCGTTGGCGTCTAGAGAAGCGGCCGTGTCCGGTGAAGCGCAAATTCCTGGTCCATTCGTATCCGATGTCTTCACCTTCTCAGCGCCCAAACCCAACACTTTATCCCAACTCTTGGTCCGAATGACACCGATGCGCCTCTTACTCTTGAGCTCGTCCGATGTAGGTTGGTTCGCGCCTGTCTCGAACAGAAGAACCGATGCCTTCGGACTATAGTGTCTGTACTTCATCCCAGGCGCGCGTGGTTTACTCGAGTCTTCCGCTTGCTTATCCTTGTATCCGACCACTACGTTCTCCCATCCTGGGCATTGCCGTAACTGTTCCACAGTGACGCCACCCGGCCTCAGTATCGCAGGTGGGCTTGAAAGTCCATCTATGACTGTGCTTTCAACGCCGACTTCGCATGGCCCACCATCGATTATGAGGTTTAGTTTGCCGTTTAGATCATCGTAAACGTGTTCCGCAGCGGTCGGTGAAGGTCGTGTGGATGCGTTCGCGGATGGTGCGGCGAGCGGTCGGCCGCATAGCCGCAACAAGGACAGGGCGATTATAGAACGTGGCATTCGTGCGCCAAAGGTAGGAAGGCCTGCCGTGACTTCGGGTGCGAGTATCGAATTCTCAGGGGCCGGTAGAATAATGGTCAGCGGTCCAGGCCAGAAGCGCTCAATCACCGGCCGGTAGATATCCGGTATGGGATCCTTCCCAGCATCCTTCCCGTCTCCTACGACGTCTAGTCTGCCCAAAAGCAGCGCTCGAAGCTGAGGTAAAGAGTGTATATGGACGATCAAAGGGTTGTCGGCGGGTCGTCCTTTGCTCGCGAAGATCTCCTTTACCGCCGCGCTTCTTGTCGCATCCGCGCCAAGTCCGTATACGGTCTCTGTTGGAAAGGCGACCGGGATGTTCGTATTCACAAGCTCGTCCGCTGCTTGCTTTAGTGTTCCGGCATTAGCCTCGCCCTCTGTATCGTCGTATTCTATGTCCCATTCGTCGATTAAGTCCTCTGACTTCCTGAACGTGATCTTCCCCAGTTTCTGAGGATCCACGCGCCGAACGCTAGTTTCAGGCATCGTTACGATGAAGATATTGCCCTTAGTTGGGGCGGTCGCAGTAATCGGCTCGTAGAGTTTGGCGGTGGGCGTGAAGGAGTTAATCGATCTTCTCAGCGTGGAAATCGGAACGCGGCGGGGCTTTGATGCAGCGACTTGCACCAAAGAACGTATGGAAGCGATGTGGATTGAATTACTCGTGGGTTTAACATTTGGGATGCGGAGATGGCGAGTGGGCATTAGAGTGATGACTGGTGAAAGCCAAAATTTCTCGGAACGTTGTGGGGCTCAGTTCCGATGACACGCGACGTCATGTCGGGAACGAACGCACCTGACGCGCTCGAGACTTTCACAACGACAACACCAACCCAGCTGTGATCAATCGACATGGTTTCTTCTATATTCACTTTCCTCCCCAGATATCATCTACCAAAGGTGTTCGTCATCGAACCATAATTCTGACCTAGTTGCAGCCCTTTATTCTCACCAGAACCAGAGAAAGTAGTGGTATTTTGATGTGTCGCAGCAACAGCCTTTTGCAATGCGCCTTGCATCTGTTCGTCATCCTCGCCCAAAGCGTCCTTCAGCAGAGTTGAGACTTCCGGTTCATTCGCAACAAGCTCCTCTACGTCTTCGTTGCACAATCGCTCCCTATTCTTCTTGATACCATCTGGAAAAGCGGATATAAGATCGTTGACTAGACTGGAAATCGACCCAACGAGGTCGATGAAACCTTGCCGAGAGAACAGCGCCCATTTCGTCTTCGCGTACAGACCGTCTTTCGTCTTGGATGCTTTATTGGTTCTGCCTAGAGCTAGCTTGTTCATCTTATCACACAACTTCCTCATGCGATCGCTGAGTTCAGGCTCTGATGATCTTCTCTCTAAGTTTTTGGCCTTCTCCTCCGTTACCTGAAACAGCTTGATGATATGCTCAAGCGTCCGTTGCGCGACGTCTTGCTCACCTTGGGAGCATTGGAGAGGGGTTTCAGCGTCCTTGTCCGTGATACCGACAACGCTTCCCCAATGAGAGAGCCGAATCTCGGATAAATGGAGCCTGATTTGGTATGTCTCGAAATCCTGGCCAAAATCTTTGGCTACACGAACGTACTGAAAGCATTCAAGGGCGTTATTGAAGAGTGCAGCGATGCCGAGAGCACCAAGTGTAAGTCCGGCTGCTTCTGCCATGCTGGAATATGCTAAGACGATTGATATCGCAGGAGCGCAAGGTAACGATTCTTCTAGTTATAAATCCCAGCGCAGGCCATCACATGAATCTAGCAAGCCGCGTTATCAGCACATGATCACCGTTGGTAAGTGGCTCCCCCATCCAAGTATCAAGCCTGAAAGGAGGAGGTCATAATCAAACATACGTGAAGTGGTTTCGGTCGAAAGCGACATAGTGAAGTTGGCAGCGCTACGAGTTACTTCTCCATCTTGACAGCACATTCATCAACGACGCGAACTACATGTGCATGCCCTTTGGCCTCAGCACTCATACGAGCATCATTGCCATCCCGATCCGTAATCTCGGCGGATGCCCCGTTCTTCAGTAGCAGCTCTACAACCTCTGCAAACCCGCTCTCAGCTGCGACGATGAGCGGTGTCTTTCCTTGTTCGTCGGTGCCGTTGATTTCCACTCCTTTTGCGATAAGCAAATTCGCAGCCTGAAGGAAACCGTGTTTAGCCGCAATATGAAGAGACATAACTTCTTTCTCCAGCAACATCTGAAGAATCTCATGGTTCTTGACCCAGAAACCGTCGCTGCCCAAGCTAACCACCAATTCTGCGCTCCAACGAAGAGAATTCAATAAGAGCTTGAAGATGGATGAAGACACCCCAGATCGCATGGCCAGAGACAAAAATCTCTGTTCTCGCTCGCTTTTGTGGACAATCGGACTGATTTTTGGTAAGAGAAATCGAACCACAGCTTCATGGCCGAATAAAATCGCTAAATTCATGCCAGAATCCAGGTAAAGGTGCAAGTCTTTAGTTCTGGAAAACAAGGTCTCCACAAGACGCTCGCTGCCACCGAAGCAGGCTGCCACAAAGGCAGGCGTGAATGCTGCCCATACCTCGATCAAATTTGGTGGCGCGCGATTGAGCTCATCTGGATCAGCGCCGGCGTCTAGTAGTACATGCACGACGTCTTCGAGACCTTGACCGCACGCATCCCAGAGTGCCGTTTCATTCTCGCATTTCTTAGTCGAAGGATTGTATGCTCTGACGTTTGGGCGACCTCCACGATCAAGAAGAGCTTTCAGGACGCTGGCATGACCCTCAATGGCAGCGGCAAAGACCGATCTATCGTCTACGGTTGCGCCCTGATCACACAACCAAATGACTACGTTTTCGTGACCTCCGTGGGCAGCGTAATTCAGTAGAGATTGCCCTGCTGGATTCACAAAGTGGTTTACGACATCGGAACGCGGTATACCGGGAAAGTTAGAGAAGTAGACCATCCACGGTAGCACGCCTAGAGCTGCCGAAAGATGCGTTGGGTGGATGGTCTCCAGCTCCTTGAGTGAAGGACCCTTTTCGGGATCACTGAACTGAACAGGCAACTCCCGTTTCATTGAAGGACTTCTTACCATATGGGATGACCACCACCAGCTGGTGTATGCCATGCCATCTTGTTTGAAGAAAGTGTCGATTCTGCTTTTTAACAGATCCATAGCCAGGCCTTCTGACTGTGCTTTGATGAGCCTGACATGAGTTGGCCAGTAGATTGTGGCGTATGATAATAGAGGAAGACGCGTATTTGTATCTTCATCATCACAGAACCAGTATTCCTTATCCGAGAGATTATTGTGGAGATAATCCAAGCACGTGTGCGCAATTTGGTGGTGTACTGTATCTGCTTCACAGAAAAACGGCCGAATGTCGGCGTCGTCTGCTACGCTCGACTCAAACAGATGTTCCTTTAGTGAGTAATGAACCAGGTCGACCGTAGGCGCGTGAGCAGTATCGGGGGTATGTCTGATGATGAGCAAAGACCTACACCATGTGATACGATCACTGAGTCTCTGCTCCACTGATATGGTGTCTGACCCACGGATTTCCAACACCGCTGCTAGCTCCGCTAGGTTCATGGGTCTCATCGCTTGTGCCACCCAGTGCAGCAATCTGATACATTCCGAGCGATATTGCGGATTTGGATGTACTTGGTGAAAAAGTCGGTTATAGAGAGGGACAAGTCCGGTAGGGAACTCGGCCAACGAACTCTCGATCTCTGTAGGCGTCTCTTTGACTGACAATTCGTCCATTACGCAACCAATCCAAAGGAACGAGTTGCCCGAGCGTGACTGTAGGATTTGTTTGACTTGGTCCTGTAGCGCTCGTGTGCAACCGGGCACTTGATCTGCCATTCCAGCTACTCGCGCATCGATGAATCTCGTGATACTCTCGTTGTAGCCCGGGTCTTGTATGGTGTCTAGGTCGATCTTAGACGCAAAGTCCATGCTTGTAATATTCCGACTCGCAACGAGAATCCTCACGTTTCTCATATCTTTGTCGGAGCTATCGGTATGGAGCTTAGACAGCTTCTGTGCCAACCAACGAGCTGTTCCATCGTCGCACTCATCGAGCCCGTCGATCAGATACACCAGACCTTCAAGCTCCTGCTCGTGCAGTAGATCGGTGACGATTCGCCAAAGGGCATCGCGCGACTGCATCGTAGCCTCAGCTCTTCGATCCTCCCGAACGTAGGGGTAGACCTTGCTGTGTAGACCTCGTTTTTGGTCGATGATTTGATGTATCAAGGTACGAAGTATTGCACATGCCGAATTGCGATTCGAATCCCGATGGTCGCAGAAGAAGTAAGCGAAGACTTCATTGCGAACATTGCATCGTTTCTCTAGCAAGGCCGTGATATGAACCGAAATCATTGTTTTGCCTTTTCCAGGCCCACCTGCAATCCAGAGGGTCTTGGATGATGACCCATCCAACCAATCCGAGAAAGTGCAGTCTTGCCAGATCCAGTCGCATGTGTCAGAAACGGGGCTACCCTTAGTGTTCACAACATATTCGCGGTCGACATCAGGGTCTGTCACCCAGAGCGCTTTGGTACACTTGTCGAATCGCTGCTCATCGGTATGGCATCCGGACTCATGGTTGATATTTCCGAAGTTCTGGCCTACCATGATACCATTATTGATATTGGCGATTAGGTTCGCAGTGTTTCGTACCGTCATGTCTGCCATGGTGGTGGGGCGATAGGCAAGATGTCCTCAGTGACGAGTCATCTTATCTTAAAGTCGCAGAGGACAGCAAACATACGACCTTGCACAAACCTCCTGTCCGTTTGCTAATTTAGAACCACGTATGTCAACATGGTGACATGTTGATTCATGTTAAGGGTGACTTTGCATGCTGCACTGAGCGGCCCAGACCGTAAACATCCTGAAGCCGTGCGACCTATGAAATTAAACGAAGGCCAGGGCATGAACATGTTTATGTAGTTGCAAGCAGCAATATACTGCTACATAATGTAAACAATAGTGTGTTGGAAATACACTTGCATTGCGATTATTTACCGTCTTACTCAGTCGCATGGTGCCTGCGTTCTAAGACCAGCACATTCAACAAGCGAGAGTAGTTGCAAGTGGCGCATCAAAGAATCAGAGTACACCGATCGTGTTACACTCGTTCTTTCTGCATGATCTTTGCTGCCCAACGAACGGGCAGCAAGCCGCCTTCATCACTGATGCAGGTGGACCTACATGAGCACCTAGCTAGTCAGCCATCTCCCCGTCAGACACCACTAAATTGAGTACATCAAGACCAGGAAGCTCCCAAATAATATCACTGAGTAAAGTTCAAAAACGTTTCCCAAAGGCTCGCATCACGAAAAGCCTTCCCGTGTCCTGTGAACATAGGAGAAGATTGGGCGAAGTTCCCGAGGCTCTTGGGCTAGTGGTACTGAGAAGATATGCGGGGATGGCTCCATAGCCTCGGGAGTCTTACGGACGTACAGGCAACGGCGATAGACCGCATACACTGCCGAACGCTTGGTGCTGATGTCTCTTTGGGTGACTGTTATTAGGGACCGAACATCTTGCCAAGACTTAGTGCTGTTTACACTTTGTAGTATTTGAGATTGGTGGAGGATGCGTGGGTAGTGACGATTGAGTCTTCCAAGAGTAAGAGGCCGGTATGGTGGCGAGGCTGACGGCACTTGCAGACCTTGCGCACATCGAGTTGCCCAGGCTATGGATGTGGACGAACCTCCTCATCGCATAGTTTGCGTCTCGTGTTCTTGCCGGATGTTGCGACGTTCGTCGTCCTATGGATAGACGAGGTTGAAGAAAGTGCTCCCCTACCTATGGAACTCGGTCGTATGGGAATGCCAAAATGACTGCACTGCGACGCGACAAACTTCCCCAAATGGACTGGTTATCGAGTGGTTGATGCAAGACAGCTCAACGATGAACTCATGGCTACTGGTAAGCAGTAAGCAAGACTACTGATTGGTGAGATCTTCTTCGGTAGTTGTTCGGCAACTGAGGGTTATCCGGTACACTTTCCCCTGAAAACTACCTAAGTAGATTACTAATTACTGATTATCTGGAGAAGACGGCGACGCCATGTAAGGGTCGCCGGCGCAGGGCGCTGTTGCTGGGACTATTAGCCAATAGCATGGTTCTCGTATGTCAGAAGTGCCAGTCGTGGATCTTCCCAAGCACCAGCCGGGCAATTTGATGGTCGATCTGAACCACGGAATGAACGAGACCCGGGGTAGTTTCCGCTAGCGTCGCGCTAAACAACGATTTCGTCGAGCTTATCTCTACACTTGCGCTGGACGCCACGCCGCTCCGTCATCTTGATCAGATTCACACGGTGCCTTCCGTCTATAGCGCATGTTGCCAGTGGGTCAAACGGACTTGCGTCTTGGAGTCTATTCACATCTTGACAGGCAGTTTGCGGAGTTCCACGGGGTCTGTCCGCCAAGTGCCTCTTTTGGCGTGCCAACAATGAATATTTTTTCATCAAAAAAAGAACTAAAGTCATCTCCAGGCTCCGGACAAGCGGACGGTAATAACAAAAAAGAAGTTGGCTAGGGGTGTATCGTGGATGACATCCATCATTGCTGGGCTGCACCGCGCGGGAACTACCCGACGTAGCACACTGAATTGTTTCCCATCGGATGATGCATCCTCCAGTCCATTTCGCGTCAAGAAGACTTATGTAGTCCACGTCAAGAGAAATCGAAAGCTGTAGGGGACTACTAGAGGATGTTCGCAACTTCACTCATACTCCCCGCAACAGTCATGACTCGCCGTGGTGCTACTCTAACTCGGATCTATCCCCAGTCGCCTCTTAAGAGAACACTGCGAATTCCCAGCACCTCCTTGTCTAAGGCCTTTTCACTGCTACATCGGCATGACTAGGCAAACAAGAGGGTCTCGAAGGGCACTCTGTCATTCCTGGACTTCTTTCGCAGCCAACTCAGGGTCTGACTATACTGCTGATCACGGAATGGCATCCGTTGTCCTTCAATAGCGCATTGCCGCTCGTAGCTCCAGTCTTGGCGACTATACCCCAGCCATGTGAGCCTTGCAGATCGACGTGGGCGATTACTGTCTTGGGACGGTTGTTCGACTACCCCAGACAATGGATTATGGTCGCCACCGAGACTGTTGGCTGCACACTGACAAAGTAGTCCATGTACTAGCGGATCAACCATGAAAAGATACTCGAATTCGTTCGAGACCAAAGACACCGGCTATGAGGAGCGTTGGGAGTGACCCTTAACTCCACAGTGGGGAACTTACGCTAGTCTGCAGCCGTGGATGCAAAGAAATATAAGATAGACGAGATCTGCTCACTATCGTCAGCATCTCTTCACCCTCCATCACTGCATTACACAATGTTTGCGAAGACATCTCTCGTGCTCCTTACCGGGCCAGCTCTGCTGGTCTCAGCTTTCCCCGAGATAGCTCGTATGGTCGCTGAGAAGCGCATCCAAGAGCGTCAAACAACGCCACAAATCATCGAATTCCCAGAATACCCAGGCACACCCAACCACGCCCTCTTCAACCAATTCGACCCTGCCCTCCAACTCGTCAACACATCTGGCGAGCACGAGTGGCGCGCCCCAGGCAAAGGAGATATCCGCGGTCCTTGTGCCGGCCTCAACGCCGCCGCGAACCACGGCTACATCCAGCGCGACGGTGTTGTCGATGCAGCAAGCATCAACACCGGTCTTTGGCAAGCTTTCGGCCTCGATAAGACAGCCACCATCTTCCTCGAGACCGCAACGGCCTTCTTCAACGGCGACCCCATCTCCGGCCGCTGGAGCATCGGTCCCCATTCAGACAAGACCAGCTCTCTTCCTCCACTGGTTGGTGACCTCCTTGGCAACGAAACAGGAATCTGCGCATACGGCCATCTAAGAAGTGAGGGCGATGCCAGTATCACCCGTGGCGATTGGCTTGCACCTGAGATGAACTCCAACTGCCGCTCCTACCCGCAATACATGCAAGAGCTCTTTGACCTCTCCAACCAGCGCGCAGGAGGTCTGATCACGCCCCGCGTCCTTGCTGAGCACTCCAACAACCGCAAAAAGCACAGCATCGCTACCAACCCATTCTACTTCAGTCCCGCGTACGCTGGTGTTGCATTCACCTTTGGCGCACACATGTTCGCGTACCACTTGCTTGCGAACCACAGCGCTGAGGCTCCCCGCGGATTCTTGACGCAAGATGTATTCATGGACTTCTTCAGCTACAAGCGCGACGCCAGCGGTGCGTTGACGTACAAGTATGGCTATGAGCGCATTCCAGACAACTGGTACAAGCGCCACCCGCTCGACCCATGGACGCTTGCAGACATTGGTGTCTCGACCGCACAGCAATGTGCCGCGTACCCGTTGAACTGCCAGGTCGGTGGCAACACGGGCGCCGTCAACAGTTTCTCGGGCGTCAACCTGGGTGACATCACTGGTGGCTTTATCAACTTCGCAGAGGACTTGAACGACCCCAAGAAGATGGGCTGCTTCATCGCGCAGGCTGTGCAGGCGGATACCCCGTCTTTCTTGAGCAAGCTTCTTGGGGGTGCTGCTCTGACTGCTGCTTTGGCTGCTGTTGACAGTCGTCTTGGGCCGGCGCTGCAGCCGCTTAAGGATCTAGGCGGTGGATGCCAGGGCGTGCCGGCGGGCAGGAGTATGTTCGACTATGGAATCAACTTCCCCGGTGCCACTCTCGAGACCGAAGGTCCGAGGTCTGGACAATAGAGTTGGTCTGTAGTGTCAGGTGTAGATAGCTCATAGATAAGAGTATTAGTTGTATCGGATTACAAATTCTTCAGTTCCATACCTCCTCTGGGATATGCAGTGAATGAGAATTGTGAGGTGTATTAGCAAGACTGCTGGTAGCACGGGAGTGAGCAGCGTCTGCTTCCACGCTTCTTTATTTGTTGAGGACACTCGTCTCACAAAGCGGTTGAAGTGTTGACAGAGTACATCGTGAAGTCACCCAAAAGTAAAATGCGGTACTGTCTCAACAATAATCCAGATCAGTCTCGCGATACGTGCGTAATCGACAGAGGATGTGAGCAGAAAGGAGGTGTCGCGCCTGCCAGAACTCGAAATTCTAGACCCACATCTTCTCCATCCCCATTGGCCCTGCTCGGCTCCTGTAACGGCCTAGCCCCGCACTAGTCCCAGCTAGTGCGGCGGCATCGCTGAACCCTGAATCCCCATCCCAACTTCCTCAAAACTCCCCTTCCGAGTCGTCCCACCCCTGCTATCGCCTTTGCATAACCCGCGATAGCAAAAACTGTCCTACATCATGCCTTCTGCAGCCGATATCCTCAGCGATCCTGAAATCGCGCAAGCATACGAAGACGTGCGCTCTGACAAATCCGAGACCACGTGGCTTATCTTGAAGGTACATCCGACAATGCGCCCGAACGGTTTTGTTCACCGAGACGAGATCGAAGGCGTGAAGTAAGCAACTATGAGAAATCTGACGGCTGACCATCCCCAGTATGCATCCGCAACCTCAGATAACCTCAAACTTGCCGGCACGGGAAGCGGCGACATTGCCGAGATGACGGAGAGTCTTGGCGACGACGAAGCAGCATACGCCTATGTGCGCATGAAGCTAGGAAACGACGAGTACAGCGAGCGCGTCAAGTTTGCTTTTGTTGTTTGGCAAGGTTTGTCATGTCCCTGACTTGCATGTGGATATCGCTGAGCCGTCCATAGGACCCCAAACAAAGGTGATGCGCAAAGCCAAGATGAGCTTCCAGAGTGGGCAGGTCAAGCAGGTCATCCGAACCTATGCTGTGGAGATCCAGACAGGGGACAAGAAGGATTTGGAGGAAGAGGCTGTGACGATGAAGCTTAGGAAAGCTATGGGTGCGAATTGTGAGTATACGTTTTGCTATTTGTGTTGATGGAGGAGCATTCGATATTTGGTACAAGACCAGAACATGATGATGTAGGATGTGTGTGCTAATCTTTTGAACAGATGATCGCCAGAAAACAAACTACTAGAGTATCTTATGCCATACGGTAACGAATTAATCCGACTGCACGAGTCGACCTAGGGTGTCGTACTGTGGTATCACATTGCCTTCGATGCCTTGCGTCTTGCACAATCCCAAAAGCTGCTCTCTAGGCTCGGTCCCAAGCCAGTACCCCGTAAACAGCTGGGCTCCCACGTCATATGTCAATTTCCTTAGCTGCGGTGTTGCGGCCTTCCACTCTGGCACCCGGTCTTGTACCCATTTGCAAGGTTCACCCTCATGAGACGTAACTACATCAGAGGCTGGTATTTGACCCGCAAGGTACTGTCGGAAGATGGCCATGGCGTTGAGATCTTCAAGGCGCGATCCGAGTGCTTCATACGCGGAAAGGTCATTCGTGATTGTCAATGTTTCGAGCGTCGGAGGGAGATGTTTCGCTAGATTTGGCGTATTATTCATACCAAACAGCACAGGGAATGACGCAGTCAAAGTCGTGAGAACGGGGAAATCGTGGAGTGGGCCTAGACCCTCTCTTAGAGGTTCCGCGGCGTTGGTTGGGGGGTCACCGCTACCATCGTTGTTATAGTGCTTGTAACGCACAGTTAGGTCGGTAAGCGTGCCGCGTATATGCCGTAGTGTATCCTTCAAGATCGACAAACGGAGAGGTGGGTGCTCTGGATGCAAACAGCAATCGTAGTAGAAGACCTTGACGTTGGGCGTCTGCCTGAGCAGGTACTGGATAGTGAGAGGATCCATCGAAGAGGGAGTAAGACGGAGAGTCGTCAGTGTCTGCGATAGAGGAGGTGTCTCTAGTGGCCACTCGAATGAGCCGTCCACTCCGTCTGCCTCGTCCCATAGTCCGCCATAGTCATCATAGTTGCCCCCTCTCAATGAGCACGTAACAATATCGAGCGACTCTATCGCCGGCAGATAGAAAAAGAGAAGTAGAGTCTCTTGCTCGCTCCAGAAACTACGCTCCCACGTTGCGGCCGCCCCCTCCGTCTCTTCCAAGGTAACGCACACAGTTTTCAACTTGGCGAACCATAATGTTTGTCCGTCATCTGCTTCCGACGCTGCAGCTTTGCTCATGATGGCATGCTTCATCATAGCAGAAAACCACCGGTTATTCAATAAGAATCCCCACTCCATAGTCATAGATTCCAGATGCGCTTGGCACGTGCCGACGAGAAGTGCGATCAACATTTGCTGCGCCTCTTCTTTCCAACCACAGAACCACGCCTGGAACCCTTCCTCTTTTACATGAGCCTTGAACATCTCATTCTCCCAGTCTTTGCCACTCGTATCATACTCAATGTCTGGGAAAATAGTGTCGACAAGGTCTAAGTAGCCGTACTCAACACATCCCTTGGCGCAGAACTCCAGTCTCTTGATCAGCTGGATGTAATCGGGCTTCTTCGTGAGCGTGCGGATCAGAGACTGTATTCTAGGCGCTTTCTCAGTTCTTCTCTGCATACCACGCTGCGATCCTCTAGGAGTTTCTTTTACATAGGTGTTGTCCCACGTGAGGGTGATGGTGTGGTACGCTGCCGGTATGGCGACGGCGTGGAGGGCCTTGCATGTTTGAGCTAGGTTGATGATGGCGCGGCTTCCAAGATCGGCGAGTATGGAATCGAGTAGTTCAGCAGGAAGCTCCGTGATTGATGCCATCCTGATTTCTTCGAGAAAGAGTGAGGGCGAGGTATAGGCGTGAAGGAAGACGGAAGGTGCAGACTCGGATATAAGGGAATTAGGCAGCCGTGTCAGTGCGCGACTTCCAAAACGGGTCGCCTTGTTGACTCGCATAGTACGCTATCGTCATTCATAATCGTGAGATCGTGTATCTATATCCATATATCCAAGCGTATTATGCAGCATCTATAGCGAAGGCTTGTTCATGTGCGGAAACACATGTCCTAGCCCACCACCGGGGTCCGTTTTCGTCTCGCTAGGACTCGCCCTTGACGCCGCATCGACTGTTGGTTGCAATTCTGTCGCAGGATGATCTCTGCCCTGATCATCGTCCTGTTTCCTTGCCAGTTTGTTATCGACATGGTTCTCGAGCCATTTATGTTCCGCTTGGTTCAACCTCAGACTCTCTTCCACGTCGCGCGTGAGCTTGTCGACCTCGTCTTCCAGCAACTCGTCGTGGCTCTTCTTGACTGTCTCCTTGGATGCCACGGGTGCCTCAGCAGGCGCGGTTGTTGCCCAGAGCGCTTCCAGCTCGTCTGTCCACCCGCATGCCTCTGCCAACTTTCTCACACCGCTATCGCAATCCTCCAGCAACAAAACATCGTCTGGCCGTGTTCCCATATCGCCGACCCTCTCTGAGTTTATCAGCAGACGCGGGGTCTCGTCTTCGCAAAGTTGCGGTAGTGAAGAGAAAGGAGCTACGCTGAGCGACGTGCCCATGACTATGCACAGATCGGCTTGTGCTGGGAGGCTTCGGTTGTCGAAGAATGCGGATGGCAACTGCTCTCCGAAGAAGACGATTTCAGGCTTGACGAGTCCGTCGCATAACGAATCGACGCAGCGAGGCACCGATTTGTTCTGGATGGCTTCGTTCATGCGCTCCTTTGGGTACGACTTCTTGCAGTCGATGCAACATTGCCTGTACCGAATCAGTATTGCTTGAAGCATGTAGAGAAGCGCCTACTCACGTCGCGAAACTGCCATGCGCCTCTATTATCTTGTCACCGGGGACTCCAGCCTCACGCTCTAGACAGTCGATGTTCTGAGTGAAGAGCTTCAGTAGCAGCCCTTTCTGGTAGAGCAAGCTTATGAAGGAATGTGTTATCGTCGGCCTGAACTTCCCGGGGTATAGTTCTTGGGCGAGAGAGTAGAACGGCTCGGGCGTCTTGCGGAAGAAATCGATGTCGAAGACGGCTTCGGGGTATGGCAGGTTCAGGCGAGCGAGATTGGCATATAGGCCGGTTTCAGGTGATCTGAAGTCTGGTATGCCGGCTGAAGTGCTTATGCCCGCGCCTGTCTTCCCAATGTCAGCACGCGCCTAACCATGCCAACGCGCTGGAACTCACCATGACGACAATTTTCTTCGCACGCCCATCCTTGATGTATTGCGCAAGAGCCTCCAAGGTACGCGCCGATAAGGTCTGAGGTGGCGCATTTGGGTCTACAACCCGTGACTCGTCCTGCCCCATCCTGCCTCTTTTGCCTTTGCTCTTTCGACCTTTTTCAGCGTTGCGCCACGGCTTGTTCTGTTGCGCCTGTTGGCGGTGCGCTTTATGTTTGCGTCCTATTTTGAAAGATTCGAATGCGCGAGTGTAATAGTGAAAACGAGAAGAACGTGTGACTGTGATGGATAAGGCTGTGGGACGTATGACAGGCGCGTATTGCATGCCGTGGTGGGCGAAAGTGCCCCACGGAAATTATATCTCGGGAGTCCGGCGGAGGTGCTGCGTCATGGTCATGCAACGCCAGCGACGCCTCCTCACCAAATGCTCCCACCGACACCACACACCTCACGACTCACGGTGCGACGCAAATTGTTGAAACATTGCTAGTCGATATATAATACCTCAATATATGTAAGCTACTTAAAACACGGCCCCAACTGATACAAGCATTCTTCATTGGGACAAGTCCCCGTTACCTCCTCTCCCGAGCAACTCACGTTCGCCACGACTTCCTTCCCATCAATCGCGTCTTTGACGTCCTTTAACCGGTTGTCTCGCGCGCTTTTCTCAACAGTCTCTCGAATCGCCATGCAATCGAATTTCCCCTGGTCTGTTATACCCGTGAACTTGAGCACGACCTTCATATGTGCGACTTCTTTCCCTTCTCCGTCCTTGACGCTCACTCGAACATACTCGGGCGCGTTACACCACCTCAATATCTTCTTCCTCGCATTAAAGGAAAGGCAAAATTTCGGGTTGCAGCCGGGGCAGATCGTAGACTCCTGGTCAAACTTGTAACAATTCTTCTCATCCTCGCCACTCTTCTGGAAGGTATCTGCGATCTGAGCGATGAAGGCCTTCTGTAGCGACTTTCCGTTGTACTTGACCCCTCCTTCGTCTTTACCGGGGATGTAGTCACTCTCAACATTGACTTCAACGAAGTTTGTTTTCTTGTCCACGAAACCATCTTTGTCCGAGTACTCTATGTTATCAAATTTGTCCTTCTTAGTTTTGCAGGTATTAGCGCCAGTTTTATCGTCGTCGCAGCGGTTCTTGAGCGTATCGATCAGGCCTTCGGATATATAGCGACCGTACCATTGGCCGACGTGTTGGCGTTGGTTACTTATCTCGATTGAGAAGGTGTACGGTTGAGGACCTGAAGTGGGACTCGGGGTGGGAGAGGGTAAGGTCGCCAAGGTAGTACTAGGAAAAGATGTTGATGTGCTGACTACATTGGACATAGAGATGAGGGTCGAGGAGGCAGTGGAAGTACTGTTTGACCAGGCTGACGAAGAGCTGGTGAGGACAGTCGGGGAAGTTGGAGTCGGCACTTGCGTTGGAGTCGTAGCCGATGAGGTCGCCGTGGCGATGCTTGATACTGGTGGTGGGCTGTATGTTACCCAGGTTGGTGGTTTGCTCGCTGGTAAGTCAGTTCAGCATCACGCATTGGTCTTCTAGATGGCACTAACTTGCGCCCTTATTTCCTCCTGCGCTTCCGACGAGCAACGAAAAGAATGCTACGCCAGCGTAGTACTTCATCTTTGCAGTATTCGAAGTTCGCATCATGGATCACTCATTTTCGAAGGTTGCGAAGATGCTGTGATGTGTCTTGAGAAGATATAGCGACCTGTCAGTTCAATGTCGCAACCCGTCAAGTTCGTTACGTGAAGTTGGTGGTCAGGAATGTGCCGCTTGCTGCTCAGCCATTCCATCATCGCGAAATCGTTGATCAATGCCTCAGCGTCACGGACTTTACGCTGTAGAATCTGCATGGATGGATGGTTACGTCAATCTTCATTTGAGGGTGGAACTACCCCATTATCGCAAAACTAGAACGAGTCTATCTGATAGACTTTTCGTATTCGAACGCCTTTGAAGCCTTCCGAGGTTGTTGTCACCCAGCTCAACCTGTGGGCATGACGAAGATACGACGAAGAGATATACTCAAGTGCCCTTCCCCCCCTTGCTTAGATACACTCGCAGAAACAAATCCTGCTAGGATGAGATCCGAAGGGTCAGAAGGGAACGGCCCTTCCGAGATCGCCGCGCGTCGAGTCATGGACACTACGCCCCGCCACTAGCTACACTACCGACCAAACTCTCGCACAAGTACAACAGCTATAACAAAACACCGCATCCTATAACGTCGGAACGTACTACAACAATGCGGTACAGCCAATATTTCTCCAAGCTGGAAGTTCCTGTGGCCATCGTTGCTTGAATATTGGTAAGGGTTATGATTTATGACCTCCGCGCCTCACCGCTAGGTACATAAGCGCTCCAGAGCTATACCGGAAAAGGACTTCCTTTCTCCATCGTGGGAACGGTCCGAAGCGCTATGAGGGGTTCCAATAGGCTCGGAGGTTTGGTACGTCGGCTTACCCACTGAAAATGCTTAATAGTCGGCAGTTATGCTGGTCACTTCAATTCCTTTCGTTTGTGGTTGCGTTGTTCAAGGAGCATTGTATACGATTCTCGACCGACCAATTTTCTACAACATTTCATCCTACCAGCAAGTACTCACAAATCAGTTACCATGTCTCTGAAGGACAAAGTCATCGTCATCACCGGAGCTGCGTCAGGCATGGGCCTCGAAACCGCCCGCCTGTTCGCCAGCAAAGGCGCCAAACTCTCGCTCGCCGACGTACAAGAGAAGCCATTGAAAGAGCTCGAGTGCGAACTTCAGAAATCAGGTTCGCAAGTCATGACCCAGGTCGTCGACGTGAGCAAGCGTGGCGATGTCGAAGGCTGGATCGTAGCCACAGTCGAAAAGTTCGGAAAGCTTGACGGTGCAGCCAACCTCGCAGGTGTAACTGGCCGACAAGGCGCCGTCGCCGGTATCGAGGAGGTGGAAGATGACGACTGGGACTTCGTCATGGCTGTGAATGTTACTGGGTTGAGAAACTGTTTGCGCGCTCAGGTACCGCACATGAATGAGGGAAGCTCGATCGTCAACGCGGCCAGTATCCTGGGCATCATTGGTGCTCCAAAACAGTTGGCGTATTGTGCCTCCAAGCATGCGGTGGTCGGGATGACGAGAAGCGCAGCGAAAGAGTTGGGGCCGAAGAAGATTAGGGTCAATTGCTTCTGTCCGTAAGTTGACATGTTGAAACACAATTTGTAGGTATCAACGCGCTAAATCCGTCCAGAGGACCCGTCGATACCCCCATGTTGAGGAAGGCATATGAGATTCGAGGCGCACCAGTCGATTACTCATTCCTTCCGCTAGGAAGGGAAGCACATCAAACGGAGATTCCGCCGCTTATCGAGTTCCTCATTTCGGATGCGTCGTCGTTCATGACTGGAACTGCTACGCCGATTGATGGTGGGTGGTATTGCTAGATTCAGAGCGAAGTTTTACACATGCAGCCAGGCTTTTGAGCCGAGGTTCTTGGAGATGCGATACTTTTCTCTTTCGTAGAGTATCTCCTCGCGTATCAGTCGTACGAAATACGGGAGGTGTGGTTGGCTCGTCTTCTCTGGGTCATCGCAGCTTTTGAGCCGATCATATCAAGCCTAGTATGATGTGAGTAGGTTGAATCAAGCGGAGAGGAAACAAATCATAGCATTGGATAATCCATTTTAGCTCCTAAAATTCCAGCTGCAGATCTATCAGCAATGTCTTCCCCCGAATCCTGTACCAATTTCGCTCATGATCTATTGTTCTCCAACATGCAGCCCGTCCAAGTAGCTAAGAACCCGCATCACGTACGGGTCGCAATCATGAGACCAAGCTCCTTGCGGCCACCATGGACTCATATCTCCATTGCTCCAGTGAACCGGGATAACGAACCATGTCTCGGCCTCTTCCGCCCAGACATCGATGTGACCAAACTGCCGGATAGGAATCACCTCGGAAGTCTGAGCAAACCAGTTCAACGGTCTTGAGTCGTGTGTTGAATTGACCTTGGTAGCGCAATTGCTCGAGCCAGTCGACCACCGAGACAAAAGGCGCCGTAATTGTGAGATATTCGAGCGAGCGAGGGAGCAACTGGTGTATAGGGACGGATTGATGCTGCTGCCCCAGGACACCAAAGTCAGCGCCGAGAAGTAGCATTTGCGGAAGAGATAGCAGGGTCAGCGCTTGGAAAGCACAGAAGCTAGAGAATGGGCTGACGTAATGCAGAAAGCTCGAGTCAAGGTCTTTATATACATCAATCCACAACCTGGTTAGAGTTTGTGATAGTGAGCTTATCCGCTTTAGTACCACGTCTGCGTGGCCTTCTCCCGGTGTTCCGATTATGTTAATATTCTCGTGGTAGCGATCCGACTCCTCGTCATCTTCTGCAAAGCTGTAGTCTGGGTTGTACCACTGGTTGTTGAGGTATAGCTTGACTTCGCGCAAGCTGGGATATAGATTGGAGGAAACAAAGCAGTCTTCGAGTGCCCGACACGAGTCGATAGTATTTGGGCTTAGCAATAAAGTAGAGACTTCCAATACAATGTTCTGCACATTAATACCGGGCGATGGTATTTCGTTCTGGGTCTGCGCTCGTTTGAGATCAGGACAGCGGCACTCGTGTGATATCTTGAGGGTCTGCAGTTTCGGTAAGAAAATCCAGCTCGATGCTATATCGTAACCGAGATAATACAGAGTCTGTAAGCGACACAATCCAGGAATGGCGGTGAGATCGAGTGGTAGAAGAGCCGCCGAGTCGGACGTCTCCTCAAGGTATCCGAAGAGCCCTTCCAGGGGTTGGCAACGGTAGCGATAGTAGCTATCATAAGTGGAAGCGGTAGTAAAGCCAATGTCGGATAGGATTTCAATCGTCAGGTTTCGTAACTTCGGGACGATTGTGAGTATGAGTCCTGTCCACGCTACGCCATCGCCTGCTTCCAACCGGCGCATCCAATCCCCAACGCGATTGGCCCAGGGAGCACTATGAAGGCCGATCTCTCGAAGACAGCCGGCAGCACAACTCATAGCGTCGGGATGAACGACGAGTTCAGCACCGTCCTTGGATGCTGATACTGATAACAGACGGACTTTCGGAGCCAACTGAGGGTGATGAAGCAGTGTTTGAGCAAATGTGAAAACGCGATTTCTCATGGCGATGGGGTTTTGATACTCCTCGCTGTAGGGCCTTCCTATCACGGGTGCATTGTAGAGTATGTCTTCTGCGGTGCTTGAGAGCTTTTGGCATGTCGATGCTAGACTGTAAAGATTGGACTGGGGAAGGTAACGGGCAACGGAAAGCAGGAGCTCGGATGGTAGACCCTTGAGGTTTGGCATCATTAACGAAGTCTTGTTGCCAGAGTTTGGTGTTTTGGTATCGAATGGCGAAGCGGATGGAGTCGATGAGAGGTATTATGCGTTACTCCTGATGCGTTTATCTCGCCTGGGCGAGAGCCCATTCGTTAGTGCTGGAGCCTGGGTGCTCCTCACTGGTGCACGTACCGATCATTGTGCGACCAGCGTTGCCTTCCATTACTTTCACTTGGTGTGTGACGTGCAAATGTTTAATCAGCCGCTGCTTCTTTAGTCGACCCCGTTCGTGTCAACTGATCGTGTAGCTCCGCGCTCATCCACCAAAACGCACACTGCAAACTCTCCACACCATGTATCCTCCAGGCCTTTCGCGCTTCGAGATTTTACCCAACGAGCTCAAGCTTCTTATCATCAATCGCATCGACACCAGCAGCCAAGCTTCTTTAGCGCGTGTATCGAAGACCATCCACCCTGTCGTCGAAGAAGTGCTCTACAAATTGGTCTGGATCGAGAAGCCAAACACCACGATGATCGTGTTCCCTATTGCGAGCTTCGTAAGAACAATCCTATCGCGCCCTGACTTGGCGCATAAAGTAAAGCAGGTTACCGTAGGGGTCAGTGGATTACAAGTCTATGCCAATATGGAAATTGAAGACCTTATAGGCTTCAACGTATAATCTATCTTCACGACCCCGCACGTTGAGATAAGTAGGATAACAAAACCAATACACCACATTCCTCACGCGTTCGGGACTAGTTGTTCGGAAGATCTTGCTAAGTGACGAGAAGGCGGTTATTGGTAGAAATAGACGGCCATGTGATTGGGAGAGCGCTTTCGGGATCTGTCTTTTCTGGCTCTTCTCCATTATTATCGTACAATACCATCTCCTCACCCCAGCCATCTTCTTCACCAACGACTCAGACATGAACCTCACGCCCTAGGCTCCTTCCCACCAATCTGATCACTCTCCCTAACAAAACCCCCCTTACCCTGCCCAGGCCGAATAACCTGCCCCTGATTCTCCTGCTCAGCCGCCCACTTCTTCAGCGTATCCAACCCCACACTCTTCAACGCACTCTCATGCGTCGACTCCAACTTGACCTTAGGCACCTCACCAATGCCCTTATCCGCAGCGCTCTTCCACGACGAAGCTTCGAGGCAATATCTTTGTCCTGGGCCTACACCAGCTTTTCGCAGGTCGGTACCGTTTGAGGTGCTGAAGTCTAGGAAGCTGTTGGTGAGGATGGCGGCGATGGGGTTGCTGCTTGTGCACATTCCGGCGTTGATGGTGGAGGGGAGGTTCGAGGGGGTTTTGGACTCGGCGGAGTGCTTGTGGAGGGGTGCGTTGAGGACTGTGCTGTGTTAGCTAGTTGATCATGATGGAAGTGTAGAGATGACTTGACGTGCCGTTCTTTTGAGTGACGTCCATCTTTCCTTGTTGGTTCTTGCCTGACATCTTGAGGGAGTGTCTATTGAGGTTTGCGAGGTTTCAAGAGTTTTGGATGTGGTTGTGAAGTTGAATGGCTACTTGATGCTGGCGTAGAGTTGGAGATTTGGTGGAGGTTGGAATTCGTATGCAGTTCCCAGATGTAAGTATGAATGCGATCAAAACTGACGTCAATTGAACCGTTTTGTTCCTGCATTTCTACGCTTTACTCGGTTCGCTCAAGGCACGATCCAACAATGATGCCTCCATTACCTCCTCCGATGAATGTCTTGACGTCAGCGATATCTAAGCGTCAGAGCGTATTTTGACGTCGTAGCATTGTTCCATTCGAAGTGTAGACGCATATGTAAAGACAGACTTCCTTTTTGGAGCTGGGCGCCCGGACAGATGTAGTCGCATACTGTGGTAGGAGATTCCTTCCTCAGATACCCTTTCAACACAACCCATGGGTTTGCCCTAGTCTCGATCAATACTAGCGTCATCTTCACATCTCCGACCGTGCGCATGCATACACACCCACCTTGCACTGCATTTCGAACCACCACACCACCCGTGGTAGTACTGCATACGCATTTATTCACCCACCTCCCCATAGTCACACCGCTCCTCCAAACTCTGGGTCCTTCTCCTTCGTCACTTCGGCCGCGCAACACAATACTTGGCAAGCATCACACTGTTACAAGTCGGCCTTTCGCAAACACCGACATGCCGACAGCAGCCTGTGCACTCGCCCAAACGCTCACTCCCTCACTGAACCATGGCCATCGGCCAAACGCAGAACTAGCACCCAGCCTCGCACACGTGTTCAAATGCCATGGCTTCCGTCACCTGGTGCGAAAGTGACGGAGATCCAAGTCAGTGAGTCCTGTTCTCTTTTCACCGAGGACAGGCCGCATGATGGCAAGTGCCACGCCGTCATTTGCCTCATGAACTTAACAGATTAGCCACGGCTAGATGAATCGATTATGAGTGGAGACGACGGCTCCATCTGAGTCGTTTGGGAAATGACGTCGACCTCGTCATTCTATTGTGCCGCGTTCTATTGCCAATTCCTCATCTCACGACGAGCGTTTGGCGAACACATAGTAGTCCGCCGGCAGTTTAGCGAAGAGGATCACTAACGGTGTGGGAAGGTACAGGGCACATGCCTGCTCGAGCACTTCAAACCCCTCAAGGGAAGGAAGAACGCATAGCCAGTTCAATGCAGCTGCAGGTCGATCGCAAACGTAGTGCATGGTCTTTTTGAAAGAAGAATGCAAAAAACAAAACCTATAACGGCGGTCACGAACGACGATCTTGCGGCATTGATGCGGATGTAGTGTATGTGCGAAAAACGGAAATGTTCGCATGGTCGCAATTGCTGAAATGTCAATTGCGGGGAAAGTTACTGCAAGAACTAAATTGACTTGCATGAAGTAGAAGGAAGAAACGCAGGTTGACGTCGCGGATGGCTGCATGCCAATCTAGGCCCTTAGGCACGACGATCCGGGGAAATGCGCGGGTACGATGGTGTTGGACTGCATTCGACCCACGCGTGATTGAACGTGTTTATATGAATTATCTGTCTATCAATGCATTCGAACTTGCTAGGCTGATATCGCTGTCCAATCATGCCTTGTATGCGCAAGAATCGAGCCTCAAAGCCTCTTCTTCCTCTGCCACTTCTTGTCAAGAAACGCTAATCCTCCGTGTGTTATGTACCTTGGTTCAGCGCATCGGAAGGTTGATCTGTTGTCCAGCCACGTCGACCAAGAAAGAAACCGAACAGGCCTGCAGCCTACATTAACCTAAAAGTCTACAAGATAGGTAACCTAGCGTCGATGTAGGCCCTAGACCTGTTCAGGGTTTTCCTCATAAATAAGGTGCAGCCACCGCAGCCATCTAGCCTTGCAGTCTCTGCCGAATCTCAGCGACGACGTTCCGTATGCGCGGTTCCTTGACCTTTTGCTCGGCGCGGGTGATGGCATCGCCTATCTGTAGAATGTCCCTACCAGCCTCGCAGAAGTCTGGACCTAAGCAAAGCAAAGTGCCGGTAGCCACAAGCGCGCGATATACAGCCTCGGAATCGGTAGCTGTTGTAAGAATCTTGGATAGATCGTCGAGCAAAGAAAGCGCACGGTCCGCGTTGTTCTCGGAATTGAGTAGTACTGAGTAATTGATGTAGAGTGTAGTGAGCGCGATGATCAAGTTTCGGTTCGTCGATCCTAAGAAGGGTGAGACCAGTGGATGGATGTTGTCAAACTCTGTGCTGGCAAGTAATCGTCCCTTTTCTGTTTGGAGCAGATTGCTGAGACACCGTATAGCCATCATTGTGTTGTTGGGCGGTGAGGATTCCGTGAAAACCCCTGATTCGATAAGGTTTGGTAACAGACTTTGCTCAGGCGACACTAGGAAGGCTGCCGGTTCCTCGAAGGCAAGGACAAGCCGTAGCAAATCTAAGGCGGGCAGACGCTTCTCTGCCGGCCATTGTGTTGCGGCTTTGACAAGGAGCTCCACGCCTGTAATGTCAATGCCCTTGCCATTTCCCTGCTCCAATGCCGTGACGGTCGCATTCAGCTGCTCCACGTCGGGCGGATTCAGCGAGATGTCCTTCTGCCCATCGGCCACAAGGGCCTCGTTGAACTCGGTAAGTTTCTTGAAAATGATCTTGTGGTTTCCTGTCGTGATGGGCAGGTAATCCTTTTGCGGGAGTATCTTAGCGGCCGGAGGTGCGGGTGGAGGTTGGGTCGCGACTTGATTGGCGTCGCCGGGCCGATACCGTGCTTCTGAGCCCCACGGGTCCGTTCCCTGCGCACTACTCTGACCTAGCGTGGCACCCTGTGTGTTCTGAATAATGAAGTTGGCGACTTGGTCGAGGTACGTGAGCGGCAGCTCGTTGTCTTCGATGAACTTGCGCGCAGCTTCGTAGTGGTTCTGGTTGAGGTTGTAGGGTAGCTTCAGCGGAGGCTTGCCATCTTCGATATCGACGTCGAAGACGTAGTCATACTCTTTGCCAGCGTGCGAGATCTTGCGTCCGCCGCTGCCCGCCGAGTCGACAACAGTGCCAACATTTACCCACTGATTGGCGGCTGCAGACCACTGGTATGCGGACACGTTGCCGTTCATCTCCTTGATCATCTGGACCTGGCCCTCCTTGGTGCCGGAACGTTGTGTAAGGAACTCAGGGCCGGGCAATTGCTCCTTGTTGATGTCTCCCACGGTTTGCTGTGGTATCGAAGAGCCCTTGACGTCGTCGTTGAATTGCTGGATCTCGGCTTCTGCAGCGTAGCGGGACTGGTCACGGGTAAAGACGCGCGCAAGCTTATCGCTCGCACCAGTGACAATATCGCCGTTCTCGCCGCATACAGCTACTGTCCATACGGAGATAGCTGGGTGGGTGATGGTCTGGATGCACTGGTTGTTTTCCCATATGCGCACCGTCCGGTCTTCGCCGGCACTCACCAGGCCGCCATTGGGAAGAACGGCAAGGGAATAGATGAAGTTCTCGTGGCCGTGCAGCTCAGCCACCTGTTGTCCGTTGAGTGTCCATAACCGGATGACGGCGTCGTTGCCCGCGGAAGCGAACTGGGCACCTGAGGGATGATCCGGAGGCAATCGGCAGAGAGCGCGCACGACTTCAGGTGCTTGTATTGACCGCACCGGGGACGTGGAGCCTGAGGTGTGGAATATGCGGATTTGGTTGTCTGCGCAGCCGGTGATGATGGTGTCGCTGTCGTAGGCGAGGACGGCCCATACAGAGGCAGAGTGTCCCTGCAGCACTGTAGATTCGCCCCACTTGCCTACTTCCCACAGCCGTGCCTCCATGTCCCAGCTGCCGCTGACAATGTATTTGCCGTCCTCGCTGACATCCAGCGCGCACACATTGTTGCCATGTCCGATTAGAAGAGCGTCGGCGTCGTCGTCGAGGTTCTTGCTGGGTCGCCGTACGTCGATGATTTGGTCTTTGCCGCCCGATACGACCAGGCCTTCGGGGAAAGAGGACGAGGGTGGAACGATAGCGAGGGAGTTGACGAACTCTTTGCCGTGCGTCTTGATGGTGCTGTCCCATATCGGTGGGCTTTGTGACTGCTGTGCCCAGACGCGTACTGTGAAGTCTCGCGACGCAGAGACAATGGACGAGGGAGATGGGAATGCTACGCTGCGGACCTGTTGATCATGTTAGTCATTGCTCTGCACAGTCTAGTAGTTTACCTGTAGTTATAGAGAAAGCTGCACGTACATCGTCTTCGTGGCCGCGCAGAGTGGCTGATAACTTGAAGTCGGCCATGGTTGGGCCAGGGCGGGGTTGCTGGCTGGTGGTGGTGGTTGGCTTAGCAATAGAAGGGAGAAGGAAATAAAGTCTATGTCGCAGTGAGAGACGCGCACATCAAGCTCAAGGTGAGTGAAGTCGTCGAAATTGCGACTGTCTGACGTTGTGCGTGTGTACAGCGAGTTGCCTGTCCCAGAGCTCGGTGATTGTCGACGTCAGCCTTTCGCGAGACAACCGAAGCACCCATGTCACTTTCCCATTATGTCAGCCTCGCGTGCTCCATTGCTCCTGCCATGCCCATTGCGACTTCTTCACTTTCCAACACAACACCATTTCCATTCTTGACGATACTCTCCATGGCTTTCTTTCCTTTTTACACACGGACAGTCATCGGCATCTCACGTGTCACTTGGCCTCAGGTACTCGTACGAGTGGCTTGCGGCTGAGCACCTGCCCAGGTGCTCTACGAAGCCAATAGCGCCAGCTTCAGCTTCCGCACCTGGGCATGTCTGGTCATACGCATCTAGCTTAACGTTCATCTCATCACGATCTTAGATACCCTTCCATCGGTCTGGTACGTGGTCGCGGCCAATGTCGCTTCCGTGTTGCTGTCACGGAAGGCTGAGTCTCAGCTTTCGGCGTCCACGTAGCGTCTGGCCAGACAGCTCGTTCCACACCACCAACCTTCTCGTATGCGCTTCCATACACTCTGGCCACGATGATTCCCAATTGCTCGTTCCAGTACGAAATCGTTGTGGTCGCAGCAACGCATTAACTGTCATCTGTCATTCTACGCATGCAAACATCTCCCATCGGAGACATGTCGGCTTTTGAAACCGGGGTAGGGCATCTTGACCGAGCATACTTTTCTAAAGGCATGTTGAGACGAGGATATGTAGCAACATTTACAGTTTCCTAGGAGAAGCACAACATTCGTTCGTGATCCCGCATCGCACTCTCTGGTACGCGTCGTGGCGTCCCAAAGAAGCACGGATCGCCGGCGGTGGGCCCAGAACCTCCCCCACCAGATTTCCTGCCAAACGTCAAAGTCTTGGTCGTTCGGTCGTGGTGCAACACCGGCTTGAGGTTTCCCATGCCATCGCAGCCTGCTCCCCACACATCCTGGACGGAATCCTCCGCCCCGCCTCTTGGCCGCCCGTCCCCATAACGGAGCGCGGCCTTCGCGTTTCGCCGACCGTCTGGAGTCCGTCAGTACCAACGGTAGCCTTTCATGCGCAGGGCAAATGATTTCCCTCGTCTCCCGGACTTCCCTGGTCAGTTGACTCTAGCTGCTCTGCTTTGCCGCTTAGTTGACATGCCCTGCGCCTCGCATCCACCATGGCTCGCGTTCGGCATTGTGCTGCAGCCACTAGAGCCTTAGCTCTTCGCGTGACATTGCTTACCCTGCCTTTCCACGATGCGCTTGCAGAAGACCGCCCTGTTTGTTCTAGCCCAGCCCGCGCTACACTTGCGCCAAGCCACTGAATTCTCTGGACGAAGCGATGCGTGTCAGCTCAAATCTTGCGATGCCTGCGAGCGAGGGGATACCCTGTGACTTGCCTAGATGCGGTCCATGCAACCGCCCATGTCACTGAATTTGAATGCGCCGTCCAGGACTGACGCCAGCGTGCCATGGCTGGAGACGGCTGCATGCCTACAAGAGCGCCAGTAGCCCTCCCTTCTTGCCTTACACTCCGCTTTCACCTCGATCTGCAATACGCAACTACACTCTATACAAGCATTAAGCAATCAGCAATCTCGCCATACATACAATCATCTGAATCGCCAACAGCATAAAATTGCCTGTTTCCGGCGATCTCGGTACCCTTGACTCAGCCTATCCAGTCTCTCGGATTCGCGCGGCGCCTCCGTGATCAGCGCCCGAACCCTACGTACCCCTACGCGTTCTTGCGTAAGGACGAAATCGTCACACCTGTGGCCGTTGTCCTTTTGTTTTTAACGGCAGGGTCCTACGAGCATCTGCCTCAAGAAGCCTTCCTCCGCCCACCAAACCTTTCGAGTATCAGCAAGAACCTCCTTACACTCTTACCTTGACTCTCACACAACACCTCCACACAATGGACGCACCAATGATCGAGCTCAAGTCGGCTCTGGCCTCGTAAGTTACATCCTTCTGTCCCCCCAACCCAGCTAAGTCTGTTAGACTGTTTGCATGCGGACAATACTCAGATCTGACCATCGTTTGTGGTGCCAAAAGATACCCAGTACACCGTATACTCCTCGCAACAAGATCTACTTTTTTCGAGGGAGCCTGCCGCAATGGCTTCAGGGAAGCAGAAACCGGAGTGGTTGACCTGAGCGAAGATGACGCAGAAGCTGTTGACCACATGGTGCACTGTACGTATTGCATGAGGCGATGGGACCCTAGACTGTGCTAAATCTTTCTAGACTTCTACCACATGGACTACCTCACCAAGAAGTCACTCTCGCGCCGATCCTCACAACGATCGAACCGACCTACCTCTCTACGATCATCGATTACCAAGAGGAGAAGCCCCCCAAAGAAGCTGAACCTGGTCCAAGTCGAAGACCCGCTCCTTGCACTTATGGCAGCAACCAACAACTCAATGCCGCTGACTCCTCCCGCCGACGAGCCCATGTTTCAAAGCATCGATGCATCCTCTAAGCTGCCCGACACGCCGATGGCCGATCAGTTCTTCGAGGATGATGATTTGGAAAGCGAGCAATCAGAGACCGAGTTCGACATTGAGACGACACATCTCATCACACATGCCAAGGTCTACGCCATTGCTGAGAAGTAAGTACTACCATTCTCTCGTCATTGTTTACTTTTCTACGTTTTGCCTGAATGCGCGCCGCGATTTGCGGGGTTGCTTCATCTGCGCTTGCAGCTCTACCTCCCATGACTGGGGTGTGCAGCGCGTGGCACGGCGGTTGAAACGCCGACAAACTCCGCCATATGCGTCACCGGCACTCTACCTCGCCAATCGCACCCCGCGCTGCACACCCCACTGTACCTTTGCATACACAGCCCTTTCGTCTGTTTTTCTTGTGTACGATTTCAAGATGCGCCAATTACCTACTATGGTCCTTGGGCCTTCATGGCTGCATCTTCGAAACAGTCCGCGTCAGCGTGCTACTACTATCTCTCCAATCATGCACCCGTCTTTCATCACACCTACTTTGGAACTTGCTTGCTAACGGTTTATGGCAGGTACGGCATTGCAGGCTTGAAAGCGCTTGCGCGTAGCAAATTTGCAGAGGAGGTTGACCTGCACCTTAGCAGTGCCGACTTCCCAGAGGCCTGTCAAGAGGCGTACGAGTCTACCTACCACACTGACCGTGGTCTGCGAGACGTCATCATCCAGACCTTCCGTGCCAATCCCAGCCTGTCGCTGCGAACGGACGTGGAGATGGCCGTGCGAGAAACACCAGGCCTTGCTTTCGAACTCTTCCGTATGGCGAGCGGACTTCCTGTCTCTTCCTGAAGGGAATTCCGTCACAGTCGTTCCCGCATCGAGCCAATCATCGCTGCCCCGCAGTGTGCACCGGTGTCTGCATCGCAGCTGCAAGCATACGACTCAACTCTATGTTGAATCTCGTCATCTATCTGTGTAGAATCCTACGCGCGTCCAAGACCGGGATCATCCTGCGGGTGGTACGCAGCCGCCACACAAAACGTCTGTCTTGGCTAAGACAACGTGTTTCACGACAGTGCTGCAGTCAACCGTCGACGTGATGCGGGGTCAGCATGTCTTACCAAGCTTATCGAGCCGCGCATCCGCGCAGTTCAACGTCACACCCGGTGTGCTTGAGCCAATGGCCCAATGACTCTGCTCATTGGCAGTCTGTTTCTTTCTTTCTCGAGAACTTTTGTAGTACTTTTAGCGATACCAATGAGCGATCTTGTATTTTTCTCTCCATAGTTTCATCATCATGAATACATCCATTGTAACATCTGGTCTACCCCGATCTTAAGATCAGTCATATCACTGTGTATTAATACCCAATGTCTAGGTGCTCCCAAGGGGCAAACACCACAAAGCTACGTTATCTTGTCTTACCAGTTTTACCATGCCGATAGCGTTTGCGACACTGCTATTTCCATCAACACGGAGTTGCCAATCGCCGCGGCCGTGCTCTACACGATAAAGATAGAAACTGTCAAAGGAATAGCCTTTGCTACAGCCCGCAACATGGTCTACACAAGAGCCGAAGATCGCGCTGATCAGCCACCACGCGGCTTACACGTGAGGTGTTTCGCTCACTTCTTCCCTTTCCCGGGATATGTATACAAGCCATACCAAGAGATCTACAAAACGTTTTCGGTCCGTTCCTCCTCCTCCGATGTTGCCTGTAGAGGGGTGGGGACGGATCTACATTGCTTACGGATCTTGGGGCTTTGAAATCAGAGGCGCGATAGAGTTTTATAGTGTTTGTGCGATGTGTTTGTCCGGATCACGGTGGTGGATTGCTTGGTGGTGAGAAGACGGGGGTCGGTGCATGGATTTGGTCGGTTTTGCGAGAATCTTGATGGTGGGTATGGGTGTCTTATTTGCGCGTTAGACTTTGGTTCTTTTCTCGAATGTTCTGCGGGTACATCATGAATGCTTGTGAGCTGGAAGGTTCTGCGGTGTATGGGATCTCGACATGTCAACTATGACACGCAGATATCGCGTTTCACTGAGACAAGGGACCGTAGAATAGTCTATGGCATGTGTGAGTTCACTGTGTCTTGTTTTTGCTGACTTATGTACACTCTTGCCGATGATTGCGATACGGGGAAGGATGGGTTACTACAACTATCATCGCCATTAGGCTACCGTCGCTAGGAGTGACGCTGGTCATCCTGGAAACCGAAGTGATGCTGGAAAGTGGAAGCGGCAGATTCGCTGACATGCGGTCATTTCGGGGATGACGAGCGCAGTAAGGAGGCGCTCTGCTTTCGAGAAATATACGAAGATGAGATCAATGGTGGTAGTGCCTAGCTGTCAAAGAAATGTGGGAAGTACTCGAAATGGTAGTCGGCATGAGCGTGGTAAGAATCGCACCCTCCGAGTATCGCGAAATTCCATTATCGTCGCCTCTCTTTGCCATGCAACATATAGTCGTAAGGTGACGATATGTTCGGTCGGTAAGCCTCGAGTCTTAGACCACGTGTGTACCGAGAGGGGCATGCGACGATGATCATGTTGGCAGTGAGGTGTGCGTTTGCGGTATCGGAGTCGACGCGGCGTTTGCGTACAATGTCGCTCATCGTTCATTGCTCATCGCGCCCTTCTACTTTGCGAATCCTTGCATCCAACGCTGCACTCTTCACAGGCACGATACCATCTCCATCTCTTGTGAGAACCTTGCCTGCTTGACCAACCTCAGCCATGACCGATAACCTCAACCCACCGTCAATCGTAATGAATGCTCCAGAGGGGACTCCGAAGCTAACAGATTTGTGTGTAGATGAAGCGGCCGTCGCTGACTCGTTTCCGTTGAAGAGGCTCCCCGACGAGCTCCTCCTCCAGGTCGTCGCCCAAGTCCCCGAAGTCGTTCTTCATAACCTCAGCTTGGCTGCCAGACATATCGGCTCCATGGCGCAGGAGGCACTCCATGGATACCCCACGATCTCTTACACCGACAATGCCATGCCGCGACAAATTGCCCGACTGGCTCACACCCTCTTCAGTCGTCCTGACCTAGCACGCGCAGTAGCCCAACTCACGCTGCGGCCCATCATCCATCTTGTCGAGATCCCATTCACCACATTGTCCGCGGCTGGCAATCCAGTACTCCAGGGCTTCTTCCAGCACACACGCGTGTATATGGGCGAGACACAGATTGCGGCACTCCTCCTTGCTTCTCTCCCGAACTTGAAAGAGCTCGATCTGCAAATCATCTCCAACGGTAGCCTGCATGAGCTCGACAGCGGTCGTTATGGCCATGCATGTAGCGTACAGTGCAGGCTTCCAGTCAAGGCTGGGTCACACCCCCTCGATATCGCCATGAACCCAGGATTGAAGGCGCCCCGGAAGCTGCATCTGCATGCTCGTCATATCAGCTGGGATTGGCTGGCGTTGTCTTGCCTGAGGGCTGTCACCCTTGGCCTTCACTGTAGCGTCGATTGGGATACTGCATCAGCAGGTGTCTCCAGGGTTGAAGAACTGGTGCTGAATCTGACCACCGAGGTCTTTCTTAACGACGACCGGAGATACAAAGATCTACCCAAACTCTTTCAGCGAATGCCCTGCCTGCGATCGCTCACCATCAACATCAGCAACAAGTGCTTAGCTCCAGGGCCAAATCAGATCGAGGCTGATATTCTTGGGAATGATGCGCGGGGAAGCATGGAAATCCTCATCGAAACTATGGCTGCAGTATCGCAGACACTAGAAGTGCTGTGCATCAAGAAAGCCGGCACAGATCCGCATTGCTTCAAGTACCTGGAGCCGGTAACAAGCCTGGCCCACTTCAACCAAATGAAGCACCTTCAAATACCCATTGAAGGAGTTTTGGAGCGTGGCCTGGTGTCGAGGAAGAGAATTGGGGAGATACTGCCAGACAGGCTTGAACAGTTGCGCCTCTCAGGCCTATCTGTAGAAGCCATGAAGAGGTTGGAAGATGTGTCCTCGGAAGATGCTAGTCTGGCGTTCCCGGCCTTGTCGGGATGATAGAAAAGGGACCGACCGGCGATAGATACATAGAAGACATGAAGACTAATAGATCAGTACACCAGATGGCCGGGAGGTTGTCAGAGTCGAGATGTTGATTATGCGCATCCGTGATAATGGGCAGGGGTCATCCAGGCTCCGGTTTTGTCGACGGCGTCATCGTGCGGAAAGGTCGTGAATGCCTCTTGGGTAGGCTGAGAGTTTCTGTCGGGAACGCAGAAAAGATTCGCTATCTAACCGGCGGGGAAGAGTATGATATAAGACGGTGTTGGTCTTGGGGACCCGACGACGCCCTAGCGCTAGCGTGGTTCGCGCTGACACCTGCATGCATTAATTCTCCGGACCCGAACAGCTTCACGTTGCGTCATTAGTAATGCAGTATTTCGCTCCCTGCGCAGCACTGCTGCATGTGGTAAAGTCTGGAGAGCACATCTATCGCTTATCTGTTCAAGAAGGGGCTGCTGGCGAGCCACATTCGTGCCCATGCGTCGCGTCGGCGTAATCTCACGATGGACGCGTCCAACGCGTCGCTCCTCCCTCGAGAACCTCGAATTCAAGCTCACCGATGTGTAAAATGCCTTTCAGTTGTCCGCCTCACATCCTCAGGTAAGTTCTCCGCACCACACTTACGCGCCCACGGCAGCATCCGTATCCGCCTCTGACATAGTTCAGGGCTTACAAGAATGGTGACTTCACCGACTTAGTTATCAGCTGCGGCAACTCGACATTCGATGTGCATTCCGTTGTGGTTGGCTCAGCATGCGAGTTCTTCGCGAATAATATCAAATTCGCTGGAAAGGTCAATCCGCAGCGTTTCGCGCCAACCTCCCGTATTGACATTGGACAGGAAGCTGATGAACGACGTATCGATCTGCCGGACGATGATCCAGACATGATCCGACGCTTAATCGCTTACCTGTATCTGGGTGACTACGATCCCACCGACGACATTGGCATCGCCGCGTTCGAACAACTCAAGCAATATGACCTCAACACAGCAGCGGCGCCCGCTCACCACCTCCGCAGAGATGTATGGGGAAGCTCTCAGCCTCATGATCAATGCGCTTGCCTCGCGTTGAACCTCAAGAATATCGAGCAGGCGGAATTGCAAGTAGAGCAGCAGAAGAAAGCGTCCCAATACGTCAGCCACCGAAAGCCCGACAACAGCATCGAAATCACTAGTCCGCTTACAATACACGCGAGCATGTATGCGCTCGCTGATAAATATCAGGTGAAGGGGCTTAGCCGACTTGCAAAGACCAAGTTTCGCGAGAGCCTGGATCACCACGTTGATTCGGAAGACTTCATCGCCGCAGTACAGCTCACGTATAGCAACACCCCAGAGACCAACCGCGGTCTTCGAGACGAGATAGTGCAGGCTTTCCGGACATATTTTAAGGTGGACATCACCGAGTTGCCCGGGCTGGAATCCAAGCTAGACACCATCGATGAGTTGGCTTTTCTGCTTCTCAAATCCTGGCCCAGGAAGATGGAATCTGCAAGCCCTCAGAAGTTTGTCTCGTCTGCAGGTGCCGCTCACACGGCTTCTCATCTGGTTATTACCGCTGGTCCGCCCACCTCCGGTTCCAACGCGATTTCCGCTTCTTCCAACGCTCCTGTGACAACCACTGGGTTTGCCTCTTACGCTCATACGCCAGGTGCAACTACCTCTAGTACTCCAGCCACAGGAAGCTTGTTCGGAAGCCTTCCTCCACGTGCTTCGGGTGGATTCGCAAGCTTCTCGTCAACAGCCAGTAGTACTGGTAACGCGGGATCAAGTCAACCAGCTCTTCCTTTCGGCTCTCGAGCGTAACGGGTTTTCCTGCTGTGATACTCAGTTGAGCCTTTTCGCCATGTCTTACAATATTGCATACAGTCTTTTTCTTTAGTTTATGGACTTCACTTAGTGACATTCCTTCGCGACTTCCTCCTCCTTGTTCGTCCACGCGCGATATCCCCATCTCCTACTATATGCGGCAATCACTCCACCGCCACCGACCTTACGGTGCCGATACCTTCCACATACCTTTTTAGATCACCGAGCGCACTTTCTCGCCGTATGCGACGGCTGTGCGAAGCTAAGAGTTCTATCCTTGTCATGTCTTTCTCTTGTACTTCTTCCCATCATCGACCCGCGCGAAAACCCGGAGAACTGCAATTGGCACTGCTGCATCCATCGATTTTGGTCTCTTTTTGGAATCACACATTATATACACGCATCTCTTGCATCGGTTTCACCATATCGAACGTAACCGGAATGTCGAATTCGAACACAGACGCCGATGTCGCCTTGCCGCATGTCTCATTGCTCGCATACTTCCGTGAATCTGCAGCTGTTCAAGAAGCGACAGATACCGGTGTTTTTTCCAATGACAACAGCTATGGTACCAACGCGCATCAACTCCTCCATCCTCCCACCGATGACGACGATGATGAAGAGTCAAGACTAGGCTTCTGGGGCGAAGTGGATGGAGCTAACACCTCGTCTGGATCATACTCATTCTCCGAAAGCAGATCAGCTTTTAAAGGAGCAGCGGCTTTCTGCTGTCTTTGGTGTGCGTTCTCTGTCATGATCCTCGGCGCCTTTAGCCTCTATTTCGCTGTCGACCTTGTCCTCAGCCACTACGGACTGGGTACTGGGATGGCGGAGTGGGTTATGTACAGACAACAGCTCCCACCGAGCAACACCCGTGGGGTGAGTCACTCGAAAGACGACTGTGGTGCCGACGAGTAGTGTACTGATGTTTAGCGTGCCTTAGATAAGGTTCTGCCTTGAGACTCCGAACCGCGAGGCACCCGGCCCGCAGGCCTGGCACTACCTGAAAACAGACACCGGCAATCATTGCACGACCGATACCATCGACTTCATTCTCAACCCAAAGGAAGCATGGAAGGTTCAGCCAAATGCGATTCTGCTCCTGAGGGACGATGCGTCATACCTGGATGAGCATGGACAGATTCGGGCACCCGTTATCTCCCAAGAAGAACCACAAACTCCTAAGCTGGGTGACGATGTTGCAGAAGAGGGTCACTTGGGCCAAACAGTTTGAGGTCACGTATGGAAGCTATCACAAGCACTTGGTGAATGACACTGGCATTCATTTTCTAGTATACCTCATTCGCCGCATTGTTTGTTTTTTGGCATCTTGTAATAAATCTTTTGCATTTCCTCCGCCTAGCAGTGCCCACTGATGATAGTAACACCGCCGCTGCGAGAACGCACGCCAATAGTGAAGTCCTCAAACGGTCGAGTCATTATCTACTTGTTTGGAGGTCCTCGGAGTCGCGATACGTATACTTTGATACCAGTCCTTTGCGTATGAGGCGTATGAGATGCGGAGAGTGTGGCTAGCTTGCCGTCTCTGGGTTGCTTCTGAGTCATTGGTGAATGACACAAGTGTTGGAAAGGCTTCTTCATCGTCAAAAGATGGTACTACCCGCTCATCAGCGCGTGCCCATATTCGATAAGCTCGTGGGTCTTCCTCGTCCGGTACTGTGTCGCATATCGCGCGCTCGGCAGGAGGACATTGCAGGATCACTTCGTAGTGCATCTCGCGACCCACCATCCAATCGCTGTATTTTTCGTACATCGTGACGCACTGGTCGTCTTGGGCGTCTTCAAAGATCAGATACACAGCTTTCAGGTCCTGGAAGAAGTGGTGAGCTTTGTTGAGCGCGTCGAGCCAAGCAAAGGCCTTGACGCTTGGGTGAAGAAGCTCAATCACCTGGATACTAGCAGGAAGAAGCTTGCAAGGATTCGGAAAACCATCGCCAAGAAGAAGAACTTGTGGTATAGTAAGGGTTTCCAGCTGCTTGAAGAAAGCAAAGGTGGGGATCGGCCCCATCCACTTCAAGAACTCTTGGTCGAAGCTATCGTACGCACTCACTGAGAGGGTCTTGAGGCTAGGCGCAACCCGGGAAAGGTAGTACATCATCCTATTACTCTTTGCACGCTTGGAGTCTTTAAGGATAGGCTTGACAATAGAGAAGCCGCCAGACGAGTGGAAG
Organism: Alternaria conjuncta; assembly: GCF_024043145.1. Taxonomy (NCBI): domain Eukaryota; kingdom Fungi; phylum Ascomycota; class Dothideomycetes; order Pleosporales; family Pleosporaceae; genus Alternaria; species Alternaria conjuncta. The sequence goes on along the minus strand of NW_026250094.1, from coordinate 2,007,300 downwards.
TTGGTGAGCTGGATGGAGAGATGTTCCAACCGTGGGAACGATGTGGCCGAAAGAAAACCGGCATGAAGCGCTCCGTTGTGATCAACTTCCTTTGCTACACAGCTGGGGAGCTCAAGTTGAAGAGTATCAACAGCAGGAGCGACGAATGAAGCGGGGACCCTGCATTCTCGCGCGACCTCTAAGCACTGCAGCTTCGGCAGAGTACACCAATTCTTGTCAAGATGGCTGCCGAAGAACCGCAAAGTTTCGAGTTTCTTGAGGCCACAGATCTGGGATAAATCCAAAGCTGGTCTGTTGACAAGGTTCCTAATTCTTGCGTTGAGGAATCCTTTCATCCGAGAGGACATGATCGGATCGGTGCGTTTGAGTTTTAGAAATTCCAAGAGATAGTACCCAGGCTTTCCAAAGAGTTTGTCGAGAGGATCCTCTGCGTAACGCTGATGGGACCATACAATGCGTTCGTTATACTCCACATCGTCGTCCGCTACACGAAAGTCAGGCATAGTGGAAAGGATCTCTATCTCCAGCTCGACCAGATTTGGAAGTAAAGCGAGAATGAGACCACCACAAGCTTTGCCGTCGCCAGAAAGTAAGCGCGCTTTCCAGTCTGGCACACGGATGGCCCAACCAGTGCCTTTAGTACCCATGTCGTCGATCACTCGTAGTGCTTTAGCGATGTCGTCAGATGACCATTTGGGAGGCGAGGTTGACTGCCCTCTTATAAGACTCATCGAGAGCTTGCGAACGCTAGACGCTAGTTCAGGCCGGTGAAGAAGTGCGAGCGCAAAGGAGAAGACTTGTTCGACCGCGCAGTGGTAGCTTCCCGAGTAACGCTCGTTGAGGGTAAGGTTTGTGTAGAGCTTTTCGTTCGCGATACGTCGCAGCTGGTGCGACGCGAGGGAAATATGAGCGAGGTCGCTTGGTTTTGTCATATATCCCGTGATATCATCGAGCAGCTCCTCTGGTAAACCAGACAATGCTTCCATGTTGGTCGAAGGAGACATATCTGCGTCCAGAGGTGAAGTAAGCTTTGCTTGGGTTCCGTGGTGCTGCATCTTGGTTGGGTTGAAATTTGAATCCAGTTGAGGGAGCGCAATGGATGAGAGGTATTGGGGAATGAGCAATGAGCCCGCAAATTTATATGAGTGAGGAATGTCCACGCAGACGTTCACTTCGTGGCCCTAGTCAATTCACCCATCTGCGAACGCCCAGGCTTCTCTCGCTTTCATTGTTGTCGCCACTGTCTCAAGACCCTCTTTGCCTCATATCGTAGGCTACCACTAGCCTGTGCGTTGTGCAGCAGCTTCCTTCACATATTCTTCCAAGCGGATGCGCTGCGGCGTCTTTTCCTCACTACCGGGATAGACATAGTTGGCGACTGGAGCCTATGAAGACGTGAGTATAGCACTGAACAAATGGAGTTGACTGCGTTTACCTGAGCAAAAATTTCGGCAGCGATCTCGGCTTGCCAAGTGACGTCTTCTTCCTCGCGGTGGTACCAAAATTCTTCATTCAGTGAGTCAATCTCTTTAGATATGACCTTCGTCTCTGATCCGCTATTCTTCAGATGTCTGTAGGTCGGCAATATGACCTCCAGAAAATTAAGCGTGATACGCTCCTCGTCAAGATCTTTCGCGTCCCATCGACTGAATGGTGTGACCATAACTAAAGTGACTTTTGGGCTTTTGGCAAACGAAATTTGCCGGATGAAAGCAATGTCGCGGCGGAACTTGTTGTATACACCGTGTTCCCTCCAGACGAAATGTGGGGGTGGTACCTGGGGCTCTTCATCATATGTACGCACGTTCCAACCAGCTTCTTCGAGGAAGTCCTCGAATCGTACGTACACGACGATGTTCCGGACATGATCTCTGGGAATAGATCCGCACGGGAAAGGTGTGTTGATAAATTCGCTCATATGTCGTGCATCGCGGAGGTGGAATACGTTCGTCTTGAAGAAGGTCTCGGTGATTTCCAGAGCCATTTGAGAACCGCATAGCTTGGGGTCAAATATGAAAACCGCTCTCAAAGCTGCCAGCCGTTCTTTAACAATCTCCTCTTTCTCGACCAGACAGAGTTGGAGAGGCCAATAGTCCTCTTCAAAGAACACCAAACTCACTACATCTCCTGTATCGTGCTCATGGAAGAATTCGTGGTCAAGATTCGGTATGTGAATACCATCGTCCTCGTGGCATAGGTACTCGTAGATCATGAGACGCAATTCTGCAGCACCTCCCAGAGCATTCTCGAGGTTCCTAGCAATTTGCCTGATATCATCGGTTCCATTTCTCAAAATTCGAGAGTTTGGATCGCTGTGTATAGTCAGTAACTCGTTATTCCTCGATCTGTAAAGCTTACCTGTTGAGTCGATTCCTCTTAGCCCCTAGGTCGTCCAGTACATCATCTTCGCAGTCGTCGATCAGCCCTCTCTTGAGTGAGCTCGTCATTGCACCTGCGCGATGATCGTTCCTTGGAAGTAACAAGAGAAGACGTATTCTCGACGACGCAAGTGTCTACAAATGGAGTTGATAAAGTTCAAAGGATGAAGGTCAAGATAAGTCGCGGAGTCGTGTCTTGGTTTCAGGGCAGCCCGGGTCAAGCCCAGGCCACAGTCTAAGACAAAGGCGCACCGTAATTCTTCGTTGGGTTTCAAGGCACAAAGAAACTTGTGCTGGCCTCCAAGACTACTTGCGCCGGAAGCAGGGTCCAATAGCGAGAGGCGGCAGTCTGAGAGCATCTGGGTAGCTGCCCAGCCATCGTCGCATGTACCGTAGAATCGTAGCGACTATTACAGCTGCAACAAAGTAGTGCAGATTTCGGTTGTTAAAATGACGTCGCATGCATAAATGTTCTGTGCCGAACATAAAGTTAGACTACCTAGGTAGGTAGGCTTCCCCCGGGTCAACAAGCCTGGAATTTACTTGTCATTCCTTTGATGACTATAGAGATCACGGTAAACACCGACATGATTGCGCAAAGTGCTACTGTACTGGCCTAAGCAATTTCTCGAATGCATATCGCCCAAGTCATCATAGACGTAGAGATGCGTGAAGGAAACGCTCTAGAGAGCGGTGCCGACCGTTCCAGCCATTTTGTTGAGATGCCGACGTTCTTTGTCCATGTCGCCAGGCGCTGTGTTTCTCCATATTGCGACTCTTCTCTGCAGTTCGTCTTCTCCCTCCCTTAACCGCTGGTCATGAAGCTCATGAGAGCGAGCTAGTAACGTAGCATAGTGGGGTGGTGCTGGTTCCTTGGGATAAGCGTAGCGGGGATACTCCCGCGCATTCCATCTCTGCTCAACGTTAGTATAGTAGCAAGAAGACCAGCCAACAATCCAACGTACTTCTTTAAACTTTTGCTCTTCTAGCTCATACAGCCATGTGATTTCAAAGTCTAGCGCGGAGGCCGTCGATGCATGCTCTTCCTCGGCGTCGTCGGCTTCTATCGTGCTGACTGTCACTGTCGCACCAGTACTCTTGAGGTCATGATAGGTCTCGAGTGTCGCTTCGATGAAGTTGAATAAGACCCGCTCTTCCTCGACACCCTCGGCGCCGTAGAGGCCAAACGGAGTCACTATTACCATGGTGATGTGTGGTCGCGAAGGGAAGGGTATCCTCGAAAAGGCTTTGGCCACGCGATAGACCTTGTCGTCATAGACATTGTTCTCGCGCTCTTCCCATGGAAAATCCTCATCAGTTTCTTGCGCTCCGGCATCTCCACAATCCTCATCCTCTTCGTCCCAGCCCGCCCAGTTCAGGAATTCTTCACAACGGATGTAGACGCGGAGGTGCTTGATCTTGTCGCAAGCCCGAATACCACAAGGAAACCTTCCTTTGAGAAACATCTCGATATTAGCTTTCGCATCGCGGAAGTGGAATTCGTTTTCTTCGAGGTACTGCGAGGTATTTTGGCGTGCTTGCTCCTCCCCAACTTTGCGCGGATCGAATCGAGATTCGTTCCATATTCGTTGCGCATCTTCCTCAATCTTCCCATCTACATCTTCTTTCATGATATTTTCACCATCTAATTCAGCTAGGCGTTTCAGCCCCTGCACATAATAATGGAAGTTTTCATGCTCGAGGTTTGGGATGAGTACCGGACGAAGAAAAAGTGACCACCTTCTCAAAGAAGTCGATGCTTCTGCCATAATATCGGTGACTGTACCCTGAAGAAGCGAGAGAAGGGTGTTAAGGAGTGCTTGCTGGGTCAATACCTGTTGACGTAGTTTCGGGTCTGAGCTTGACCCTACGTAATTGACGTAAGTGGGGTTATGTGGGGTGGCTTGCTTCCTCACCCATTCCATCATCCCAACAACGCGTCGAGCTCACACCAATACTAACATCGTCTGGTTCACAGCGTGACAATTGATCATCTACGCGCGGCGTGGACTGAAAGACATGATTTTGAGTCTACGAAACCGAACTGCATAGGATGCCATGCTCACCAGGAGCAGGCCTACCTAGGTATCGGGGATGATTGGAGTTGTACAGCATGGCGGACTCAATAAACTGATCGCACAAATCACAAGCATATACCAATTAACATCATGATGAAATTGGATTATCATTAATGTCTATCGCGATCTTCTATGAATCATGTAGGAGCTCGATGACAAAGTCAAGTAAGTCCGTTATTCGTAGCCATATGTGCGGCTATCATGTCGTAAACGCTTAAGCAGGAGGAGAGGTGGGCTCAGGAACGCCGGGAGGGCAATGCCAGTGGTCATCGTGAGGCTCGCAGGCCTCAGCGGGGGCAGCAGCGGCAGAGGAGGTAGCTGCAGCGGATGCAGAGGCAGGAGCAGCAGACGCAGAGGCGGTGGCGGAAGCAGTGCTGGTGGCAACAGTGGAAGACTCTTCCTCAAGAGGGGTGTAAGTGCCAGGGCAGCCAACACCGGGAACGACGATGTCATGGGCGTAAGCCTCAAGAGCAAAGTACTGCAGAGTGTCGCTGTTCCTCGCGGCGTAGGTAGCGTTGTTCTTGGCAAGAGCGAGAGTTCCGGGGTACTTCTCCTCTTCCTCGTCGTTGTAGTGCTCGACGACACCCTCACCGACTTGGGGGAGGTGGAGAACACGGTGAAGAAGGTCGGAAGCCCAGAAAGTGTTGGTGGCGCCATTGGCGACGTCGTATCCGAGCATGCACATGGTGGAAAGAGGCCTGCGGATCTCGTAGGACAAGTCGCAGATGACAGTCTCGGAAGTCGCGTTGGAGCCGCGCCAGTGACCGGCCCAACCTTCTTGGTCGCAGTTGCCGTCAATGTTGTCGCAGCGGAAGAGGATGCCAGACTTGTCGCCGTCGGCAATCTTGGTGAACCAACCAAGGGGCTCACCAGTGGGAGCGTCGCCAAAGTACTTGGTGTAGACCTCGGAGTTGTTGCCGAAGCGAAGGATGTGGTCGCGGGCATGGCTGACGATGGTCATGGTCTCATCAAGACCCTTCTGAATCATGCTACGCTGGGTAGCGTTGCAAGAGGCGTGGATGGGGAACTGGTGGACAGCACCGGCATCCCAAGCTGTAGCAGCAGGAGCAGCCTCGGCGGTGTGGGTGACGGTGACGGTAGCCTGGCGAAGGGCAAGGGGTCCGGCCATGGCGGCGGAAGCTCCAAGGAGCATGAGAGCAGAGGCACGAGCAGCCATTGTGAGGTTGATCTGAGAGACTTTGAAGAGGTCTTGGAAGTTGATATGCGAACTGGAGTTCAGTGAGTGTCCCGAGAAGCTGGTTGCCGGATGCTTGATGGAGATACTTGCAGACGAGCTACAGGCCTCTTTATATTCTACCAGAATGACATCTCACCACTGAGGACTGTTCCTCTCGGTGCTCATGTACCGACGTCCCCGCAACCTCGACCGCCGAGACGTGAAGAAAAAACGCCTCATGGCTGCAGCCGCAGGTACATCAACCGGTATACTCCCGGTCTATCACCTTTCCGGAGATGCAAATGCTACACTACACGGATCTGGAGGCTGATCTATACCTTGGCCTGACGTACAATTCGAATGGTTGAGCTTGGCATGGAGGTGCATGGGGGCCTGGGCGACATGTTTTCCACTCAGAACGTGGATTTATGGGTATGTAAGTACCATGATGGGCGCCCAATGGCGAGAAATTCTCCCACCCAGGAACATGTTGTCGGGAGGATTACCTGCGTTCGGGAAGGCCGAAGACATTGATGTGGGTGGTCGCTTTGTTCCGAAGCGGCCTCCCACGCGATATGTCATGTTGAGAGTGAACCAAAGGTAGAAGTACGATGATTATCGAGTCACTGTTCTCCAACCGGGCTGGCAGTTATGCAACCTGTTTCCCTGTACAACTCTTAGGCAGCTTCAACAATTCTTACTGGAAACATTCAGATGACTGCCATATTGCAAGCTCTGAAGGTTGAACGACGAAAAATGATACTAACCTCAACGCTTGTAGATTCATCGGAATGTTGGAGTTGTCAGACCTGGTGTTAGTGCTATGCGCCGAAGATTCTCCTAGCCGTGGAGGTCACGGCTACTACGGATGCATCCCCAACATACCTCGCCAAGACCTCCGCCACCTAAATAATTGCGCTATCCCACCCACCTACTGCATCAGTAGCGAAGCCGCCTACCGAAAAGCAAAGACTCGGTTTGTGTGGCCTCTGATTCGACGTTTGCTCCGAGACAAGACTTATGCCAAGGTAAACCATCCAACAGGGTACTCAATGCCAAGACCGCCCGTGGCGCTCAGTGTGAAGCAACGGCAAGCCCAGAGACAAATGGATACCGAAGAATTCTTCGCGGCATCCTTGTGGGGGGCTGCCTTGCCCCATCACGGTACATGCGTTCCACTCCGCTGACACGACGAAAAGCTTGAACGAAGTCGATATATCAAGGGCCTGAGCTGGTATCACCTTGAACAGCTTTACACCCTTCGGTTCGCTCGTTAAACACATCCGGTAGACCCTGAACATTCATTCAGCCATGCGCTCTACCCTCTCTGCTGCAGTCCTACTGCTTGCGGGCTCTGCCGCTGCGCAAACACCCACCGTCACTGTTACTCAAGCTGGCGCGACTACCACCGTCTTCACTACCGGAACCCCCTCCATAACGGCTGTGTCATCATGCCATCCCCATAACACTGTTCTGTATGTGTATCCGTTGTCAACTTCGGCTGGTAGAGTTTGGCGCTAACTTGCAACAGCTATTGCATGTTCGGCTCAGATGAATACCAGGTAGTCGGGCCCACTGCGACAGAAGAATTCCAAGCAGAGTACACGCAATGTCACAAGCACCAAACCGACACGTAGGTACCATCCATCATGATGTCTGACGAGATGCTGACTTGAGAAGATACTGCGTCGACGACGCCGGCGAAGATGTCCTACTCATGACAGAGGCTGAAGAATCGACAGAAGGCTCCTCGCATACGGGAGAAGAGTCAGCTGCTGAAAGCGAGCCAGCAGGAAGCAAAGGACATTGCCACGATCATGCCGGTGTTGAGCACTGCGTCGGTGGAAGCGAATCCGAAGTCAACTGCGATGCTCCCCAGCGCGACTACAACATCCCCCTAAGAGTCGGTCTGCTCTTCGTCATTCTCTTTACTAGTGGACTTGGTGTGTTTACACCCGTATTGACCCGGAAATTCAACCTCGTTGGCGCAAACAACATCATCTTCGTTGTCCTCAAGCAGTTTGGAACCGGTATCGTCATCTCCACAGCCTTCGTCCATCTCTTCACCCATGCCCAGCTCATGTTCGCAAACCAATGTCTGGGTGTTCTGGAGTACGAAGCCACAACCGCTGCCATCTTCATGGCTGGGTTGATGCTGTCCTTCCTGGTCGACTACCTTGGTGCGCGCTTTGTCCAGTGGCGCCAGGGAAAACACACTGCTCCCAGCACCGAGGTGGCAGCTAGTGGAGACAAATCCGGAAACAGCTCCCCTTCGGCAGAGCCCACTCATGACTTCAATCGCAGTCATGGAATTGTTCATGCCCATGGTCCGATGCGCGAGGCTACTCCCATGGAAGAGAAGATCAATGTAATGAACCTGGAGGCGGGTATCATCTTCCACTCCATCCTCATCGGTATCACCCTTGTCGTCGCAAGCGATGGATTCTTCATCACCCTCTTCATTGTTATCCTCTTCCATCAAATGTTCGAAGGTATCGCTCTTGGAACTTGCATCGCTGAGCTCCCCAAAGCTGCTGCTGGAACAGCACAGAAGCTCCTCATGTGTGGAATATTTGCGCTTATTACGCCCATCGGCATGGCCATCGGTATCGGAACGCTAGACCACTTCAACGGCAACGACCCTAGCACCATCATCGCCATTGGAACCCTCGATGCACTGTCCGCTGGTATTTTGACGTGGGTTGGACTTGTGGAGATGTTGGCAAGGGACTGGATGCACGGAAAACTGCTCAATGCAGGTGCTGCCAGGACCATCAGTGCTCTGTTCGCACTCGTTTGCGGTCTTGTGCTCATGAGTGTTCTGGGTAAGTGGGCTTAATCAAGCCGTTCTGGAGGAATGTAAGACTGTACGATGCTGAAGTAACGACTTTACGGTTCCACGTTGGAATGAGTGTTTAGGCTCTTATTTAGACCGCATCATAGTTTGGACTGTCACTTAGCTTATACCCTTAATGCCAAACCTATAGAAGAATGCACCTATTCTACGATAGTGCTCTTCATACTTTGCTTTCCAAAACTATCCCATACTTCCGCTCTCCATCCTTCGGGGCCTGACTCGTGCTGCATCAATATTCGATATGGCTCATCGACGTATAGCGGACTCATAGCGCGATACGCTATGGACTTGGGCACTGCCTCTGTATCTCCATTCTTGCTCGTATCTCGCCAAAAGTCCAGCATATTGATGAGGTTGAGCGGTCCATGTACAACAGCATTCCTGTGGCCCTCTACTTCTCTACACCATTCAGGTAGGTAGTGTATCTTGTGCGCATTGAACGTCAGCGCCGAGAAGCGAAACAGCGAAGTAGGCGTTTGGCAAAAATCTCTTTGGTGCTTTCCAGTAGGTAGCTCTTTCTCTTTTGGCTTTGGTAGTGCTTTTATTGGATTCTCAGGTGTAAGTTCACGCTGAAATACCCAATTACGGCGGTCCGTTAATGTGATACCGTGGTCATTTGAAAAGGTCTTCTCGACACCCACGAGCAGCATTTCTCCTCCATTCTTCAATGTTTTAGGCTCGGCACTCAGCAGTTTCGTCGTCTCTTTGACTTCTTGGCCCACTCTCAGCAATGCGTTCCGGTCTTGCGCCCACGTCAACTCGCCGCCAGCCCACATTCGTCTGGTAAATGGACTCAAAGGGTTCACAGTGTGATCTGTGCCATCAAGTCCTAATTCGGCTTCAATGATTGAGGGAGTGAAATAGACCAGGTGATAGCCGGGTGGAATCGGCGTGCCGGTTGGTGGCGGGTTGAAAGAGGAGGGTGTACGGTTGAGCGTTATGGAGAGCAGCTGAAGCTGATTTGCATCGAGGAGCTGTTTACGGATCGAGACGGGCCCTTTTTGGAAACGGGTGAGGAGTTCACTACATGCTTCTGTTGCGGAGGCTTGGCGGTGGGAGGAGGTCGTGGAGAACAGGCGGCGGGCCACGGGGGTCATGATGTGGCTATTTTTCTATCACCCTGGAGCATCTAGAAAACGCTCACTATGAGTTTGATGATGCGAGATGGACAATTAGTGATGGTCGACAACTAGATAGGTGGAGGAAGATGCCGAAGGATAGCCGATATCGATAACGTCACCCTTCATGGACAATTTTGGTAACCGACTTCGGCGTCTTCCAAATCAAAGCAAACGTCGAGCTTCGGCAACATGTCCGAGCCACCACGGAAACGCGCAAAGTTGGCGTGTGTGACTTGCAACGCGCGACGCGTCAAGTGCGATGTCACGGATCGCCATCCTTGTAGCAACTGCGCAACCGCCAACGTCGAGTGCGAGACGCGTGAATCGAGACGCGGAAAGCACATCAGGAAGCCGCGGGCCGAGGCGGAGACGCGCAGCAGAACGTGAGTTATGTCCACTTGGAGCGCTCTGTGGCAGTTACTAATCCCGGAAAGCCCACCAAGTACATCCGCTCTGAGCCCGCAGCGACACGAGGACGAGGTGGCCGCGTCACATGTTCTCGCGTCGCTATCGTCGAACTTCCACAGTCCCGTCAACATCCAAACGCCCGCTTCCGCAAGCCAATATCAACTTCACACTCCGGCAGTATCGGCAGAACAGCAGAGCAACCCACCAACAACGGGGTCTGTTCACCAAGATGATGCCGTTTTCCTTGGTGAAAGCAGCTCCTTGCGCTATGTAACGACAGGGGAGGCTGGCGAGCCATCTGATGCGGCAGCAGAGCGCCGACAGTCCTGTTTTCGCCATGCCGTTCCAAGCGCTGCTAGAGCAGAATCGTTCGTACCAGAATGGGAATCCGAAAGACGTCTTGCGCGCAAGAAGATCCTACAAGCAGAGGGTGCCTTTTCGTTTCCTCCCGCCGAGGTCCGGCTCGAGCTCCTTCAGGCGTACTTCAAATGGTTTCATCCACACTTTGCAATCATAGACGAAAAAGACTTCTGGGCCTCGTACCAAGACTTCACGTTCTCCGCCTTGTCTTTACAAGCTATGATGTTTATTGGCGTTATTCACTGCGAAGAGTCTACCCTCAAGGCTCTTGGGTGGGGAAACCGTCATCGAGCGAAATGGTTCTTTTACATCAGGGCAAAAGACCTATACGATTCTACCTACGAGACTGACAAGGTCAAAGTCATACAAGCTCTGTTTCTGATGAGCTTTTGGCGAGCCGGTGCGCTATTGGAGAAGGACGCGCGACATTGGCTAGGCACAGCTATTAGTCTCTCGCAAACAAGAGCACTACACCGTTCCGGAGGCGATACTGATGAGGGACGCGCGAGGGTCAAGAGGAGGCTTTGGTGGGCTATCTATGTGCGCGAGCGACAATGCGCATCAGCTCTGGGGCTACCGTGCCGCATACGCGACAAAGATTGCGATATTGAGCCGTTGTCTTCCGCGGATTTCACTTCTGCTTTTTCGCCGTCCACTCCTCTCGAAGACCGCCATAGGTTCATTGTGTACACGATAAGTATGGTGCAGCTGGCGGTCTTCCTTGGCAGAGTAGTGGATGCCGGTTATCTGCCGGGACGGGACCTCGCGCCCGAGGAGAGAGTCAAACTCCGCAACGAGCTCTACAAATGGAGGCAAGACCTTCCAAGTATCATGCAGCTGCATAGCGATGCTGGCGACCCGCCCAACTTTCAAGCCAGCATGCTTCATCTCGCGTACAACAATCTACTCATTCTGCTCCATCGCACCAGCTTCGTTGTAGACGAGAACAACAACACATCCGCGGACGGGAATGTAGCGCTACAGGCAGCAGCGCGCAACTCGCGCATAGTCGAGGATATGCTGCCGGACGGCAACATCGGGCACGCTCAGATGCACGTCATCACAAACCTCTTCAACACACTATGTATACATGTTGTCAACTTCCGGCGGTCGAACGGCATCAATCGCACGCTCGCTGAGCATCGAGCCAAGCTGTGCCTGTTGGGCTTGCAAGAACTTCAGAAGACGTGGGAAGTAACCAACTGGGTGTTACAGCTATTTTTCCAATATCTCGACAGAGAAACGGCCTCAAGACTAGCTATGGAAGCGGATGACGGAGGCGCCGCTCGGAATGTTGGCCAGTCTACTTCAGTCGGCACTACTGCGCAACTGCCTTCGCAGCAACAAGGTATCGATAGCATCGCAATTCGTAATACTCAACATGATATGGAAGGTCCTGCGTCAGCCGCCACCAGCCCTAAGCCTTGGTCATGGACCCTGGACGAAGCGGATCAATACCTCTTCACGCAAATCGAGAATGACTTTGCTTTTGGGGAAGGCACTCTGCAGCAATGGTGTCCAGAGGATCTGGTCATACCCGAATAAACGGATCCCGTCTCGCCAACATCGGAGCAAATTGTTACGAACACGCGTAGCTCTCGCAACTCATGATTCATTCTTGCCGATGGGTTATTACAGCGCTAGGTATCTCCGCAAGCATTCATATCCAACCTCAATCAAAACCTCAGTTGTAGACTGGCCCACTTGGCGCATATCCAGTCAACCTCGTACCATTCGAAGGCCTGAACTTCTCCTCCTTGAACCACACGTGTGCCGACTCAGACAGCTTCTCGACTTCTGAGAAGGGGAATTCCGGCTTCGAGTCAGAGCTCGCAAGGAGGTCGTAGATGCCTTGAGCATAGTCGGGACCAATGTTGTACACTTGCGCGAGGTACTTCTTCTAGTAGGGTGTCAGCACGGGTGGTACTACAGAAAGTACAGGGCAAAGACTTACCTGAATGTCAGCGTACTTGACGAACTTCAGCATGTTGAAGGTGTTGGTGATGGTGTGTTGCCTCCTTTCAGGCGACATGACCCTGCTCCACAGCTCCTTCGCTTGATCGTACTCGTTCTTCTTCGCCTCATGCCAGTAATGGCTCTTGCGGCTCATAACGTTGTCCGAGACCTGGTACGGCGCCTCAGCAACATCAGGACGGAACTTGTGCGCGAAGCTGTTGGGGTTGTATTGCTTGTTTCCAGCGTGGTTGGCATCGACACGCATCTGGCCATCGAACTGGAGAGGCGCGAAAGACTTCGACATGAAGGGGCAATTGACAGGAATCTGGTGGAGGTTTACTCCAATGCGGTGGTATTGCGCGTCGCGGTAGAAGAACATGCGGAACTGGAGCAATGGGTCGGGAGAGTCTTCGATACCGGGGACCATGCTTCCGGGCGAGAAGGCAGCTTGCTCAACGTCGCGGTGGTAGTTCTCAGGGTTCTTGTTCAGCACAAGACGGCCAAACTCCTGCATGGGGAACTGCTTGCGCGGCCAGACCTTGGTGACATCAAAGGGATCGAAGCCAAGCTTCTCGGGATCAGCGTCCTCAGGCTCCATGACTTGCACCATGGCGGTCCATTCGATCTCCTCGCCCTTCTCAATGGTCTCCCACAGATCGCGCTTGGAGTAATCTGGGTCTTCACCGCACATCTGTGTCGCTTCTTGCTGGGTGAACTGCTTCTGGCCGTGCTTGGCAATGAAGTGGTACTTGATGTAAACGAATTTGCCTTGAGCATTGACCCACTTGAAGGTATGGCAACCGTAGCCGTGGTTGAAGCGCCAGCCAACGGGAGTGCCGTGGTCACTGAAGAACATGAGACCGGCATGGTTGCTCTCGGGTGTGTTTGCTAGCAGATCGAAAATGGCATCGTAATCAGGAAGGAAGTTCCTTGGGTTACGGGCTTGCGAACGGATTACGTCTGGGCCTTGAATAGGGTCGCGGCAGAAGAAGATAGGGAAGTTGAGGCCAACGATGTCATAGTTGCCCTCCATGGTGTAGAACTTGATGGCGAAGCCACGGGGGTTGCGGGCTTCATCGGGGTATTCGCGACCGACCGTAACCGTCGAGAAGCGGATGAAGATGGGTGTCTTTTCGCCTACGCTGGAGAGGAAGTTGGCTTTCTAGGGGAAGTCAGGTTTGGCAGTTGTGAGATGATCAAGACAGACGTACCGTAAGAGCGTCAACCTTCTTGGTGCACTCAAAGTATCCAAACGCGCCGGAACCGCAAGGGTGCACCATACGCTCAAGGTTCTTGGAACGGTTGAACGTCTGCTGCTTCTGGAAGAGGAAGACATCGCTAGCCACGGGGATTCCGCCGATAGTCTTGCTGTGTGCGCTATAAGAGGTTAGCAACTACGTCCTCAGGGCATGCAAGAATTAGCCAACTTACGGGTCAATCCACGGGATACCTTCATTGGAGGTAAAGTAGGGGCCATCATCCTCACGCTTTCCGCCTTGAACTGCGCCCGTAATCTTCGCAGCTATATCGGCAGGTCCCTCGTTGGCTGAGCCCATGTGGCTCTGCCTTGGCGCACGTTTCTCTCCAGTAGCGCTTTGGATACCCTGAGAGATGGCCTCGAGGGGGTGTTGCATGGGGTCATTCTGGGAAGCGTTTGCACCGGTCGACATGGCTGCGGTCAATTTGCTTGGTAAAGATGTGGGAATCTCCATGAAGAAGCAACAGCGGGTGCGAGTTTAAGAGGGCACGCCATTGCTGCGTACATGGGCAACGGGTTTTACGGGTATTTTGTATGTTGTCACGTTGATGCGTCTCTGACGCGTAGAGGAGAGGGGTAAGATGCCACGACCTCACGTGCAGGGACAGTTGACAGTTGGATTGGTGCTTCGAGGCTTAGTGCAGCAAGTATCGACAATTTGGGTGGATTAGATGCTGTCAATATTTGTTTAATCAGGACCGCTTTTAGTGGGCAATACCTTTTTGGAAAGATAAGACTAACACTTAATCGCTCATTCGTCGTGGCAGTTGCAGTCCGCGGATGCTGTGGAGCGTGGTGGGTAAAAAGGGCATGGGAATTCTAGACTTTCGCATGTTTCGGCATGGTGGCAATGTGACGTTTCCGATCCGCTGCATCGTGCATCATCAACACGTCGTTCCGCGGAACGCTACTCCACCTTGCACAATTATCGGTACCAAACACACGGCATGTGGGCACTGCTTCCAGTCCAATCATGCAGCAGGTAATCGTCATCCACTACACTGTGCGACATCACCGACAAGTTGCGCGCGTATGTCCAAAGCGCAAACACCTGGGTAGAGAGCAGCTGGACAGTGCAGGAACGCACCTCTGGCGAAGGAATGACGTCTCACCGCGTTAATAGCCATGAGAAACAAAAGCTCGCGACTTACCTCGAGAATGGATTTGATACACCTTGTATTCAATCCTCACTACTCAATCCTCAATAATCATCTCACACCATCACAATGTTCGCTCCTCGTGCCATCGCATCACCACTCACCCGAGCAGCCTTCAGGCCACAGACAATCCGCATAGCTACCAGACCAGCCTACCTTCGCACCCAGGTAGCCCTCAACTCGACCATCTCAGAAGCCATCACCAAGGACCACCGCAAGCTAGAGACCTACTACAAAGAGATCATCAACAACCCCACCGACATCGACCATGCAACCCGCTACGGCAACCAATTCACCTGGGAGCTAGCCCGGCACTCTGTTGCCGAAGAACTCCTCGTCTACCCAGCCATGGAGAAGTACATGGGCGCAAAGGGAAAGGCGCATGCGGAATTAGACCGGAAACAGCATCATGAGGTATATACCACCCCTCCATGCCAATTCACATACCCTGACTAACAACTCACGTAGGTGAAAATCCTCCTCAAAGAGTTCCAAAACATGGATCCCGCATCCTCAACCTACATCCCGCAGCTCAAAAAGATCTGGTCCCTCCTCTCCGTGCACATTGCCGAAGAAGAAGGCTCCGACCTACCCGCCCTCGAAGCCGCCTTATCCTCCTCTGAAAACCGGGGAAACTCAGAGTCGCTGGCCAAGAACTTTGGGAGGACAAAGATGTTTGTGCCGTCGAGAGCCCATCCGAGTGCGGGCGAGAACCCGTATTTCGAGGGCCCGATGGGCATGTTGGCGGCGCCGATTGATCATATTGCGGATATCTTTCGCAAGTTTCCAGAGGGGACGGTTAGTCCGAATCCGAGTAAGAAGTGAGGGTGGGGTAGGTAGTTGAATGTAAAACTGTGCTTCATGTGATGGATCTGTGGATAGTTGAGGATACGTGACATACGCATTGCTCACACGTGATTCTTTGAGCAGCGAATAAGCAAGGAGGCGCCACTTGTATAAACATCACGGCAACGACAACATATGTAGAAAGTCAGTTTGAACGTATCAATTCGCATAGGTATTCGAAAGGAGACGTAAATGCGAGTATTGTACAAGAAAGAAGGTTCTCGCTCGCTCGCTCACTCTTCGCCATGCTATGCTATGCCATCCCTGTCGCTATGCGTAACGAAAGTGAACAGAGAACCTCCCCCCTAAACGCCAGCTAAGCGCCAAACAACACTGATAAGCAAAAGAGTGCCATGTACTATCATAACCAATCCAGTACTCTGCGAATGCGTTTGTGTTCGCGCCGGACACTGCCACCGCCTCGTGTTGATGAACGATGGTTGAATCTGTGCCCCGATGCACTGCTACTTCAGCGGTGGCGCCTCGAGACGCGACGTTCGGCGGGGAGCCAGGGCTTGTACTCTCCGGAACGCCAGAGGATGCGGTGTGTCGGTCTTTCCAAGGATTGCTTTTAGATTTGTGGGATGTCGGATCTGCCAAGTGGTGTAGTGGCTTCTCCGTCGTGGTGTCCTCCAACACGAACCTGAAGGACTTTTCCTGTCTTCTTCGTCGTTATCTAGAACACAACTAGCATAAGCACACGCTCTGCATATCCTCGAAGGGATGATAACATGCAGCATCATGTGCAAATCTTTTCACTGCGATCACCTTCCTCCGTCGTCGATCTCAACCTTCCTGGGCCTGTCGCGTTCGCGCTCTCGCTCTCGCTCTCGCTCGCGGTCGTCGTAGTCGCTCTCATCGTCGTAGCGGCGGCGTCGCTCACGGTCGTGGTGGCGACGCTCTCGGTCACTGTCACGCTCCTCGTCGTCCCTGTCATCCTTGGATCGGTGGCTTCGCCTGTCGCGGTCGTCACGGTCGCGGCGGTCATGGTCGTACTCCTCTTCTGCGTGTATGTTAGTATTGATCATGAATCGAATCCTAATGTTGACGTACCTCTGTTCTCGCGGATCTTCTTGGTGCGATCAGCGAGTTTCTGGATTTCTTCTTTGGTCAAGACACGCAGTACGATGACGCAGTCCATTCGCTCTTCGAAGCGCTCCTTGGCTTGTTCCAGAGCTTCGGGGTTGACGAGACGACGATCGATCCTTGTCCATCGAGCTCCGACAGGAATGTCCTTGCCCTTCAATGCGTCCTTGTGTGGCGCAACACCCTCGCGGATAGGTTCAGGGTCCTCGGGGAACTTCTCAGTTGGCTTGCGAAGGATGCCCTTAACGGGCGCAACGGGCTCCTTAGGGGGCTCGACAATCACTACGCTCTTTCCTGTAGACTCTCTCTCCATTGACTCCGGCTCCTGCACCATGCCTCCGTCATAGGTGCTAACGGGACGATCCCTGGGAGGAGACGCACGCGAGCGGTCTTCAGGACCCCGAGACCTGTCACGCTCATCCTTCTTCCTCCGTCGCTCCTTCTCGCGGTCAGAGTCGCTGTCCTTGTCGCGAGTGCTGCGACTAGAACGTTCTGCTTCCTGCTGAATGCGTCGTCGGTATTCCTCGTCAGGATCCAGAGCAGCTTCCTGGGGTGCGGGGTCCCTCCGGCGTTCGGGTTCGCGATCAACGTAGTGACGTGGGCGCTCCTCGTCGCTTCCCGCAGTGGAGGGTGCAGGTGCCTTGCGAGAAGGAACCTTCTCTCTCTCATCATCCTCGTATCTACGCTCGCGAGGCTGAGGTATGTAGTCGGGTTGCATCGGAGGGTAGTCGGGAGCTGCGATGGCTGCGGGGGCAGCGGCTGGGGCAGCAGCCGGGGGCGGTGGAGGCGGCACAAGCGAGTTGCGGCGGCCTTCAGATTTCCTCTCTCGTCGCTCGTCAGGACGGTCTCGCTTGTCACGCTCATCGTATTCCTTCCGTCGCTCACGCTCACGCTCTCCCGACGAGTCTCGGTCGCTACCACGGTCCTTGTCACGGGACTTCTTCATGTAACCAGCGCCGGCCAGGGTCGCTGCTACGCCTGCTGCTGCACCAGTTATGGTTTGCACCAAGCCGCCCTTTTCTTCTCGGCCGCTCTCACGCTCACGTGGGCGCTTTTCGTAGTCCTGCGGTGGAACGACATCTCTGTCACGAGAGGAGCGAGGTTCCGGCATGCGTGCCTCGGCGCGGTCTGGCTGATAGTAGTGGTTGCTGGACTCTTGTGGCCTCGGTCGAGGAGGTTCGGCAGGAGGATATAGAGGCTGTCGGTCCAGAGCGTGGTGGTCGTGTGCGAGGCTTGGGGGGCCTGGTGCAATACCGAAGCCACGGCTGGTCACTTCGCGGTCCTCAAAGGCGGTGCTGTGGCGCTTGTTCTCAACACCACGGCTCGGGCGGTCGTAGTCATCGCGGTAAGCGTCTCGGCGAGGCGGCTCCTGGTGAATGGCAGCAGGAGTGCGAGAAGTACGAGAGGAGGAGGATCGTGCGAGGCTTGAGTCTGGGTAGGGGTCGTACTTGGGAATTTCGCGTGCCCCCCGTTCAATCGAGGATGATCTGCCGTGGGGCCGCGGGATGCTGTTGATCTTGTCGAAGCCACGTGTGGACGGGGGAGGACCAAGTTCGCGAGTAGAGGTACGAGAGGGGCGATCCGCAATCATGCTAGTGGGGCGAGAGCCACGTTCCAAGCTGCCAGCACGTGGCCTCCGCCAAGCTGGCTCTGTGTCACGGTACATGCTCGCGGGGTCCGTGTAGGAGTAGCCATCGCTGTTGCTCAGGTCGGTAAGGCGCGACGGGGGCTTGCTGCTGTCGTGGTAGCTGCGGCCGCCACTTGTGATACTGTAACCCCGGTCTGCATGATCCCGGTGGCGTGCCGGCTCGACCTCAGCAACAAGCTTGGTCAGATGGCTGCTGTCGTCGACGCTGTAGACCTTCTTATGGCCTCGTGAAGCGGCCGGGGTGATGTAGGTATCGGATCCCTTGGCATAGGAGGGTGTGAGTGGGCTCCGCGGTCGTTCGGTGTGGGTGTGGGACGAGTACGGGGTGCGTAGTGGCAGCGAAGTCGTCGGCAGGGCGCTGGTACTCACATTGGGGCGGGTCAGGTCGTTGGTGTTTCGCCGTGGACGTCCAGTGTACGAGTCGTACTTGGTGCTGCTCGCGTGGGAAGAGGTCGTGGGGCTGGGCGTGTAGTAGGGCGTGTGGTGCGAGGCGTGCGAGGTGTGGGACGTTCCAATGCGGTCGACGCTGGAGCGTGGCGAGCTGGGACGGCCATAGTAAGACGAGGTGTAATAGGGGTCGGCGAAGGTGCCCGTCGAGGACCTGGCGGGGTTGGAGTAGCGGCCCCGCGGGGACGAGGGGCGGTTGTTGTACCGCGTGTCCATGCCGCCTGACAGGGTGACGGTCTTGATATGGAGCGGAGCAGTTTTGGCAGCAGTTTTGGCGGCGGGCTGGGTGGACAGCGAGTTACGGCGTGGGGGAAGGGGCGGCGCAACGGTGCTAGAATAAGTATTCGACCTCAGGCCAGGCGGCTTAGTGGGGAGGAGAACGCTGCCCAACATCGTGTCAGCCCAGCCGTGGTTTCAAAAGGGGAAATGGCAGGAAGGCAGGTGAAGAGAAGAAGAGCAAATGGCACCAACGAAGGAGAATTAGAAATTAGGCCTGGCGAGAAAGAAAGCCGCAGCTCGACGTACATAAGGGCGTTTCGACAGCGAGGATGCAGCCGGTGGGCTCAGCCGGCGTAGGGTCGACGACTAGCAGCGCGAACAGGTTGCCCGATGGTTGTAGGATAGCCCAAGTTCCCTGGCGTGAGTGGTGACAGGGGGCGGGGGTACTGGCACGGTGTAAAATCAACGTGATATTTGCAGGCGGCTCCCAGGGTGTGCCCAGCAGCGTGCTATGGGCTCTCGTGGTGGGACCGCGAGGCAGCGAATGAGGCGGACAAGCGCGGTGGGGGGCTAACGGCCGATGTGCACACGGCGATGGGAGCGATGGGGTGCAGCGCGCGACACGAGATGGACAGTAAGGATAGACAGCAGGAGGGTGAGGATTCGGTCGGGTACAGAGAGCGTGCCCAGGCCGCCGCCCGCCTGGTTTCGAGGGTGCGTGGAGAGCGTCAGATTGCACTATGTCATCGCCCTCGCTTGGGCCCGCGCACCCCTGCCGGCACAGCCACTCAGCAGCCGGCATGGCTCGCCGCACAGAAACAGGGTCCGCTACTCTAGAGATGTCCTACCAGTTGACTAGATTTCAGACTAGCTGCAGAGGATTTACCACGTTCCACCGCGACGCTTCACTCTACCCAGGTGCCCACTGCTGCCACAGGCACGTCAGCACATGCGCCCTCGACCTGTCAACAACGTCGCCCCGCCGCCTAGCTGCCCTCTCTAGCTGTTACAGACGTCTTCCGCCGCCCAACTGACCCCGCTAGCTCGGGATAGCCCTGTGATACCCAACTTGACCGCCAGGTCCGCCATGGCCTCGTGACTCGTCCGGTGCGACTGCCCTGCGCGGGCCGACTCAGTTCCTCGTTCCGTTCACGATCTTCGCTGTATGAACACGTCGTACAGATCCTGATGCACACTGTAGTCTCATGTTCGCGATCGATTGGTCTAGCTACAGGGCCATGGCTTCGGCACCTCTCAGCTACCGAAGCACTCCTCGCGGTACTAATCCGCCGGACGCGCCGCAACGTAAGCACTGAACATTGGCTGCTTCTTGCTTTTTGCCATCGCCTCCTCCCGCCCGATGCTCTACACATCCTCGATCTGCTCAACCCGCGAAGCCTTGCCCACGCCGCTTTTGGTCGAATCGGCATCGTCCGTGGCGTGATGGTGCCTGAGCTGCTTCGCCCGCGACTTGCTCGGCACCGTATCCTGAATGCAACCCCTGATGATGTTGCCCTCGAACAGCTCGCCGATGGACTCCAGGCGCACTCCCTTCGTCTCGGGCACGCAGAACACCGTCCAGATACCCATGACAATGCACAGCGAGCCGAATAAAAGAAACGTTCCGTACGTAATGTTGTCCAGCATCAGGGGGGTAATCTTTGCGATGACAAAGTTAAAGAGCCACTGCGTCATCAACGAGGCCGCCATGAGCAGAGATCGCACATGGTTAGGACTGCACTCCGATGCCAGCACGAATGGGATCGGTCCCCACCCGAACGAGTAGAATACGACGAAGAGATAGACGCACATGATGGCGAAGATTGCGTTGCCATCCAGCTCACCTGTGGGTGGGTGGACTGCCTGGTTGACGCCAATGTAGTACATCGCAAAGGCTTGGCCCATCGAGCCGAGGATCAACGACCACTTCCTTCCGAGTTGCTCGGTGAAGGCCATCAGGCCAATCGCGGTAACGACGATCTTGACGATACCGTATACTCCAGTTGCCTAGTTGCATGTTAGTTTGGCTCGCATGCAGTCTTTACAGAATACGTACGAATAGCCCGGAAGAGTTGCCAGTAAGACCAATCTGCCTGAAGATTTGCGGCGCATAGTAGTTGATCGAATTGGTACCTAATCACCACGTCAGTATATCCCTCAAATGCAGATTGCACGTCGGAACTTCTTACCGGTCCACTGTTGCCAGAACATGAGGATTACTACAAAGCTCGAGCGATACAGCATCTTCTTGCTCGAGCAGGCAGCCCTGAGCTGAGCCATCATTGGCATCTGCTCATGGCCGTTAAAGTCCGCAATAATCTCGTCTAGCTCCTGCACCACCTCAGGGTCCTCGACGCTCTTGCCGCGGACGTGGGCCAAAGCTTTGGCGGCTTGGCTGAGCTTGTTCTTCTCGACGAGCCAGCGGGGAGACTCATTCATGAAGAGCATGCCCACAAGCAGGAAGGCGCCGGGAAGCATCTGGAGGGCAAATGGCACACGCCATTTTGTCGCGTCTGTGGGGCTAGGGATGTCGAGCGATATGCCGTAGTTTACGAAAAAGGACAGACATATACCAGTCACGTTGAAGAGTTGCTGCTAGCGTTAGTGGGTCGGTTCCAGAAAAGCAGTCTTGACAGGTCATACCATGCAACCAATACAACGTCCTCGGATGGCCCTTGGCGCATTCTCTCCAATGTAGGTAGGGACGACCGCTGAAATCAGTCCAACGCCGAAACCGCCAATGACGCGTCCAATGTAAAGCTGTGTAAGACTTGTCGTGCCAATTCCGCATAAGGTTTGGATCAAAGAGCCGAGGATGAAAATGACGTCCGCAATGATCAGGGCCCATTTGCGCCCAAAAGTATTTGAGACGTAGAAACTAGACAATGCACCAAAGAAACACCCCGCCTGAAGAACGGACACGATGTTTCCCTGCAGGTTGGCAAAGTCTTTGCTGTCCTTATCTAGGGCGAATGAGTGCTGGAACGCGTCCATTGTCAATACACCTACAAGCGCGTTAGCCATGATCATTGCACGTGCGGATGCGCACACATACCTCCGATAAGACCCGTGTCCCAACCGAACAGCATTCCACCAAAAGAAGCCACAGCGGTCAGTACATAGGCGCGACGGTACGTCTTGATGTCCGCCCACACCTCGTACATGTTGAGCTTGGCCATGATGGCAGCGCGTCGCAAAGGAAGCCAAATAGGACAGAAGAAAAGCCCGACGCGAATGCGATGGCGATGCGACGAGCGGTCAAAGACAGTGATGTCGATCTGTCAATGTACCTAGGTAAGGTAACATCGCGGCAAGCATCCGACTATATATCGTCAGTTTCCCCCAGCACCAGCCTCGCAGCGCCTAGCTAGCCAAACTCCGAACCCAAAACCCGCAGGCAAACGGCGAAGCCTATTTGGCTTGGCTGTCGGCATAGTGTAACGCGACGTCGGGGATATGACGTGGGGACGTATCGTGGGGACTCCAGATGTGCCAGTCACAGGGCGGAGCGCCCCATAGCTGGTGGGTCGGCATGGCGGGTGGTAATTATCCTTCCATTCAAACGCCGTTGCTGCGATTGTGTTGAGGCTCTTGCTGTGAATCCTACAGCTGCAGTATGAGTAAACGAGTCAAACGGCTGCAGGACTAACGGACGGGATGAGTCGCTGACTGTGCAGCGCAGATGCAGTTTCTGAAGGAATCCAGTGTGCGGACGTGTTCACGTGCGAAGAAGTCGGGTGGCAGACTAGGCCCATGCTTAGCGTTGC
Organism: Alternaria conjuncta; assembly: GCF_024043145.1. Lineage (NCBI taxonomy): Eukaryota > Fungi > Ascomycota > Dothideomycetes > Pleosporales > Pleosporaceae > Alternaria > Alternaria conjuncta. The sequence goes on along the minus strand of NW_026250094.1, from coordinate 1,984,537 downwards.
TTACGGGCGGTGAGCTCGTCTTGTGCATGTGAAGAACCCAAACAGCAGCCGATAATTTCTCGAACCTGCGATATTCTCACGATGCAAAGACCGACTCCAGATTTACTCTTACAGTTCCCCTTCTTCTCCACATTCCTTCAAAGACCGACCCCAGGTTTTCCTCCTCCACATCCTGTCTCCGCACGGAAGCTAGGCGATTGAAATTGCGACAAGCTTCTCATTGGCCTAATCACCAAGCAATCCATATGCCGAGCCAAGTCACCGGCTCCGACGCTGCCTCCTATGTCCCCTTAAGCCGACATGCGGCCTGGCATAGAGCGTGTCGAGACTATGTAAGCGGCAATACACGAAGCTTTCTTTAGTTATAGACATGTCAAGTTCGCTTCCATGCAGAAGAATAGTTGCAGGCTGTTTTTCATCATTTCTTCATTTCCAAACTGAGTACAGATGTTTCCAATTCGAAGACCAATCGTCCAAACGATCAATCACAAGTTTGCCTTGCCCTTCTGTTCTGGTACTTGCGTCAACAGCTTATCGCTCTGGATAGCCGACTTCAAGTTGTCCAAGACTAATATCTCCATGTCGCGCTGAAAGCCGTCAGTTGTGATCCAGAATCAATGAGATTCGTGGACAGCGTCACTTACCTGTGTCTCGTATGTGCCGGTTCCAACGTGAGGCAGCAACACCGCCCTCTCGCATTCCAGTAGCCCGGGGTGGATCTTCGGCTCCTCCTCAAACACGTCCAGTCCACATGTCCAGACCTTGCCGCTCTTCAGCGCGTCCACCAAAGCGGCCTCATCGATCAATGCACCTCGTGCAGTGTTGACGATTATCACTCCATCCTTCATTGTGTTGAATTGCTCCTTGCCAATGATGTGCGTAGTCGACGGGTTGAGTGCCAAGTTCAAACTGAGGACGTCGGACGTCTTGAGCAGCTCCTCGAAGCTCACGTACTTCGCTCCATTCTCCTCGTTGGCTGGTAGCTGATTGCGGTTGTGGTATTGTATCTTCATGCCGAATGCCTTTGCGCGATGTGCAACTGCCGAACCGATGCCACCCATGCCTAGGATACCGAGTGTCTTGTTCTTGGGGTCGTGACCGAGGGAGAAGTTACCGCGCCATTTGCCTGTGAATTGAATTAGTAACGATATGTCGAAAAGCTGGAGATACGAACCGTTGTTGACTGCCATGTATGCTTGCTTGATATTCCGCAGCGCGCCTAGCATCAGCCAAATGGCAACATCTGCAGTCGCGTCGTTGACCGCTATCGGCGTGCTCGAAACCGAGATTCCCCTCTTTGTGCATGCTGCGACATCGATGTTGTTGTATCCCGCTCCGTTGTGGCAAACGTACTTCAGGCTCTTGGGGAGAGCGTCAAGCAGTTCCGCGTTGAAATCTCCGGTAATCGGGTTTGAGTCATTGCTTCGGTAGAGAGCATAGATGCCGTCAAATTCGCCGCTCTTGCACTTCGAAATGAAGTCTTCCCGGTTACCATCGGGGTACTCGTGCAGCTTCGATGCTACTTGCGAAACCTGCTGCCATTCTTTTTGGGCGTGTGACAGCTTGCCAATAAGAAGTGCTGCTCGTTGCGACATGGCGGATATGCGATTTTTGAAGGTGATGAAAGAACGATTGAGTACTCTGGTAGAATGGAGGGGTCAGACGAAAGAGTTGCCGGTTAATGTTATCTTGAGCGCAGCGGCATTTGGTGACCTTTTATTACGTGCTGCCCAGATCCACCGACGGCGCTGCTCGAAGCGGCCTATCTCGGACCGAACCTATTTGATTGCAACATCAAGTGTGGTAATTTACTCCGCTAAATTGAAAGCATGACAGTTTGCTGTCCTCCCTATTGTGTTGCTACAATGATCTGTGTATTGAGATGATGCAACCCCACCATTACGGCCTCGGCTGCCCCGCCATCGTCACTTCCAAAACACATGCAGCAATGATAACATTTGACAGCAGGAACAAGCATCTGCCCAAAACTCCGCGCAGCAGAGATGCTCCTACTTAATATCTTGCTTCAATTACGCGTCTTCTTCGCGTTCAATGATGACACGAATATAGAACACGCTCGGCATTTGACCTTGCCAGCTTGTTCGAGTTCAAACGCCGACGAAACACGTGAACGAGCTAGCCTCTTTCGTCGCACCAACACCGAACAAGCCAAGCGTCGTCTTGACAGATCGGTGGTCTCTCATCTCCCGAGCCGAAGGATGCAGCTTCCAGACCCAAGCAAAACGCCTTCCAACATCAGGCAGCTACAAGGCAAACATGCAAATGGCTGCCTACATCAGCCTGAACCTCAACGAACCTCAATAGTGGACGAAATGAGCGAAATGATGCATCCGCGACATCTATTTCGGAAACTTTGGTGATTGTTGGGCGAGCACTTCACATCGCATGATATATAAGATCATGTAGTCTCAGGAAACAGAGTATCGCAAGTCGTCAGTGAGAACCAGCTTTCGAACTTTTGTCACCCTCTACACTCATCGTAAAGGAAGCTTCAAACATGGAAATCAAGAACATTGCGATCCTCGGTGTCTGTCTACCCATTCATTCCCATCACATGTCACCTTCCTTCAAGCTGCTCTACAACGGCCAAAACTAACATATGTATTAGCCGGGTGGAAATGTCGGAAACGCCATTATAACCGAACTCCTCAAAGACGGACCCCGCTTCACCATAACAGGCATCACGCGCCCAACATCAACCTACAAACCACCTCCTACCATCACCCACCGCACTGTCGACTACACATCTTTCTCCTCTCTCCAAACCGCATTCGAGAACCAAGACGCAGTAGTAAACTGCATCACAGGCGGAGCCACGCATTACGAGCCATCCAAACTCATCATCGACGCCGCGGTCGCTGCAGGCGTCAAGCTCTTCTTCGCCAACGAATTCGTCGGAGAAATCACCCGAGAGGCGTTTAGAAGATTGCCGGAAGCTTTTGTTGGCGGTAAATGTAGGATCAGAGATTATCTTGAGGGATTGGGGAGGGAGGGGAAGATGGCGTGGACGAGTTTGAATGGCGGGCCGTTCTTCGATATGTGTATGTAATTCCTCCAACTATTCGACTTGAAGCGTGATACTGATCAGCATATACTAGGGTTGATGAAAGGCCCCGCAGGCTTTGGTAATTTTCTCCCTATCAACTCCAAACCATCACCATCCCGCTAACATATGATGACCAGACATACCCAACCGCCACGCCCGCATCTACGGCTCCGGAAACCAACCTTTACACTGGACACCTCTACCCACAATGGGCCTCGCAGCAGGAAACATGCTCCGCAACCCCGACTCCGTCCTCAACCGCCCCGTCCTCCTCGATCCCATTTCCCCTTGTTCCACTGTCACTCAACACACACTGTTGCGCACCCTTGAAAAGGTCTTCGATATCACCTTCACCATCTCACACGTCGATGTGGACAAAATCCATCGAAACGCTTTGGTCGTGTTGGAGAAGTGGAAGGAAGGCGGTGAGCCGGAGGAAGGAAAAGCGCAGATGGGTAAAGCGATGAAGGGGTTGGGCGTGTGTAACCAGTTTTATGAGGGCGATGATGAAGGTCATGCGGAGGACTTGGAGAGGACTGTTCAGAATGAGCTCGTTGGTGTGGAGACCATGCAGTTGGAAGATGCAGTGAGGGATGCGCTGGAGCGATATGGTGAGAACTGTCAGGTTGTTCAGGGTATGTACAACGTGGAAGCTTGTGAACTTTAATTGTTCTACTACTGCCAGTATGTTCTTCGGGTCTATCATATCGTTACCAAAATAAGAAATGCAGCTATACAACTTCACCCTGGCATGGAATATGGGGCTTACCTCGCCGTGATGAGTATCATATCAAAGATGAAGCGCAAGGAGTCTCATGAAACCGCACTTATGCTAAGGTAGAAAACAGCAGCAATATGGGACACAGTCAACGGCTGCAGGAGTAACGGTAATCCTGGTACAGTAGTGTACACAGCAATTATGTGGTATACTACATGCTTTTTTGGGTGTTGTACAACGAGACTGGGATTGCTGATTGCTCAGACATGCCGCTGTCATTCTATATTTTGTTCTGAACCCATGTCCTTGAAGGCGCAATGTTCATACCTCTTTCATCCACAGTGCTGGCGAGTGTACGTGACACATCTAGCCACCACCTGGATCATACCCTTCATATCCTGGATACCCTTGCTGATCTGGATCCTGAAAAGCCGCTGGATCCCATTCCCAATGGTCGAAAGTCGATTCGTAGGGATTTCCATAGAACAGATTCAGAGGCTGACCGTATTCTGTTAGCCCAGTGGTGGGATCGTTCAGAATATCGCCGCCAGGAGCGTCGTAGAGATCGAAGTTGCCTGTGTTGGACTGCGAGTAGATGTTGCTATTGAATGGGTCAGCGCTTGCCCATGCAACATCTGACTGCTGCAACGTAAGAGGTTGACTGTACGGCTGATATCGCTGCTGTGAGTCAAAGGCCATATGCTCTATATGTTGTTGCTTTTTGTGCTGATCCGTTATCTGTGGCTGAGGTAGTCGACGACGGGCCGCCTCTTCTTTGGTCTGCTTATTCATGACTCTGGCGATAACATTGTATGCGTTCTCGCTGACTGCGTCGACGGGTTTCATCGAATTCAACCATCGTATGAGCTTATCGATGCAGGCTGTAATATGTGACTTTTCGACCGTTAAGTGTATGCCGTCCAATGACAACTCAAGAAGTAAGACCGTAAGGGCTTGCATGACTATAGGGGTGGTTAGCCAAGCTCCATATCGCAATGTGTGAGGTTCTTACTTATATGAACAGCACACCACCACGGACCGTGTCCGTAAAACCATGCAGGATTGGGAGGATCTGGCAACATGGAAGTGAGATCTAGAGCCGCACCTATGCAGGCCTCAGCAGATTTCTGGTTGAATCGAGTCGACTGTTCGCTCTGGCCCTTTATGCGCAGGTCTAGCCGGCATAGACAGGGCCGGGTGATGCAAATTTTGGCGTTGTGATAATAGATGTAGAGCAGCACCTGCTCTCGGCTCAGGTTGCTCTCTGAAGTGGCAGCGGTCGCTGTTGCTGGACCCCGAACCAGGGAGTGCAAGGCCCAGGCTTCTAAATCGTCAGACAGCGAAGCAATCTCCTTTTGGGCAGCCTTCCAGGACTTGGCAGACTTTTGTGCGGAATACAAGCCAGACAAGATCTTGTCCATGAGGATATCGATCCTAACGTAGGCTACGTCAAATGGATCGACGCTGGTTTTGATCATGGACTCGCCAGTAGAAGACTCAGATGCCTGTCTAATTGCAGCTGATGTGGTGGTTTCACGAGACGATGAATCCAGTTCTGTACCCTTTGCGCCTGGTGGCGGTACAGTACAGTCAATGGCGCTTACAGTGCGTGGGCGCCCAGTTATGCAGGTAAGAACACATTCGATGGAGTAAAGTGACCACCAAATCTGGGCCAGGGCCTTCTTTCTCTTGGGAGACATGGAAGGGTCTTCGTGTCTGAGGTGCAAGCCTGCGGCCTGTGCGTGTCGAAGGGCGATGCCAATCATATACCAAGCTCTGCAACGTCCTTGTTAGCATACTTGCAGGCTACAAAGGTGAACGTGCCTTCGTTCATCCGAAGTACGACGCACCTGCTGACATGACCTATTGTCAAGTAGTAGAAAGACAGAAGCCCAAATGCCTAGACATGGGTCAAAAGATGTTGGGTCCAAATTCAATGGATCTTACCTGAATCAGCGCTTGATCTGGCTGCGCAACGAGAGTATCAATGCTTTGGAGCTGCAATAGATGGATTGCTCTCCACATATACACTAGGTGATCACGATCGTCGGCTTGCCATTCGTCGCCGATGAGATGAGAATAGCGTGCGCCAATAGCGAATACGAGGTTCATAACAGCTTTCCACTTTGGGCAGACGACCAGCGTAGGACTGCCCTGATCCTTGGCAAAGTACGTTTTCAGTTGAGCTTCGAACATGTCACCTAAGATGGGGAATGGGCTGTGCACAACTGCTTTGTAGTAGTCGAACAGCCTCTCGGCCGACTCAGCAGAGGGTATGACGTGTGGATCACCAACATCGATGTCGATGTTGGATTTGTCAAGGTAAAAGTAGTAGCCAGAATACTTGTCATGGTGCGGAGAAGGGCGAGTATGGCTCTGTTGCTGACGCCCGTGGAGCGCTTCAGCACGCTGGTTATAGGCGTCGCCGTCGATGCCCGGTGGCCCGTAAGGCATGTTGGCAGGTTCGCCCTCGGGCTGTTCGATCTTGGTTTCCAGGGCTCTGAGCCATTGAACGTGGGAATTGTGACCCATGTAGCCCGTGTTGTCTGCCTCATCCGTATTGAGAATGTCCTCCTGGACGAAGTCTAGGTCTTCGTTGGAGCCGACTGAAGCTGAGACGTGAGCTTCTCCGCCATCTACAGAGGTGGCGCTCAGAGCATCGTCATTGGGGGAAGGTGACGAAGCTCTTCTTGCGCGCTTGCCATGAGAGAGAGCAGGTGTTGGTGGAGGAGGCGGCGTGTCGTCTTCGAAGGATGCCAAGGTATCCTCAACTCTCTTCTTGCTCTCATCGTCAAGCTGGCTGCTCACTTCAATCAAGAGTGCAGTCAAGGCGTGTGATTTGCGTTGAGCTCTTTTACTAGTCAGACGGGGATGTGGAGCAGATGGACAAAGACATGAACAGACCCTTTGAGGCGGTCCTTGCGCTCCAGGTCGTAGTGACAATCATTGTCCTGCCGTTGACAGTTGATACATTGCGGACGGTGGCCAGAGCATTTGATCTCTGGGGCTAGTCAGCAAGCCGAAGTTGTGCGATCTGGACATGAGGAAGGGCCCACTTCGTTTACGGCACTGCGTGCACTAGAAGCGGACGTCAGCACCGGCCCAATCGTACAAGAGAGTTTACTCACAGCCTTGCTCACTACTTCGGTGCGGACCCGAGGAGTTCTTGTGGCAGGCGGCATCTGGTATCCATGGCCAGGAATTCTTGGTATGGCCACCTTTGCCTCCCTGGAGCTGGAGCCCTCGGGCGGGTAGCGGCCGTTATCCATTCACTCGGACGTGACCACCTGCAAGTGCTGGGAGAAGGGGCGAAGCACGTGCGCAGAGGCGGAGGTAGAGGGAAAGACTGAGGCGGAGACAACGGTCCGCCTAGATGTCGTAGCGTGGAGTCACGAGCGCAGTCCTTATCGGAGTAGCAGCTGCGTCGTGGTGACGGAACGGGGGAGCATTCCGGCAGACAACCTTTACGCGTTGAACATAATAAGCCAGAATCGGGTAGTTTTCGAGACGAGGTGGGCGCCCATTAGAGGAAGGCGCTTTATGCCGTGGCCAATGGGCGTCGAGGCGGGCGACGTCATGCTGTGTACGAGCAGGCAGGCACGTACGTAGGCGAGGAGGGAGGTCGAGGTCCGCGAGCCCTGCACCACCCACGTGCAGTATAATAGCAATATTCAAGACGGCGCGGCCACGACCCGAATCGCGTATCCGCCTGACAGGTGAGCCAGCTACTGCCCATGGACGAGAACCTGCAGGTGCCTCCAGCCCGCTCGCAGCCCACCCAGCGCGCGGCGTTATCTCGGGCGCGTCCTGCGTTGAGTCTGCAGCGGATTGTGGGCGCGGGAGCATGTGAAGCTTGTCGCGGCCGCATCACCAAGGTAAGTCGGCGGCCGTGCGCGAGCTAAACCCACCCAGACCTCTGACACGACCAGTGCTCGACCGAACGTCCCCAGTGCTCAGAGTGCCGCAAGCGGCATACGCCATGCAACTACCTTCAGCCTGCGGTCCGGCCCGTTGCTGCCAGTGCCAGGCGATACCATGGCCAGGTCCAGGTCCACGCACACCATCACCCCCAGCATGCCCTCCTCCGGCACATCTTCGCCCATCTGCGCTCCCAGCCATGGCACGTCGCCCAGGACCTCCTCGCCCAGCTGCGTCACGGCACCGACGAGCGCAGCCTCCTCCGTTTCCTTGAGTATGGCAGTCTGCGTGTCCAGCTCAAGCTGGTCCCAGACACGACATACCAGTTCACCGCTCCCTATCTTGCTGACATGATGCCGCTGTTTGGCAGTGCCGACAACCCCTACCTTGCCTCCAGACTGTACAAGGCCCTGTCAAACGAGACTGCCCATCACGGCACCGACATCCAGGAGCAGACTCACAGCGCCATCTACCACGTGCCCTACCCCGGCGCCCGCATGTACGATCCACGCATGTCGCCAGACACGCTGAGGCCGTCCAAGTGGACTTCGATAAGCGACGACGACGTCTTCCTCACCCGCCTTCTCGAAGGCTACTTCCTGTACGAGTTCCCATTGTGGCCTTGCTTCCACAAAGATCACTTTCTCGATGACATGACTGCTGAAAGGTCTGATTACTGTTCACCACTCCTAGTCAGCGCCATTCTCACCGCAGCCTGTGTAGGTTCCATCTTGACTTCTCCCACTTGCTTCCTTGTGAGCTGACACGATCAACAGCACGGCTTGAGTACGCTTGAGCAGAGGTCCGAGTTTTGGAACCCCAACACCTATAGCTATCGTTGTATGGCTGAGACCAGACAGCTATGGGAGCTAGAACAGTCACAAGCCGTGTGTAGTCTTCCCTCTGCCCAGGCAGCTACCATCATAGGCCGAATATACTTCGCCAATGGCATGGACAAAATGGGCTGGACAATGTGGTCTCACGCTCTAGCGCTTGCGGATAGACTAGACTTATTTGCTAAGACCGCGCAATACAATAACGAGAAGGACCGCATTTCAAGAACCATCACAGCCTGGGGCATCTTCTCTCAGCAAGCGTATGAGCTTACCTGATTTCTCCTTGCCCTCGTCTCCTCTTTCCCTCCCCCTCCTCCTGCCCCTGCCCCTGCCCCTACCCCCAACGTAGTATTGAGATCGCCTCTGATGTAGGTTCAGGTTCTCTTGCTTTTACCTTATGAAGCCCCCACTGTCTCGACTTCCACCTGAGGACGGCTTGCCCGCGTACCAAGACGCACACGACTTCTTTGGCGAGATTTGGGTCAAATACCCTCTTGCGACACACTTGGTACGTCCCCATTTGTCCCTCATGATGGACCAAATTGACAAGCTACTAGACCCCCATCTATCTGGGACAGACATTCCTGTCGCTCATCAAGCTTCGATGCATCATGAACGACATAGCCGGAAAGGCTCTTCCAGAGGACGATGGAGATAACAATCTCGATATTGAGCAGGCTAGTCGTTATCATCTTATGCTGGTACAATGGTTCCGTGATCTTCCGGAGCCGTTACAGCCACAGAATGCCGCCATGCCGACACAGCTTCTGCTACAGTGAGATTTGACACACCTTCCATGTACAAATGACTAACGTTTGGGTCACAGCATGCAGTTCCACAACCTCGTTACCATGACCTTCCAACCGTTCCTGGAAAAGGAAAAGTCTCTCAACTGGCCCAACAATAGTGGCGCATTTCAAAAGTATACAGGCTTCAGTCCGGCCCAACTATATGCTGCCTCAAAAGCGAGTCTGCAGACGCTTCTCCATATGTTCTTCCACCGTCACGGCTTCGAAGCATACTACATATTCCTACTCCAGGTCCTCGTCCAGCTAGGCTTCGATTCGATCGAGCGTCTACGCACCCCAGAAGCGCAACAAGAGCATTTCCCAGCCATAATGAAAGCCACACGAGCCACACTCATATTGTGCGCCAAGGGCTTGCGCGACCAAGGCCATAACTTCTTCTTATCTGAACTCGTGTTCCGCATTTTGCGCGACAAGATGAATCCGGTAGACGTCAAGCTGCTCAAGGACTGGGCGCACATCAAAGACGAAGGTGAAAGGGAGAAGTCGATGATGGAACACGTCTATGGCGAATACCCTGTCAACGTAGAGTCCATCACCTCGGATCCGACCGAACAACGTCTGAATCGGCTTTTGCAGACTATGGCTGATCTCAAGCTTCCTAACGATACTGCTGAGCCAACTCAGCAAGATAGGGCATCGAGGACATGGCGAAGCATCGTTTTTTGAACGCGCCGAGAGATTGGTGGAATTGGAGCAAGGTGGAGGTTACAACAACGCTGGATACAATATACGATTTATTGGTTACTGTGCTACTCGCTACATCCAGCCTCAATGCTTTGGCTCAGAGCTGTAGTTCCCATCTCCTGCGCATCTTCACGTGTGCTCAGAAACCACAGAGCGCGACCCACTTTGTCTGATGGGTCTTTTTTGCCGACCACTAGTCCTGACGAAGTGCTGTGATCCGGATAAGCTCATCCACCAGCCCTTTGATCCACGATCACGATCACCATGGTAAGAGTTTTCTGCGTGCTGCTAGATCGAACTACTGGACGAATGATATGCAGGTGTCCGCGGCCAGACAGCTACCATTGGCTACGGGTAGTATGCCCTGCGAGCTAGCCTCATCCGTATGTTCGAATCGAGAATTATGCGCGTGTTATCGTAAAGGTACAAGTATCGTCAGGTGAGGTTCTGGTTCTTTGATTGAAATCCATGGATGCGACAGGGGCATGCGCTGACTGGTGATGTCACTGCTTGATTCGGCCGGTCTTTCGGAACGACACATGACTGGGCGCGGGTTGGTGGAACTACACATTTCAGTAGCGGTACTCTTACACTCCAGGATAGCGTCACATATTCAGCAATCGTTTTTCAAATCCTGATTAAATGTTTTCGGAGTCGTGCAGTGCATGTACATCGACCCTCTCTATGGATCTATCGGAGACGCCGACGCTCATCATTGGCTCTTCTTCTTCTGCATCTCCATCTTTCTCTCGCGCTTATCGGCGATCCTCTGGAAAATACTGCCATCGTATACGGCGCGAACATCCTCCTTGTCATTGTTAGCATGAAGAGCAACTCAAGATAGGTTCCGTCACATCGCGTACCTTCATCATCCGACCGTCTTCGGGCCAGAGCGTCAAATACGTTGCAGTCCCTTGTTTGATATCAGCATTTCGCCTCTCATACCATCCGAAAACGATTGTGCTTACACTCAAAGATGAATCCACACATCCCGATAGGGTCGTTGATATTTCTCTGCCCCTTCAACACGTTCACAAGATCGCCCACGGTCAGATAATCCCGTCCCTCCGCGTACTTGGTGAAGATCTCTTCGAATTGCGACGGTATAAACCGCCCCTCGGTGTCGTACGTGCCTGTATCACTACCGTGCCGCGCTCTATGCACGTTGTTTAGAAAGAGACGGAAGTAGGGGTCCGGAAGCCATCCCGAGCACGTGGGATAGGAGAAGTTGATGTGGATGACCAATACGGCAAAGGCGGAGAAGAAGAGTCCGCAACCTAGGCGGTAGAAGCCGACAAATGTGTCTTGCGGCCAGAGGATACCATCGTGGTCGCGGTCAAAGAAGTCGCAGTGCTGTTGCAGCACGGTTTGGTGCGAGTGCTTCTTTGCCCAGTCGTCTTGCGTGCTGCCTTGAGGTGTTTCCTCTGAAGGAGCGAGGTTCGCACGTGCGACCGCTATGGAGGGTTAGCAGACGACGTAGTAGTAGCGTGCGCGCCGTAGTACGTACCTGCGTGTGGTAGGTTTGACTTCTTCCCTTGGATGTATGGTTTCCTTTCTTGGGTAATGGGTACATTGTCGATTGCGTAGACTGGTACATCTCCACCAGACTCCGCATGTCCATTAGCTCCTTCCATCTTTGCGATCATGATTACGGTAACTATGTGTATGGGAATTAGAGGAGGTTACACACGACAAAATACAGCTCGATTAAAAGCAACGCCCTAGGTATTCGCCCTGCGAGGCGTGAGCCGCATGTTCCTATTGGATCAAGGGCTCACCATGACGTCAATGACTATGTCAAGAGCCTTGGTATGGCAGTGCAGCAACTCTAAAAAGGATTCATGGATTTGTTTGCCACGTCTGAGACTGTCGGGTCATTTCTGTATTGTCACTGTGATTGCAATGTGGTGTGCGTGTGCTTGCATGCTGCACGACGTTGGTTTGCGGCTGCTATCTTTCGAAATGTGGCTCCGCGGCCAATCACCGAAATGTGACCCTGCTCTGGAGCACGCCGTGGCTTGATCTTCAGGTACGCGTCAGACTTAGATCATCCGCGATATATCGCCTGTTCATATACGTCTGCCGTCTACGTGATACATCTTCCTCGACTGTTAAGGCAGCGCCTTTGCAAAGTCATAGTATCCAACTGTTCGACTTTGAACAGCTGAAGTCAAAACTCGCTCCTCTAAACGTTGTGTGTTCACTGGGAATTGCATGATGCTAATGTCATGCTCCAGCGGAGAATCACAGAATGCCATAAGCGTGCCGTGAGATGGACTCTGGCAGCCGATATTTCATCATGGATTTTGCCTTGAATTGCGACAGCGTAGTTCCATATCCAGTGGTAGCACATTGTTGTGGTGAGATTGATTGATGGTTGCAAACATGGTGTTGATCCAACAGCGAATCCGATCTGGCTAGCGCGATCTCGGGGATGAATGACGCGCATGCACGGGACCGCGGGAACACGCGCCTTCCAGGTGTCGCGTCTGCATCGCATTCTTCAGTTCCACTATGCAACACGGCTAGTACCCTCGCAGACTCTATTGCGCCCTCCTCGAACGCGACCCAATCTCTGATATGAGCCGTCACTCGGCATGTCGTCACCATCGCCGGACTTTCATTCGTCGCAGTTCTCCATCACCTCTCCGCGTCGCATCCCCAAGTCAAAGTTCACGTATAAACAGCTACACCAGCTTAAGACGTACAGCCCACAAACGCCCCTCCGTGTGATCGCGCACGTTGACCTCGATGCCTTTTACGCGCAGTGCGAAACCGTCCGCCTCGGCATCGACCCCTCCAAACCGCTCGCCGTACAACAATGGCAGGGCCTAATCGCCATCAACTACCCCGCGCGCGCATTCGGACTCAGCCGACACGTCACATCGACCGAAGCGTTGAAGCAATGCCCGGATCTTATACTACAACACGTTGCGACGTGGAAGGAAGGAGACGAGACATGGGCGTATCATGAGAACAGCTTCAGGGACATGGCGACGCATAAAGTCAGCCTGGACCCGTATCGCATGGAGAGCCGCAAGATCCTGAAATGCATCAAGGAGACTCTGCCTGAGAAGGAACAGCGCGTTGAGAAGGCGAGTATTGACGAGGTTTTCATGGACCTGAGTGCGCAGGTGCATACCATACTGCTCGAGAGATACCCCGAACTGAGAGGCCCTGCGCCGTACGACGACCCGACGGAGCCACTGCCGAAAGTGCCTACAACCGTGTTGGACTGGGCGGCCGATGCGCTCGTCGAGACAGGCGAGGAAGATGGAGAAGACAGAGATCCAGACTGGGACGACGTGTGTATGGTCATCGCATCCGAGATTGTACGAGATGTGAGGAGACATATCAAGGATACGTTGGGCTACACATGCTCTGGGGGCGTTGCAAGGAACAAGATGCTATCGAAACTAGGGTCAGGATACAAGAAGCCGAATCAACAAACCGTTATACGGAATCGCGCTGTCAAGCACTTTCTCTCCGACATGAAGTTTACCAAGATCCGAATGCTGGGAGGCAAACTGGGGGACGAAGTAGTGGCAATGTTCGGGACAGACAAAGTGAAAGACCTTGTGCAACAGCCATTGGACCAATTGAAGAAGCTAGGTGACGACACCGGCAGTTGGATATACTCCATCATTAGAGGCGAAGACAGCAGCGAGGTCAACCCGCGTACGCAGATCAAGAGCATGCTTTCGGCGAAATCCTTCAGACCAGCCATCAACTCGTTCGAGCAGGGTGTACGGTGGCTACGCATCTTCGTTGCGGATATATTCTCACGCTGTGTAGAAGAGGGTGTGCTGGAGAACAAGAGAAGACCCAAGAGCATCAACCTGCATCATCGCCAAGGTGCACAAACACGAAGTCGACAAGCACCGTTACCCCAGGGCAAACCACTGTCAGAAACCATCTTATTCGACCTCGCCAAGAATCTTCTAGCTCAAGTTGTCGTCGATGGGAGAGCGTGGCCTTGCTCCAATCTTTCTCTGAGCGTCGGGGGTTTCGAAGACGGCATCACGAATAACAAAGGGATTGGCGGCTTCCTCGTTCGAGGTGAGGAAGCAAAGGCCATGCTGTCAAGTGGCAGAGCTACCATCGGTGGAGGCGAGCCACCTGCCAAGCGGAGAAGGACAAAAGGTAACATTGCTAATTTCTTTGGCCCGAGAGATGAGAAGAAGAGCGATTTCGATGCTGCGAGAGCTGTGTTGTGGAAAGCACATAGCGAATCTACAAGGGACGAGAGTGGAGATGAGGCGGAAGCAACCGGGGAGGATCTCGATCCTTTCCAGGTACAACAAGACGATGAACCGCAGCGACCATCGACACCACCATTAGACCGCCATAGTTCAGACATGGACCTGTATCCACCTGACACACCTCCCTCGGCCCAACCCCAGCCCGCGTCACATTCCCCACCACAACAGCATCACGACCCAGTAACACCGGTTCCTCGTGCCAGACCCTCCGTACCGCAAAGACCACCCGAGACTTATTTTTGCTCACGTTGTAACCTCCATCTCCCACCAGTCGAAAAAGCCGAACACGAAGACTACCACTTCGCCCTCGATCTATCGAAGGAAATGCGTCAGGAAGAGAGGAATCCCACACCGGCCCCTGCAAAAAAAGGTGCTGGCGGTTCGAAACCTTCTAGAGGGCGGGGACGGCCACCGGGAAACGGTGCTGGGAGAGGAGATGGGGTAGAAAAAGGGCAGGCCAAGCTGTTCTTTGGAAGAGGGAGTTGATCATGTGCAGTGTTACGACGAGTCAATGTTTGAATGAAGTTACGTTGTTTGGAAGTGAATGCTTTCTTCTTGCGCCCCTGATGCATTCGTGATAAAAGATGCGCTTATTCGCTTTGCCTCTGCAACGGTACATGACTGCCAAAACCAATGATGTAGTCTGACGTTTACGATCCTTCACTTCACCACACGACGTCAAACTCCAGTTGAACTCGTGGCACCTCCTCGCTCCCCTCTGGCATCCTATAGGTAAAGTTCCAAAACTCAAAGTCACTGTATCATGTTAGCATACGCCCATTGTTCTTGCCTCCTTCTCCACACACGACGATCTGCGGGGAACTTACTTTATGACTTCGCCCGCTCCTCCAACAAGCCCATTAAACGTAACCTCAGCATCCAAATCCACAGACCCCGACACCACAACGTCAACACCCTCTACATCCGCCCAGCTGAGCACATCCCTCTTCCCATCCCACCCATTCGTGCCAACCAAGAAAGAAAACGCACTCGACGAATTTCCCATCGGGTACTCAAGCGTTAGACTTCCTTCTTCCACAACAACATCCAGCGCCATGGTCTGCGCATACAGACTCATCCAACCCACGGTTCCATCCCGTCTCTTCCACTGCACGACCGCGGGATTGAACGAGTTCTTGTTGATGGACGGGCCGCCGACGACGTTCTCCGAGAAGGACTCTGCGCCGATGGTTAGGTTGGGGCTGAGGTAGGCGGTTATGTTGCGTGGATACGTGTCGTAGGGTGGGGAGAAGGCGGAGGTCTTGACGGTGTGGGTACCGGGGAAGGAAGAGAGCGAAGACAGAGTGGTGTTGGGGAGCAGGGTGTTGTGGTAGGGTGCTAGGATAGCGACGAGAGGGCCGATTGCGAAGTCGTTCTTGTGGCCCATGGCATATGGCTATGTTCGAATCGTTAGCTTTGTGTCTCCCTCGCTGGAGATGGCTAGAATCCGTGTCGCAATTGGCAGTATACATACTGCGATGTTCTAGCAAGTAAACACTTGCTAAGATGATGTATATTGCAACACGAATTGTACCCATCCCTGGTGTCCTTTCGAAAGAGAACAGTACATACCTTCTTGTTAATAGGTGCCATCTCCTTACCCACAATCGTCCACATATGCAGTGCCAGGATACTCAAATACCGATTCATATCAAATCCATACGCGCGATCCCAGGGCCCAGCTACGTTCTTCAAATCCGCATGATACAGTTCACCCAGTACAGACCATGTGTCACGGATCATCTTCGGACCATATTCGCCCATTATGCTATCACCTGGCATATACTTTGCCCAGAGCGTAAGCGCAAACAGCGAAACACCAGCATAAGTCCCAGAGTTGAATTCAGAAAGCGTGTTGTCGCGGACAAACAGATCAATGACTTCTTTCGCGTAGGCTTCACCTGCGGTTGTCATGTTGGAGTCGTTGGCGCGGCGGCCAACGTATCCGGAGACAAAGGCGCGCATGATGGATGGATTGCTGTAGGCCGGGTAGAGGTTATCATCGTCGACGCCGCCGACACGGTAGCTATCTCCAATGGTGGTGTTGAACAGACTCTCCAGTATGTAATCTTGAACATCTTGAGGAAGAAGATGTGGGAATTCTTCTAGCATAACAACAAATGTTGTGCCGACGAAGCCACGCCAATTAGGGTCCCATGAGTTGTATATGACAGCTGGATACTGCTCCGTACCCACAGTCGGCTCTTCAGGATAGATTTGATAGTCGCCGTACCTTGGTCATGTCAGCAAGGGTAGCTACAGAAGCACTAGGAGGTGTTTTCAAACTACTACTCACCACTGCTCACTCTCGTTCTTGAACTGCCCTCCAATGACGTTCTTCACGATACGTACTGCCTGCTCCACATCATCGGCTTCATTCCGCGCCAGCAAGCCAGCCGCATACCAGACGCTCGACCTCGTGTCATGCGTCAAGGCAGCCGCGTCCAAGCTGAAAAGATAGCCTCTTTCGTTGTCATAGTACATATCCATCCAGTCCATCGACTCGTGCAACAAGCCCGTCGCATACGTTTCCGTATCATTACGCGGCAGTAAATTACGGCCTGCAAACACCTGTTGGGCCAGCAGGGTCGAAGCCACCCACAGCTTTGAGAACGCTATCATGGTGTATGTCGTGGAGAGCTAGAGGTATAGAAGGTTTGCAACCCAACATGGCGGCGCCCATGATGTAGTCTGTTTGTGACGACGGGCCAAGCTCGACATTGCGGGAGTATCTCCGCTATCGCTGGTGGATGCCGAGGGGTTCGGCATTTGCTACTGCGAGATAACGGTGCCTCTCGGCGTTGATGTTCAATTGCGGATGTGTTAGGCCCGGATAATTGTTTGGCCAAGCGGAGGAAACTTCGGATCTGGTCACCGACGTGGAAAGCGACATCATGACTCGTGAGAACACGTGGTGACCAGACACTCCGAGGAGGTGACTAGATAGCACGGCTACAACTTAAAAACCTTATAGCGATAGCAAGAGGATCGTCGTGGAAGTAAACGATTCCGCAAGACTATACTCCTAGCTTCAGAGTGGTTTTGCGATGTGGTTCTAGAATGGGCCGAGCCGCTTCACCTGCTAAGACGACAGTTAGCTCGCGAGATTTTCCAGGCTGCATCATCGGCTTGAGCTTGTGGCGTCAGGAGGCGAAGCTCGTGAGGTCGTCAAACTTTGAATAGCTTCTTTTTTCCAGATTTTCAGCTTGGGAGGTTTAGGGATCTGCGCACCTAAAGTATGCAGATCGTGCAACGTCGGTGTGGTTGGCAAGACCTACCTCGGCAATGCGCGCAAGCAGGTGTTCATCTGTACCCACATGTACTCAGAATTCAATCGACACGAACATGCCATAGGTATCAGGAGTTCATAGAGCTCCTCTACAGCACGCACAGCATAATATTGGCAGGCACAGTCCGGGTGTCGGCATGAGATCTGCATAGTCACGTGGGGCAGCTGAAAATGGCGCAAGAAGATTGCCGTAGCGTGGTGATAATCGTGCCGATCGGCGGGTAGAGGCAGAATGCGAGATCAACCCACCGCCCATGCTAGTCATCGTACCATTGAGGCGAATTGCATGAAGTGACTCGGTGGCGCAGAACAACCTAGATTGTGATGACTTCACCAGGGAGCGAGGGGGATAGCTTGTCAAGCACGATGAACGGAGCGTCAGTGTGGTGATGTCAGTGTGAGTGGGCGCAAAGCATCCAGCCGCAATCCAGTGCGGGATCAAAGCAATGTGATGGGCACAGTGGTGTTTACTTCTACGCATGCTGTGCATGGGCAGATAACCGTTCATTCGTAAACATCGACTTCGTGGAGCAACGCCCGTGTCGTAGGTATATACATAGCAAGAAAAGCAGAATCCGGGGAATTGATGCAATTGCATGATAATGACAGCCATGAGCGGAATACATGTCCAGATGGAGGCTGGAAGATCCATGGCAGGAATTGGTTCCGCATCCCGCAGAGCAAAGATCCAGTCGTGTGAGGAGAATGAGAAACGAAACCCAATTTCCCAATTAACGTACATAAGATCAAAAACAAAGAAAATCCGGGTAGTAAATGCTCCTGTGGGCTGCTCCGCCAGGCTGGGAGAGGTATGGGTCCATGGCTTAAGTCCCAGGGAAACAAATCTGTCCGGATGCTTTTGGTAATGGCAAACTCCCTACGGTACCCAGAGGGTAGAAGATGGATCCATTAAAACATTAGAGTGGCCAGACTCCAGAGCACCATCCAGTAGCTTGGAAAGAAGGGGTATCTCCGGGATCGGTATATCGACGCAGGAACAAGGACAAGGCCGTCAATGGAGATGGACTCTATCTTGTACTGTACCTAGAGGTGCCAGACTGTGGATTGCGTGACGATTGAGGTTGTTGCGACAAGGGATATTCTGAGGGAGAAATGTTAGTTGTGGAGTCGCGCAACGACTGCAATGACTTACGACGACCGTCAGAGGCAATGTAGTAGCCAGGAGCGGCTGCTGTGGCACTAATGGGGCTTAGCGATAGACCAAATAGGGTTCGTCATAGTAACCAAAATACCTTGGAGTAGCGTACTGGGTCGCTTGGGTGGCCGGCTGGCGTCCATAGGGATCTGGGGTCTGCGCTGGGTAAGAGGAATAAGCAGACTGCGCAGGGTAATCCCGTCCGCTGGGCTGTTGGTAAGATGAGTACGGGTCCGCTGGCTGGGTCCTGGGAGCAGCGGAGACGGAGGAAGCCTGGTATCCTGGATGCGAACTTCCATACGCGGATGTGGGAGTCGTGGTATAATGGGGATCACTGCTACCATAGCCTGAAGACGCATACGTTGTCGCTCTAGACGACGTTGACGACTGGCGAGGTGGCTGGTCATAGGGATCCGCCGCCGACTTGGGCGCACCGTGTTCATACGGTTTTGTCGGACCCCAATGCTGACGAGCAGCATGTGTACGAGAGTCTTGGTAAGCGACTAATGAAGCGTTAGAGCCCCCAGATACCTTAGTAGTGCGCACTTGAGGACTATGGCTACCTCCACGTCCGACGTCGCCAGGCTGGCGCTCCTGTTGCCAGCGCTGAGAGTCCATCTTCAAGTCCTGAATCATTTGCTGGGGGTTCGTTAGCGAAGTGCGCGAGCACCGTCCGACGGCTCAACCTACCGAAGTGAGAGTGCGGTACGCGGTTATCCAGTAGCCTGGCTGGCCCTGCGAGAGAGTTAGTTTTCCGTCGTACTGGCATCAAGGAGACATGTGCGGACCTGGTACTCTCCGGTGCCTGTGCCGGGCCTGACAAGCGCATCTGGGCCCAGGTAGCGCTGGATGTCGGCGGTGATGACTTCTCTCGCGATGCCATCGCCTGGCACAAACCACTGATTTGCGCGCGACATGGTTATTGAGAGGCGTGTGGGAAGGTTACGAAAAGAAAGATGACAGTGATGTCAGTCCTGGAATGGGGGCCAAGCTATGGGAGCTAAGATGGAGGGGCTCTAGGCAACCAAGATACGGGCAAAAGCAGTCCTGGGAGTCCGAGGGCTGAGGTGTCCAGAAAGAGTCCAGGAGAGAGGTGTTCAGAGATGCAGGACGCAGAAGCGGGGTTTTGACCAATATACCGGCACCTTGGGGGGTCTGGCCTGTGACAAGAGTGGACCTTGACGGCGTGGCTGGATGCAGCTTCCTGGTGGGGGCGGTCACAGCAGGTACTCGGAAGTAGAGGGAACTAAGATCCAAGCACTATGCGCACTCTGGCAGACAATGCGCAGCGTACGGGCGACGGGAAGAGTACTTTACTGAGTGCTCAAAGAGTCGAGGAGCCGCAACTGAAGAATGGCTTGCAGCGGGAGCGGGGGGTGATTGGCCGTTGGGGTGATGGCGGTGATGCAGGTCAAGCGGTTGGGCAGCACGCTGAGAGCAGGCTTGTGACACTGGTTTGGCGGCGTTGATGCAGGCTGGTTCTGTCGAGATGCGATCGATGGGAAAGCAGCAGAAGGGAAGAGAAAAGAAGACGAAAAGAGCGGCGTACCGTCGGCAGCCGAACTAATTATTCGAATGGGCCAGCAGTCTCCATAGCTCGAGCGTCTGGTGCGCATTCGACGGTGTGGAGACGGACCTGGGCAGCCCTCAGGTGGCGTCGCTTGGGCAGCAACTGCGAGGGTGCCCGAGGCCAGCCTGACCCTTCTGAGCCCTAGTGACGGTGATGCAAACGGGCATCGTCGCTTGTCAGCAGGGACTTGTTTCTTTACCGCGCGCGCTGCTAGCCGTGATTGGGCAAATTAAAGCCATTTGCGCTGCTCGACGAGCCCTTCAAGGTTTGCCGGCGTGTGGAGAGGCTTTCGGGGCTAGCCGCTGGCATTTTTACAGAGGTTTCTTACCTGTCCGCCGGTGAGCCCTGCATCATCACCCCCAACAACAACCAAGGCTACGCCCCGGTCGCTCGCTTCGGCCATCTGTGACGTTGTGCGCCCAGCTTCGGTCGGTCCAGAGAGGCTTCACCGACTCGCTGCCGCCGCTCCAACATGCCACTCTCTCGGGCGCCGCCACTTCAACAGCGGCCGAGCCCAGCACGACGATCTGTCGATACATCACGGCGCTCTCTGCTTCTTGACAGCATCATGGCCTCCGCGGCCAAAACGGAGTGCAAGCCCATCCTCGAGCGTGCAGAGCCTTCAAGCACGGGCTGCCAGTAGGAACACTTCCCTCTACCGCACACTAGGGCTCCATCTCCTCGTGCTTCCTCGTCGTGGCTGGTTCTCATTAGTCCAAATTCCAGACCTACCGCTCCAGCGCAATCTTCGTCAGGCACCCATCAGGTCCAGCAGCTCCGCCAGCACAGCACGTGTTTTCGTGTCACCACATGCGTGCTGCGACGCTCAATGATGCGCATCTCTTGATTGCACGCAGCCTGCCGTGCTGCCCAAGCCAGCACCCTCCCGATTCTGCAATGGCCACCGTGATGGAACTCTATATCTTGACTACGAGTAGTGGTCTCTGTCATTTCCACTTGTTCCTGTCAGATCAAACTTTAAAGTCGTCGGCTTCTGTTCTCGTGGTCGAGAACTTCAGACGAAAAGAGCAGGAGCATCGGCATAGGCGCCAGCCCGACTTCTAGCCATCACAGCGTTTCCGTGCTACGACATGCAGCCCGTGGCCATTGCGCCTCGAGCCACTTTCTCAATGGGTTTCATCTGAATTCATTCCGCTTAATTGACATTGTCATGGTGGAACAGGGTACCCACCGCTTTCTTTCTTCTCCGTTGCATCCCCATCCGCCGGTGTCAGGGTACCCGACCCACCAGTTGAACTCCATCCAAACCTCGCACGGCATGTCCCTCATCTACCTCATCGTCCCCAACATCCCAACATAGACAGTGCATCCCAGTCCGGCCATCTCGGACCCAAGGATGCGCTCTTCCGCTGCTTGGCCGCGCAGTCGACCGTCACCTTGGGCGCTGATGCTTCCGCTGTTGTCACGAGCGGCCCGAATACTCCCGGCAGCTGCGTTCGAAGATATAAGCGCGTGGGGGTAATCGTATGTACCTCTCTTGATGCATTGCATCTCAGTGTACCTGATAATCTGTACATATTGCGTTAATGGTTCGCAATAGACATAGTAGAGACCTTGTAGTATAGTACCAGTAGTATCATAATAATACCAAGTCAACATATATCACAATCATGAGTTCACGCGATTCCCGCGACACATCTAGGATACCTTCTCCGGTCGCGACGATCTCACTCTGTTCAGCTGACCGCTTACGAATACCTTTAGGCTCATGATTCATCCGACCGCTATAATACTCTGCCTGATACTCTGCCGTGCGTGATATTGGGCACTGATGAATTGACCAAGCAACGGTGTCCTCTTCAACTCCGGGTTCGCATTCTTCCATTTCCTCCCGAGATGATGGATCACGTCCATTATCCTCCAGTGAAGACTTGCGGAGGAGTACCGTACCATCATCGAGATAATCAATCCAGTCAACAATTGGACATTGCCTGTCTAGCTGAGGCATTCACGACGCGTAATCGGGCTTCACGTAGAGACGAGGTTGGGGATTTCTGTTGGGCGTGAAGAATCATCATAGTCTAGTCTAATGTGCTATCTGAAGTCGTAATCGTATCTCTCGTCTCGTCTCGAGGGGAACTGCCGACGTCGTATCCAAGTCCGCCGCAGATTTGGTAAACAAATCGTATCCCGCGGCAGGAGGTTACATGTCCTTCGTCGCTCGCAGCTTGCAGAAAGAAGCAAATTTCAAGGGGGGTATCTGGGGTATAAACAGTCCATCTCGCGTGAACGACAGGCCGGGGCCAAAGCAAAACGCCGTCGTAGATGCTGTGTCCCAGCACATCTTTTTTTCGGAAAGTAGCAATGGGTATTTTCGTCCGGGGTATGCAATTTCGTGAAGCAATGAAAGAAAGGAAAAGCATTAAAGTAAACGCCGTCGTGACGCTGCTGGAAAGTTCAACTTGGTCGTAAGTGGCTATCGAAACGTGATCCTCGCACAATGTCGTAGATGTCATTAGACTGATGATGGACGGCGAGCGGTGAGACGCGTTCGGTAGGTCGTCAAGGTTTGTCGAAGGTGCGAGTCTTCATACCAAGTGCCAGTTGTGACCAGCAAGCTCAGTAATGAGGCTCGACCGGGATACCAGCCAAGTCCTCGAGGAGAGAGATTGCCGCAGACATGCGTCGCGCAATCTGTTCGGACACCCACGAACCGCCAATGTCCATACCGATGGGAATGACGCCGAAGAGGTGGCGGCCATTGCCGTAAGCTCCACTGCGAGTAGCCACGTTTCCGTAGCCACCACCGAAACCGACACCGTTCGCGTTCTTCCACGCAGCTAGCTCGGCCTCTTGAACAAGTGCATAAAGCGCCACAAGGATCGCGACCAACCAGGGGATCCATCCCATGA
Source organism: Alternaria conjuncta (assembly GCF_024043145.1). Classification (NCBI taxonomy): domain Eukaryota; kingdom Fungi; phylum Ascomycota; class Dothideomycetes; order Pleosporales; family Pleosporaceae; genus Alternaria; species Alternaria conjuncta. The sequence goes on along the minus strand of NW_026250094.1, from coordinate 1,961,355 downwards.
ATCCAATCTTCTTGGACGAAGCTGCGACTGGGCGCTGGTATTCGGGCTGGTGAAGGGCCTGCTCGACGGGTTTGACTTCGCGGGTGACCATGACGGGAGTGATGCGGTTGGTAGGCTTGGCGATGGAAACCTGGGTGTTGGATTCGACGGGCGTCGTCTCGAGAGCCGCCTGAGGAAGAAGTTGGCTCGTGAGCGCAGGTGCGTCGGTCTGCACGGAGAAATCGGTGGTGGTTGCGGGTGCGTCGGTTTGGGTGGAGAGCTCAGCGGTGGAGCTCTGACGCGCAACTGGACTGGTACTGACAGATCCAGTTGGGCTCAGCGCGAGCGTAGGAACGGCGGGCTCTCTTGGCGCATAGTTGGCGATCTCGTGTCCAAAAAGTGTCGAGGCAACAGACACAGGACTGTGGGGTGAAACGCTCGTAATCTCTTCCTCGTACATGGCGAAACGCGCCTCAGCAGGCACCACAGGCGCATAGTTGGCTACGTCTTGCACACCGTACAAGGAAAGTCCAGCGCGAGCGGCGTCGACGGGCTCGGTGCTAGCGATGTTCTGCACGTCCTGGAAGGAGAGCGCAGGGCGCACGAGTTCAATGGGCTCGGTGCTGGTGGAGTTCTGCGGGCTGAGGGCCAAAGGCGAACCAGCAGGCTCTATGGGCGTATAGCTGAAGACACGGCGCACGTCGTCGAGGGAGTACGGAACGCGAGTGGGTTCGACGGGCGCGGTGCTGATGGCAGTCGGCGTGCTGGTAGTCAAGACCGCACCAACAGGCTGCTCCGGGGCGCAGTTGAAGATGTCGCGCACGTTGTAGAAGGAGAGCGGAATGCGCGCTGGCTCGGCGGGTGGGCTGCTGGCGGCTTCGCGGACCTCAAGCGTTTGTATAGGCGACCTCGCGGTCTCGGGCTCGGTGCTGGCAGCTTCGCGGATGTCGACGGTTTGTATGGGCGACTTCGCAGCCTCGGGCTCGGTGCTGGCGGCCTGGTGAACGGGGCTGGTGGACAGCGATGTTGGCGATGGGTCGCGCGGTTCGACGCTGGCGGCTACGTGGATCTCGGAGGCAGACGATGGCACATAAGGCTCGTAGTCGCTGGCATCGGCTGCGATCCAATCATCGTCGTTGATCCCGGAGTTCTCGAGCTCTGCTTCAAGGGTACCCTCCATGCTGCCGATGTGGCGGTCATCGTCGACGGGCGAAGCAGCGGCGGCTCGAGCCTTCTCGTCGAGCTCGTGACGGTTGCGCTCAATCTCCTTCTGCAACAGCGACTCGAGGTGGCTGATGCGCTCGTCCTTGACTTCGACGACCCGTAGAATGCGCTCATGCTCGGCGTTGGCCTCAGCGATGTCACCCTGAAGGTTGTTCTTCTCCTCGAAGTTGATGTGCTCTTCGAGTGTCTCCTTCAGCTCGGCGATAGTTTCCATTCCTTCCTGCCATTGCGCCGTTAGATCCTTGAACTGCAAGTTCAAGTCTTCGAGCTCCACTTTGTACTCGTCGCGGTCGGCGAGGGCGGCTCTGACATTTTGTTGCGCTTGCTGGACGTCGGCGTGGAGGTTCTCGATCTGCTTGCGGGCCTCGCTGAGGGCCGTCTCGTTCTTCTGGAGCTCTTGGGCAAGTTTTGCGTTGCGCGTCTCGAGGGTGTGGATCTTCTCCTGCTCTTGCGCAAGCAGCGAAGTGCTTTGATCGAGCTGGAAACTGGTGTCTTCGCGCCGGCGTCGTAGGTCGGCGAGGTCGTTGTTGGACTTTGCGAGTGATTCCTTGAGTCGCTCGTGCTGCGACTCAAGATTGCCGTATCGGTCGTATTCGCGATCAAGTGACTCCTTGTATTCGTCGCGGTCTCGCCTGATCTGCTCCACAGAATCTTCCTGCCCCGACATGTTGTAGTCGCTCTCCTCCTCCACCAGTCGCGACAAATCCTTCTCTTTAAGCGTGGGTACTTGCTTTGTTGTCGCAAATGCCAAGACACCGCTTCCGGAGTTAGCGCCCTTGTCCCCAGCCCCCGGCCCCGGGAAGACATCCAAGCTCAAGCTCATTTTGGCGCCAGCGCCAGTTGGTCCCTGAGCGGGGGGCAGGGGCTTGGAGGGAGGAAAAAAGTGGAAAGGGAAGTAGTCGCTTTCCTTGCCGAACTCCATCTTCTCGCCGTCCATTTTGAAGGTAGTTGTTTGTTTGAATTGTGAGTATGAAGATGTAGATGTGAGTAGGGTTTGAAGAGAAAGCAAGAGATGGAAGCAAAGCCTCAGGACGAAAGATATATGGCAACTGCCAGTCCAGTGCTATTGTTCAATAGCTGGCACGACTTCAGCTTCCTGCTATTGTATCTGGCTATTGTGCCTTGGAAAGAGCAGCTCCAGTCTAGTGAAGGTGAAGACAACTTGCGTTCACCCACTGTACGCGATAGTCCACAATAATGGGTGCGGACTACATTGAGTAACACAGCCATGCTTGAACGGACTGCAGCGAAATGTCGCCTCCCGGGTTATACTTCAAGTTTGATTCTAAACACCTCAGCGACAAGGTAGCCTCTCGGCTTGTATTTCAATTTTCATTCTACCTACATCAACCTCCTAGTCATCGGCAAACACTATCTTTGTCCCCACGAACAGCGAGCATGGCTGCATTGTATCCATCCAGTCCTCCCTCTTGTTCTTCTTCTTCGTCAGTCGCCGCCATTTCTCAATATCATATCTCGCCATCGGACAAACTGGATCTCTGTCGTGATGTCTTTCCTCACACTTCCAACACTTCGGGGGTCGCCTAGCATGCTTGCCCGGCCCCTTCACTTTGACCACTTTTCCCCTTGTTCGTCTCGGAACGTCAACCGTTTCCTGGGTAGGCGCTTTGTGCAGTTTCAGCGGCGTCGAGAACTGCCACTTGAGTGACTTCTCCAGATCTTTCTTCCATAGCTTTCCCACATATTCCATATCCGTGTGTAAGAAATGCGACACACAACAGAAGTCAGCAATGCGTCGATGTAGCATCGTGATGCAGTCGCTTTCGAACTGCGACATGGGTATACCCATTGCTGTCTCTCGTCGTTGTTTCAGCTTTTGCGCCTTCTCTTTTGTCAGAGCTGCCGCCAAAGCTCCCTTGTTCTCTGTGTACTCAACCATGCGTCTTAGCTCCGTCATGCCGAACGCTTCGTAGATGATCTGTTGGCGAATCTCGGAAGGTAGGCCGAGAAGACTGGCTTTTGGATACGAATGTCGAAATCGGCCTGTCGGAGCCATGATCCAGGGATAGATCCATAGTCTTACAGCGCGGTCGCGTGCGATCTGTTTCCTTGCTCCTTTCCGTAGGGTCCGACATTCGATTGTGTTGGCGATGTTGTATCCTTTCTGGTCAAGCTCGCGTCGACGTTTGAGCCTTGCTTTTTCGCGCTCGTTTTTTCTTCTCGACATGGTGTAACAGTCTGTCTACGATGTGAGACTGGTCGCCTGGGGTAGCTGTAGATGGTGCGCGCTCTATATTTCGGCAGCTTGAGGCGACTTCCGACGAGATTGTTGCCGTGCCAGAAGCTTTGAGAATTGTGAGGTTGTTGTGGTATCGATCCGTAATCATCAAACGATCCCTTGATGCAGGTGCGTGGACCCTGTGCTAACCGCAGGCGGTAGCGAGGCTCGACCCTTGCGCTATGCGTCACAGTGACTCACAAGCATGTCAACAAAGATAAATTATTAGAGACGTCCTATTCTCCATTTGTCTCTCGTCGGAGGTGAGACACTAGTAACAACAAAGGGTACCGAGCGGGTACCCGAAGCTTACGCGACATGTCTCCCGACATCCAACAGATTCCCATCATCAGGCCCAGTGAACTTCTTCCTTCCAGTCATGATCCAAAATATCAAGCTGATGAACATAACCACACCTGTCGCCGCAGAAGTGTAGTTCATGTTCTCGCTCGTCACAGGCGTGACACTAGGTAGGTTGGACACAACACAGATGAATCCCAGATACAAGAACCCGATAATGTTGAGAACAATGCCCCAGCGACCGAGTGAGTACGGGCCTTCCAATCGAGTCTTCTTACCGGAGAAGTGGGCGAGAATGCGGGAGAGCAGGGGCATTAGATACGAGAGGTAGAAACCCTGTGTGGCGATGGCGATGATGGTATTGAAGCCAGTTGTTGTACCGAAGTAGATGGAGTTGAAAGCCATTTGGACGACGGCTGTCAATATAATGGCGTATACCGGCACCGATCTTGTCGAGATCCTGCTTAGTACATTGGAGAAAGGGAGTCCGTTGTCTCTTGCAAAGGCGTATACGGCTCTTGATCCCTCTGCCATGAGCGAGTTGGCGCATACTGTAGCAATGATAGCGATCATAGATGCTAATGTAGATGTTCCGGCCACACTGTTTGTGCTATTGAATATGATGGCAATGACAGGTACTCCTGTCGCGGTAGCACCCGTCTCCTCGAGATCGCCAATGCAAAAGCACAATGCGACTAGCCAGACAAATCCGGTGAAGAATCCAATGTAAACCGACATGACTATCGCGCGGGGAGCTTGTTTCCGGGCGTTCTTGATCTCCTCAGTCATGTGCGATGGCGCGTCGTAACAGCACATTCCGAACGCTGATTGGAGCAGTCCTAGGCATGTAGCATACGGCGCATTCCACCCTGTGAAATTCTCGAAGTCGCTGAACACGTAGCTTGCCGATTGTTTGTGGTCGTTCGTAACCAGAATGGTGATGAGACAGACGACGAAGGAAGTGAGATTCCAGATGAAGATCGCTTTCGAAAGCTTGTTAAGGATGTGTGGCAGGTAGATGTTAGATGCCGCTGCGATGAATGTGATGAGATAGGCGATGAGTACTGTGTGCCATCGCTCTATCGTAAAGCCATAATTGAGCTGGGCGGTACCGAGAATGAAGTTCGTAGCGACGAAGTTGTTGACTGCGCCCATGCATATGATTCCGATCAGCATGAACCTGTTCATGTTAGGAAGTGATTGGGAAGTCAACTTGAGAATACACACCATCCACAGAGATAACTCATCGAGCGAGCCCAGCGTGTCGGTGCCAGGATAGCCACCCAAGAGTACTGCCCACCTGCAACAGGGTACCTTAGAGACGGTTAGCTCGGCCATATAGTCAGGCACAGGTGTACATACGCGCTACACATCTCAGCCATTGAGTACGCAACAGCAAGTGTCACAAGGCAGACACAAAGCCAGCCCCAGATCATGACTGGCGGCCCACCCGATTCAACACCAATGATGAGTACACCAGAGAGTGCGGTCCATGAAGTCACAATACTGAACGAGAAGCCGACCATCCCAAGTAGGCCAAAGCTGCGCTTGAGCTCTGTGAACGCAATCAGTACACGTTCGCAATTGTGACTTTGTGAACTTACCTTGGGTATATCCCAGCTGCGCGAGCACATCATCGTCGCTATTGGCCTCCTCCACGATCTTCTTCTCTTCTGGGCTGTGCGCCATCTCTACCATCTCGATTATCACAAAACCGACAGAAAGAAAGTCAAGAGAAGACTGTGAATATGCGAATAGCCTCGAAGCGATTGTTCAAGTGTTACCTGACCGCATACATATACCTGTCCGGGTATCGCGCAAACCCGTTTCTCGCAGCCATTGAACGACATGGCGCCGTCAACGGCCGAACCCTGCGTCATCGAGATAACGAGCATCTGCCCCAGGTTGTGATTCCATTTCGGGAAGTCGCCAAGCATCTCGTACATGTCTTATCGCGCATCAAGCGTGTGGAGTGGGTTGGTCGAGATAGGAAGCGGAAGCGGCATGATGGGGAACCAGGGTGCAGGTAGAAGTGGGGTACAGTGGACGAGATAAGTAGGCGGTCATGCGTAAGCATGCTGCTGAGAAGCTCAAGTCTCAAGCGCTCGTCGGTTCCAACTCTTGTCTATTGACTCTTGAATTCGAGGTACGAAGAGGTATTGCGGTGATGTTGTGGCGTGAGGAGTGAAGCAAGTGCGGAAGGAGTGGAGATGCACAGGTACCTGCCGATCCCGATAGCCGGCTATTACAACCCGACGCGATAGGATCAATCAAGTCAATACAAGAAATACACGAACGTAACAGACTGCCGCGCAAAAATGCGATGCTAAGTAACCTTTACGACGTGATGTATGCACAAATGGACCACGCCACGCCCACCATCGCAACATCTTACAGTACTCCTCGTACCTAAATAGTGCGTCGCCTCATCGCAGCATCAATTTGCTCTTGTTATACACTCAGTGCATAAATTGACTACCAAAAGACGATGGCATCTCAAATCCCCACAACAACACCGTATGCCTGGCCACATAACTCAACCCTACATCCCACCACAACCGCGCTCGTTATCATAGACATGCAACGCGACTTCCTCTCAACAGGCGGCTATCTCTCCTCACAAGGCTACTCTCTATCACGTTTCGAGCCACTGATTCCCCGCATCGCATCCTTACTGTCCACGTTCCGCCGCGCAGGCTTCCCCGTCGTACACACACGGGAAGGTCATGATCCCTCGCTAGCAACAGTCAGCAGTAGAGAAGCTCATCGGAGTCGGGTCAACGGCGCAGAAATAGGAAGTCAGGGTCCGTTGGGTCGTCTGCTGATCCGTGGTGAGGAGGGGCATGATATTATTGAAGAGTTGAGGCCGGCGAAGGGAGAGTTGGTTATTGATAAGCCGGGACGAGGGGCGTTTATGCATACAGAGCTTGACATGATGTTGAGAGCTAAGGGGGTGAAGAATTTGGTGGTTTGTGGGGTCACAGCGGATGCGTGTGTGAGTAGTACGGTGCGGGAAGCAAGTGACAGGGGGTTTGATGTGCTGGTTGTGGAGGATGGCGTGGAGAGTGTTAGTGAAGAGCTGAAGAAGTGGAGTTTGGAGAGTGTTAGGGTTGAGGGAGGGTTGTTTGGGGTGACGGGATGCTGTAAAGAGGTGGAGGAGGCGGTGGGAAGCTGGATCCAGAAAGGGAATGACAGTTGAAGTGGGTAGGCTGCACCGAACGAGACACTCGGACAGTGTACAGAGAAGCTCATACAGTATATTTTGCCTTTACTTCACCTCGGGAGGATTTGTGCTGCGCGTATCAACACCGCCTCAAGGTACCTTTACTTTGCCCTGCGCGCCCAATCTGTAATCAGCTCTTGCTCGCTCAGCGTGTTATATACACCACGCTCATCTCTACATCCTCACAACAACAACATTACTTCGAAATCCCGACAACTACACTCACGACACACTCAGGTATTCCGCTTCCCACCACAGTGCCCACTTCAGCTCTTCAATACTGACGAATCTCAGCTACAGCGCACCCAACCAACATGGCCTTCATCCCCTCCGAGCATGCGTTCCCCATAAGAGTAAACGCAGTAGAACGCTTCATCGACACCTCCGCCGCCGCAACCACCTTCTGGGAAGACGTCCGAGACGACCTACAGCCCTGGACCCATTCCAACCTCAACCCAGACCTTGCTCCCATACGCGAAGGTTTCGGTTACGAAGTGCGACACTACTACAAGAGCCCGTCTGACGACGTTGAGATATTCCCAGGTGCCCAGGGTGTGATTGTGGGTGTACCGCCGCCGGATCGTGGTCATGCTAGAGGCTATGCAAAGGTTCATGTTCCTGAACTCGATCAGGTCAAGATCGTACCGATGGTGATCCTTCGAACTGGCAACGTTCACATTGAGAATCGCAACTTGTACAACGAGATCATCAGTCGCCAAGGTATACTCGCTTCGAAGAGTGGACAGCCGTTTGACCAGCTTAATGTGGTTACTCAAGCGTACCTCTTGGCTCTGGCTGCGACCAACGTGGAGAAGTGTTAGTGGACCTGACGAGATGGCGGTCGGAGGATGCCAAGGTGGAAGGGGATTTGTCTAGAGTCAGATACTGTCGAGTATAGTAAGCGATAAGCTGTGCTCGAGTTAAAGACGGCACAACATGAGTCAACGTCACAGAACAAAACAATTGGACAGCAAGGTGCATGAATATGTATGCATTGACTGAAGTAGCCAAATGAAGATCGAAGCTTCATATTGATCATTTCCAAACCACCCATGAACATAACGCCGTGAAGACCGATAGCCGTGACCAGATCATATCCATAAACAATGTGTACCCATGCGGACAGTCCCCGACCAAGAAGCCGCAAGAAGCTGTCGATGCCGGGCGCCGATGTGTCGTGACGAGAAGAGGAGATGTTTAACCACCGAAACCGTAGAGGGTACGGCCCTGGCGCTTGAGGGCGTAGACAACGTCGAGGGAGGTGACGGTCTTGCGCTTGGCGTGCTCGGTGTAGGTGACGGCGTCACGGATAACGCTCTCGAGGAAAGTCTTGAGGACACCACGGGTCTCTTCGTAGATCACTGCGGTCATGTTAGGACTTGTCTGGCATGGCGACGAGGTTGGGAATGCTTACTGGCTGAGATACGCTTGACACCACCACGGCGCGCGAGACGACGGATAGCGGGCTTGGTAATACCCTGGATGTTGTCACGAAGAATCTTGCGGTGACGCTTGGCGCCACCCTTTCCGAGACCCTTGCCACCTTTGCCGCCTGCAGAGCTATGTTAGCATGTTGTCTTGTGGTAATGAGGGATGCCGCGACGGCATGGTGGTTGTGTGTGAGTGTCGTGATGCGCGGTGCATGAGTGGGGCGACGCGTTGAGCCTCAACACCAAGCGCGCCTCACCGCCATGTGCAGCAGCGGCAACAGCGACGACAACGTCGATGCGACGGTAATGGAAGAGGAATAAAGATGTACTTACGTCCAGTCATGTTGTTGGAAGGTTAGTGGAGATGAAGGTGATGGTTATTGGTATATTACGCGCGTTGGTGCAGCGTAAATGGCGTGGATGAAGATGAAAGCTGGGGGTTGCGAAAAGAGAAGAAAGAAAAGACTCCAAAGACGCGGGTGGGCCGGTTATATAGACGAGGGCGGCGGGCGCGGGTGCCTCCAGATCACACAGAGCCGGAGTGGCGCTAGGCCCGGTCGGGGCGAGTCAGAACATGAAATCAAAGGCCTTGCGCCTTCACATCTGGGGGAAAATCAAAAGCGTGGAAAGCAGCACTTCCAATTCCCACTGCGCTTGCAGGCGCGCCGGGTTGCTGCTGCAGGTGTCGGCGAAATGGCCCGTGCGGGAACTTCAATCGCGGCCTGCCGACGCGACTGGAACACCAACGTCGGGTTGTGATAATCGCCCTGCATGCGGCTACAGCGTGCTGCACCCTCTCAAAACATATTGGAAGACGAACGAATATACAAAGAACATCTTGCAATATCGAACAATGTTTTGCGCGTCTTGTATCAAATACGGCACGCCTTCTTCACCCCTCCACGACGCGTTCACGCTGTGCACACACTACACCAACCACCGCAACAAGCAATCGAGAAGGACGCGTTTGATATCGAAAAGTGCTCTATCCACTACTTTGTCTACTCTTGTCTCCTAAAGTTTTTATATCATGTTTGTCGTTCACTTCCTTGAGACATCTACTCGAAGCTTTCACCGCCATCTCACAGGCTCTTCAACTCTTTCAACATATTAATACTTCAATGAACCAAGACTTGGCTTATATCATACCCTTACTTTCTGCTTTCTGAGAAGATGCAGATGGAAATATGGCGTCATATCGGTCGCAACCTATCGTTGAGTGGTCATGTCCCACTCTTTAGATATACTTGCTGGTTGCTCATGCGCATGCCTACCAATGCAAACGTATGAGTCACGTAATCCGTATTGCTGCCTGGAGTTGCTTTACCCGGCTGCCGTCTAAAGTCCTCAGTGGTCATGTTGGGACGAACCATGTGGTACAAGACGTGTCTACCTACGCTGGGTTTCATCTGCATGGAGAGGGATGCCATTATGGAGCAGCAATGAGATCGTTAAATTTCGGATTCAAGCGTTAGCAATGAGTAAAGTAAGACTTGCACTTCAAAGTGATACATCAATACTGTCGGTGTGAACTAAAAGAGATTCATTGCGAGAGCTAGCTAATCAACACGGACTATAAACGAGGGGCATGCTACAAACTATCCATCTAATCAGAAGCGTGGCATAACCATATCCACTCGCCACTCGTACCGTCTTCCAGACCTAGAGTAAGCTTTACTTTGTCTCATCGGTCTTCTTGACAGCAGCCTCCTCGTAGACAGGAGGAGCATCGTATGCTGGAAGCTCGGCGTACTCCTCCTTCTCTCCGCGCTCCTCCGCCTCTTCGACATCCTCCTCATCCAAGGCAATCGGCTGGTAGCGCTGGCCACGGACCTTGGCAACGGTAATAGCGATGAGACATCCGAGAGCCATGCCCACGAGGTATGTAAGTGTACCAGCGAAGATACCGATGAGGATAGGGACGAAGATGGTGAAGAAGGCGCGACGAGCCATCTTGGCGAAGCCGTGGTGACGGTGTTGACCCATGTGGTGAGGGTGGTGGTGTGGGTGAGGCTTGCCAGGGCGGAAGCGGTGCGGGGGCTTTCCAGCCATGCCCTCATGCTCCATGGGGTTATTGGGACGGGCACCGGCATGGGGTCGCTTGTGGCAGCCGGGCCTAGGCTTGCGCATGCCCTTGATCTGCTCGATGCGGTCGGCCATGATGTTCTTCCACTTGCAGTAAAGCGGCCACTCGTTGCACTCCTTGTCTGATGGTGTGGCCGGGCTGCGCTCAGCCTCGTTGAAGGATGCGATCATGAGGCGACCCTCCGAGTTCTTCAGCACGTTGATCTGAAGCGCAGGAGGATTGACAGTAGTGCCTTCGACCGAGGTGATTTGGAAGGTCATCGGAAGAAGCTCGGTGCCCTCCTCTGAGATAGTCTCTGCGCCGTCGTAGCGGAACTCATAGCCGGTGATTTGCAGACGTAGACCCTCTTTTGTAGATGGGTCCACCTGTGTGAGAGTGTAAGGCTGGGGAGGGAAGCCGAACGATGGCGGGTATAGTTGGGCGTTGTTGAGGTTTAAAGCGTCGCCATGGGGTCCGACGTCAAAGTCCAGGCGCTGTTGGTTGTTAGCATGCGAGGCTGTGAGGCATGTAGCCGACTACGTACGAAGGCACTCCCAACATCAGATTTCCACTTGAGGTCTTTTCCATCCAAGGTGGCAACGGCGCATCCAGGGCACTCCAGCGCAACAGATCGCTGGCTGGGGTTGATGGCGAGAGATTCGAAAGCGTGGTCGTCTCCGAGGTCTTCCACGTTCGTCATGGTCGAAGGGATGAGCACGGCGCTGGCGGCCAGCGCCAAATGGGCGAAAACACCCAACTTGCTAGGAGACATCGTGGGTTGTATTCAGGATAATTCAAAGGTTGAAAGGCGAAGAGGTGTTGCAGAACGAAAGTATCAGGAGGATGAAGGAGGCGGTGCCTCAGCCGTGCATTACGATTGCCGCCGCGTCATCTGTCACGTGAAGGGCCGGACCCTGAAGTTTAGCTGTCAACATGTCGCACGCGTGAAACATTCGCCGAACCAAGCAAAGCAACCAGTGAACCTAGCAAGAAAGTAAAGTATACTTCCAGATTCGAAATGTTAATGCAACGTCCTACTGCATGATGTATCGGCGGCTGCCTATACATCTGGGGTACTGCGTCGGGAACGCCCACCGGAGCCTCCCCGACGGCCGCTCATTCGTCCGTTCTTTCTAACCGCTCCTTCACCTCATACAAGCAAGACGCTGAACAGGCGCCCTGCAACCTGCATCAGTGCAAGATCAGAATTTAACCACATCCAGAGGCAATGTAGCATCCTAGGCCATCTGCGTCAAGCAGATCTTTTCCTCAAATGCGGTTCTTCAGTCAAGCCAGTATAGGCGCGCGCGTGTGGGACTCGCGACGATGAATATATCTATAGCCAACATGAGTCTCCAAAACTCCTCGGCAAACTTCGCTGGACGGAACGGAAACCTCACGACGCAACGGTCTAAGTTCACATTTAGCTTCATCATTCAATTTCGCAGCGTCCATGAGCAACGATGAGACTCATCGACACTAGAACCCTTGAGCTCCGTACTTTCGTGGACGAAACTCATGTACCACCATATGCCATCCTAGCCCACACTTGGGGCGAAGACGAAGTTACCCTGCAGCAGTTTACAGATCGGTCACCAAAAGCGGATGCTTGGAAAGGCAGTCGAGGCTACTGGAAGATTTTGAAAGCCTGTCAACAAGCCCTCAGCGATCGCCTATCGCTAGTATGGGTGGATACCTGCTGTATCGACAGTACATCCTCCTCGGACCTGGGCGAAACGATCGTCAGCATGTTTCGGTGGTACCAGCAGGCAGCAGTCTGCTACGCCTACCTAGACGATGTGAATGTATCGTCCGTGGCGAAGGTGGGGGGAGTCCTCAACTCCAAATACAACGATGACGCATTCGCCAAGTCACGGTTTTTCACGCGCGGATGGACATTACAAGAGTTGATAGCCCCGGAACATCTTCAATTCTATGGCGCAGAGTGGAGATACATCGGCAAGAAGGATTTGTTACTCAAAGAGCTGGAGGGCATCACTGGAATCAGCCAACGCGTACTTTCGAAGGAAAGCGACGTGTTGGATGAGAGCATCGCAAAGCGAATGAGTTGGATGGCTGGACGCACAACAACAAGAGTAGAAGACTTGGCGTATTGCCTAATGGGTATTTTCGACGTCCAAATGCCGCTACACTATGGCGAAAGAGACAAAGCTTTCCTCCGGCTCCAGGAGAAGATCATGGAGAATTCAGAGGACCACAGTCTATTCGCATGGGGAGCACGCCGTTCAGATGTCAAGGGAACACTTTGTCCGATATTTGCTGATCATCCGAGGCAATTCGCGGCTTCGAGAGACATAGTAAACCGCCATCACTTCGACAAGGATATCAACGAAAAGGATGTAATAGGAGAGGATTACGCATCAACACACAACGGTATCAAGATCAAGCTCCGCGTCCGCAGTCCTCTTGGTCCCTGGGGCGCGTTAGCACCTGAAAAAGATGATCGCTTGGCTGTGCTCGAGTGCCGCTTTGAAGATCCAAAACTTGAAGGTTGCTGGCCTGCCATTGCTGTCAGACGGCTCAAAGGGTCCAAGATGGCACAGTATTCTCGCATTGGAGGTACCGAGATCTATCCTGTTGTTTTTGGCGAGGTTAGCAACGCCCAAAAGCGGATGGGCGTTATACCTGTTGGCAAGATGGATGCTGGAGAACGGATCTATCTTCTTCACAGAAGTATGATAGATATTCCTCGGTGGGCTATTAACTAAGCCTAGAGGGAAGGTGCGAATGGTTAAGCTGTGTTGAATATATAACGGTGAAGAACAAGTTTCAAACGGTACTCTCATGATGCGATCCAAACTAAACAATGAGGAATATGACCAACGCCAGAAAATGCTCAACGCTACATGGTATCTCTCGCTTCCCAAATGCCCCAATATGAACTGATTTCAACAACACATACCGCAAGCAACATCAACATCCCAAACGCCATGCTAATCATACAATCATGAACACCAAACCTTCCATGCTCACATGCGACTAACCTGCACCGGCACCCCCGGATGCATATTAAGCAAATACTGTGGACCAGGCATCGTCCCACCGCCATAATGCGTGCGACTCGTATTCCTCACATGCTGCTGCCGCTGTCCATCAGCACCAAACTCTCTACTATCATTCTGCTCCGCACTGTGCCCATACGGCATACCTTGCTCCTCCATCTTGCCCAGCATAACCATCTCATCGCTGTCTTCGCCCGTTCCGCGGTTCTGTCGCCTCTCAGCGCGGGAATACGCGGATCCACGTTTCCGGATGCATGACTGAATGATGAAGATGAAGAGGAAGACGGCGATGGATATGGCGGTGTAGATGAGGACTATCGGTCGAGTTTGGCCTGAGAGGTGGAGACCAAGGCCGCCGGTTAGGATGAGTAGGACGAGGGAGGCTGAAGCGAGGGGTGTGTGGAGTGCCTTCTGGAGGCGGGGTAGGTACGGTTTCAGGAATGGGAGGACGCTGGTCAGGAGGAGGGGTAGGAGAGATATAAAGGCGATGATTTGGTGCGGGGTGTTGAATGCTTTCGACTGGGTACGCGTTAGTATGGGGGTGTTGACGTGGGCAAAGGGTAACTTACGCGATTGTACTGCGCACTGGTAACTCCTCCCAATACATAACTGACAAGCAGGAAGATCATGATGAGTACGCTGAAGACGACGTGTATCTTGATGTTCTTGAAGAAGCCCACGAGTAACACGTTGAGTGGCCAAAGTAGGAAGAGCGCTAGACATCCAATGACTGCGTGTGCGAGGTTCGCTCGGTCGTGGTCTCGGGTCATGTCGCCCACCATGCTTACGCCGTTCAAGGCGTTGCTCTTTGCTGGCACGCCGCCTGGCCCGGTGGCAGTCGCCATATCCATGGTGAAGTGACCGTAGCGGATGTGTCGTTTGAGGTTCGCGGAGGGAGAGTCGGATTGCAGGTTCTGTCCATGGCCAAAAGCGTAGATCATCGGGTGTGCTGTCGCTTCGGTGTCAATGAAGGAGCGGCAGTTGCCACATCGCGCTCTCAATATGAGCATTTCGTCGTCGACTCTGGTTCCTGGGAGGACGGTAATGGAGACGGAGGAGTTGAAGGTTGGTTCCGAGGCTTTGGAGCCGATGCGTGCGGAAATCGTTACGTCTGGTATATGTAAGCATGTGTCTTGCAATTAGACTTTATGTGAATGAGTAAACATACTATCGCTCTTGTCATTGGGGTACATGATGAACATCAAACTCCCTTCCATCTTCTCTCCAAACCCAACGCCGACCCATGAGTACGCCGGACTGGCGTAGTAGATGAAGACATCATCCGAGTCGTCTGCGATGTTGATAGAGAATTGTGTTTCTGTCCGATCAAGGTAGAATGTCGATGCGGTAGTGACGTTCGTTGTTGTGTTTTGGCATGATATGAGCGCTGGGAACACTGCGCAACAAGTAAGCAACGTGCATGGAAAGACAAGCAATCGTATGTAGTTCGAACTACTAGAGATGACTTACAAGCCAGCAGCGCAAGTACCACACCCACTCTCTGCCGTACGTGTATCATGGCAAACATATCTCAGTACCAAATAGCACCCAAAAGCGCGCGCAACAATCGACCGAGCTCTTCAGTTTCAAGGCAATCAAATGGAAAAGAACGGGAAGAAAAGAGCGAACAGCAAAGCAACACCCAATTAATACCCTCAAAAGTAAAGTACCACAGCATAAACAAGCCCTAAACCCAACGCCTCCCCCATCGGGGACCTTATACTTTGCATACAAACCTACTCCTACACGCCAAACCCCATGCCTGCCAACACGCCGCACATGAAACAACCACAAACCCGACCCCACCAACCGCTCGTCCAACCACCCGCCTTGCCGCAACGCCAGCTCAAGAATGTCTTATCTTGGAACAAAGTCGCCTATGACGAGGGCAGCCACTCAGCAGCGCGACGAGCTGGAAATTGAGCTCGTGTGGAGCGGGCGCTTAGGGGACGGACAGGGTTTCGAGCGTGTTCGCCGCGTCGTGTAACAGGCGTGGAAGCGCCCGTACAAGACAGGGGGGACGTGCCAAGCGGGGTAAGCGGCGCCCGCGGGCGTCGTCTGTATTTTTAGCCTTGCAGCGCGAGCGCGCTGTATATAGTACACTTCGGGGAGAAAGGAACAGCGTGATTGGAAATATGTGTACGACGTAACGTTGTCTTCGATCGTGTTAGTGACCGCGATTGCGATGGAAAAGGCAAGGGCTTGAATGAACTTGTGGTCTGATCGTGTGTGCACCCTTGCTTTTGCGGCATGCACACAGCCATCACTAAAAGCAGTCCGACGCCAGACTTCACTAGAATAGGTTTTATCGATAGTTCGCAAACAGATAGATCACAACGTCAACGCCAATAAAGCTCATGAATTTGATTGGTAACCGCAGAAAAAAAGAGAATTATGTACCTCCCCGCCATCCGCCACTTTGATCGATTTCCACATCCGAAAAAGCATCAAAGAAAACTGCAAAAACCACCTCTTTCTTACTCGCTCCGGGTATGCTGGTCATAATCGTCATAGTCATTAGTGCTACAGGCCGTGTCCTCGTTGCAGGTTGCAGAGATCTTGTGAGTCGTTCGGTGTCAGGTTGAGACTTTTTCCGACAAGCGTGCTGGAAGACCGTGAACGTTGCTCGGAGGTGGCGAGACATTTCTAAACACGCTGGCCTCATCGAAGGATTCGCCTGCCGAAACAAACGATGCAGATTGTCGCGGACTCAACAATGGTGTAAGACTTCGCTGAAGGGCTCCCGAATCTCCAACCCGCAGGTCCGGCGTCAGGTGAAAGCTGTACGAGGGTCCTCGTCCACGTTCAGAATCTAACGGTATCGGCTGCGACGGCTGTCGAACGATACTTCGTGCTCGTAGAAACGGTCGTCGTAGGCTGAGGCTGGGCGAGAGTCGTGGATAGACTTGCGCTCAATCTCGATTTCCCGAATGCGGCTCTTGCGCTTACGACGGATCTCGTCGGAGATCTCCACGAGGTGCAGAACGTCCTCCTGAATGAATGTCAGTATATTGCACCTTGTGCAAGGCATTACAAACTTACGTATCGCAGGTACTCCATGACGTAGAAAAAGTCGTCGGTCTCCTCGCATGAGTAGCCGCACGAGTCGATGGCTTCGCGGAGGACCAAGTCCTTTGTGATTTCGGTCCACATGTCCTTCTTCTTCTGCTTCACCGATCCCTGGTTATAAATGTCAGTGGTATGTTCATCGTCGCCGCTGATGAACTTTGATCTGCGAACGCCGTTGTAGCGCTGCCAGGTGATCTCTTGGGCAGCACCACCGATGCCATCCATGCGCACACGACTGGTGCCGGGTGGCACGTCGATGATGGACCAGTCTTTGGTAACTCCGTTCCAAGTTTCACCGGGGTAGGCTCGCTCAAGTGCTTTGCGGTTGTAGAACTCGGCTTCCAAATCAAAGTCCATATCGGGCATGGGGGCTGTGTGCACACGCCCTGGGGGGCTAAACGACCGCTCGCGGTGACGTACCTGGTCGCGGTTGAAGTTGATATCAATATCGAGCTCCTCGAAGTTGCTCCTTCCACGTCCACGGCTGTGGCTCCTGGCAAAATGTTAGGTTGTGTGTAATGGCATGTGAAGTGACTACTCACTCTCGTCTGTTGATCTCGATCTCGAGGGTCTCGTTTAGTGGAGGGGGAGGAGACGGGGGCGCCGGTGGGGGAGGCGGTGTTGGCGTGCGGGCCCTGACGACACCTGTACGACTGTCAGTATTGAACCTGATCGTGTTAGCCACAACACTTACCATGGTCGATGTGTCGGTGATGTGTGATGATCTCCTGGATGATCGGGGGACGGATCTCTGGCTCAGGAGCTGGCGCTGGGGGTGGAGGAGGCGGGGATGGAGAGGGCGAAGGAGTGGGTGCTCGCTCCTCCTTGCGGCGGATGATGATCTCGTCTCTTATGACTTCGCGGTTGTTCTGGGGAGGAGACTCCGCGCGTGGACGGCGGATGACAAACTCCTCGCGCTCCCTAGCGATCAGATCGCCGCGGTTGCGCGATGGGGGAGGGAGACTCCTCTCGCGGTTTCTAATCGTCAAGGAGCTCCTCTCTCTGCTGGTGTCCCTGCCATCGCGGCTGAATTCTCGGCGGTTTGCGCGGAGTTCGAAGTTACCGTCACGCTCCTGGAAGCGGATAGAGCCTCGTTCAGCAGAGACGTCCCTGCCGTGGCGGCTGACTTCGCTGCGAGACGCGTGGAAGTCGATGTCGTTTCCACCGCGGCCCCTGAAGCGCACATCGTCGTCGTCCACCTGACGCGGGGCGGGTCGGCTGACAGATCTCACAGGGGGGCCATCGCCACGGCGGAAGATGATGTCGTCGCGCTCTGGAGGGCCACGGGACTGCTCGCGGCGCTTGATGGTGATGTCCGTCTCGTCAATGTCGTCTGCTCGTCCGCGGCGCGTAGGGGCCTCGCTGTGACGGATGCTGATGTCGTCCCGCTCCATGCCCCGCATAGCAGAGGGCGGAGGCGGGGGACGGCTCCGGGTAGAGCGCACATCGTCGTCGAAGCCGCCGCGGCTACTGCGGGGTCCTGCTCGCGAATAGTTGTCCTCATCGCGGCTTCTCAGAACCATGGGGCCAGCCGTCGGGCGGTTGTAGTCCTCGCGGAAGAAGTCGGGGGCACTGCGCCTGGGGTCCGGGCCAGTGCCGCGGCGCAGCTCGAGGTCAAGCTCCTCGTAGTTGCGATCGCTGCGGTTTCCATTGCGGTAGAAGTCGCGCTCTCGCTCCTCATAGAGCTCAGCGGTTGGGTAGCGTCGCGACGACATTGTGCGGCTAAGCGACAAGTGAGCGACGGGCGGGGGGTGTGGTGGTGGGGTGACGTGCCGCTCTCACAGGAGACGGCGGATGGGCTGGAAGAAGGAACACGGGCAAGTTGGTACGGGAAGGGGAAGAGGGATGGTTATCAAGGTAAGCAGAAGAATGGACTTGTGCCGTGGCCTGACGTTATCGAGAAGGCTGGCCCAGTTGACTCCCCGGCGAGAGTAGTGGGGTTGGTAGCAGGACCAAGGTCGGGCGCTGTCTCGCTCTTCTGCAATGACGTAACCTCCACGCTGCACTAAACCACCCACCCTGATCACCAGCATGCTTCCTGCCCAATGGCCGCCAAAGCCGCTGCACCTCTGGCCCAGTTCGCAGCAGCAGAGCAGAAGCAGTCGCCTGCACGCCTACTGCCCGTCGCTGCGAGCGCATGGCTGCGAAAATTTAGACATCTGTCTTCTGTCATGTGTCACTCGGCACGTTCACAGCCATCGCTCCCACGAGGCGTTCTGGGGCTGCTTGTGTCAGTCCCACCAGAGCACCGCCCCAGGTGGAAACGCGCCGATTGACCCTGGGGGCCTTCAACCAGATTCCAAGGTCGGAGTCAGGTACAGTTCGGGCGCCACATGGAGTCGCTACCTGACCGAACGACAGCCGCGCGAACTCTCTTACCACGGAACTTGGACCCATCGAGACGGCCTGATCGGCGCACTCGAGGTCCTGTCGTTGGTGAATCTCACCAGATCTTCGTGCCCAACAGCGTGCGACGGCGCGAGGCGACCCGCCTGTACCTCATGCTGATCTCGGCGTGAACTTCATCTCTTGGATATCCCTTCACATTAAACCTCACTCCCATAACGTGTCAGACTTCGATGAACTGCTGACTTGATTCTCGTGCGCTGCCCCCCGGCACAATCCCTCTCTCGCCCAGCATCCCATGCAGGATGACGTTGTTCGGGCAGACTACCTTGGACTGCAATTTCCCCAGGTAGCGATGGCATTCCAAGACACTCTGGTAGTAACCAATAAGCAGAAATCCTTTTGCGCGACTTACGAGGTCGTGGTCGGTGGCATGTTGCGAGATATGGCGAGAGCAAGCCCTGGACAGCCCTGCGAGTCGGACCATGTGGCATGTGAGCACGCCCTACGTCATTGCGAAGCTTCTTGAAGTAGTACAGGCTTTCGTATACTCGTAAGTATTTTCCGCTGTTCCCAACGCTCAGAGGATAGACACATAGCCCTGGAGTCCAGAGACTTGCAGGCCGCACTAGACGTCGTTGTACCTCCAGCCTGGTGCGGCAGGTGCGGCGCGACGGTTACGCTAAGATGCAGGTGCGAACTTGTTGACAAACCTGAGCTCGTTTGTCACCTTCTACCAGCACACTTCTGCGCGTGTTCCTCTATACGCTTTCTGTTCTGCATCTCTCTCGGTATCTGTCTCTCACATTCAGAGTTCCTCCTTGTTTCTTCATTAAGGGTTCAGCCGTAGAGTTCCTGCATCTCCATTTCCACTGAGTTTGCTAAGAGCCCCGTATATCCATCCCAATTAAATGGATTTGCTCCCAAAACCCGCAATGTTTTCGATTTGTATTGATAGATTTAATCATGCTGCCGAGAACCAAAGACCAGCACGACGTACGGCTGGCTTTTTCTAGTTGTAAACCCCGAACATTGCCCTCAAGGTATTCAGTAATTTCTACGTCTATCCAAAGCATTAGCCAGTCACATCGTACTTTTCACAGTATACTTGATGTTTTCTACTCAGTCTCTAAGAGCGCACGTCTTTCTACAGTCCGAGTTCTCAGCATGGTTATACAGCGCTGCTTTCCCGCTTATCGGCAGCATCACCTCTGAATACACAGTTGCTTGTCCTCATTCATCTCGCAATCGCGCTTGCTTTGAGTTTTGTGCATTTTGGAGCGTTGCTTGATTGGGTGGGCGATTCGTTTGCCGTGGCTAGACCGCACCTTCCTCACGTTCACCGGCGACTGCATGTTTACATCTCACCGCGCGAGCTTCACGTCGCAGGCCACAACAACATAGCTCTCCAGGGCTGCATCTTCAGCCACCATCTATCACTTCATATCTCAGCACGTATTGCGTCCACTCGTTGACGAACAATCACGATCAAACATGGGTCGAGGCGCTCGTCTCAGCTCAAAGCGAGCCAACCAATGGGCAACCGGCAGCACGGCTTCTCACAGAAACCCGCAAGCACCGCAAAACAACAATGCGTACGCAACTCTGGAAACATTGGAGTATGAAGGTAAGTCTTGTCTCGCATCCTGCTTCGCGGCAGCAACACCAGCTCCGCATACGTCTTCCCGAGAGCTCTTACCTCCGCTTTTACTAGAAATCGAAATGAACAACGCTAAAATCAAATTAGATCAGGAAGTGAATGCCGACCTTACGGAGCGGTTCCGAGGCATGCCTTCCAGCTTTTCCGAACCCAATTACATCCCCCACGACGACATTCCCAGGTCCGGACGGCCCAGGCCCAACAACGACATACGGGAGTACTTCAAGCTAGCCAGGCTACAAGTCGCTGGTGGGGCATGGCTAGGCAAGCCTGAGATCCCTAGTCCCTCGGAAATATTACGCCCAGAATCTGATATCAAGAATGGTAACGAGGCACTCGTCGAGGTTGACGAAACCATTCGCCCACACAAGCCAGAAGGTGCATACAAGGACGAAGAAGAATATCTGGGAACCAAGTACGAAATCCTACGAGAGGACGCAGTCCGATCACTCCGAGAAATCATTAGTGAGGTTCGCGCAGATCCTTTCAAAGATGAGGCGGAATACAGCGACCAGAGTATTGGTATCTACGATCCTGTGTATATTACATCACTTGTGTTCTCTCTGCGAGGGCTCGCAACGCGTGTTGCCTTTTCACTCAGCCGAGTCAAGAAGCATATTCGGTAAGCCATGGCATGCGTTCTAATGCTGGGTACTGGCTAACAAATGCAGATGGGAGCAGTCCAAGAGATTGATAACTGGAACCCTTGTTGCCTTGTCGCCTACCGACGATGCCTTTCAAACCCAATGCGTTCTTGCCGTAGTCGCAGCCCGCCCCATATCTGCGCTAGAGCAAAATCCGCCTGAGATCGATCTCTTCTTCGCGCGCCCGGAGGATCAAGAGATAGATCCAATGCGCAAATGGATCATGGTGGAGTGTCGGAGCAGCTTCTTCGAAGCCAGCAGACATACTCTACTTGCTCTTCAGCACCTCATGAGAGAGCCGTTCCCGCTGTCGAAGTATCTGGTGCATGTCCAACAGGAGGTTGAGCCTCCACGTTACATCAAGCATAACCCTTTCGTCAATCTAAGCTCACTCGTCAGCATGGAGGAGAGCACAGCATACGAAAACATTAACGTATTGGAGGATTGGCCTACTATGTCCTCGCACACCCTCGACAATTCTCAGAGCAAGGCTTTGAAACGGATGTTGACAAGCGAGTTGGCTATTGTGCAAGGCCCTCCGGGAACAGGAAAGACATTCGTGTCTGTCGTGGCACTGCAGATCGCCCGCGATAACCTGCGCAGAGATGACGCCCCTATCATTGTTACTGCACAGACAAACCACGCTCTCGATCAGCTGCTCAGACATACATCACAGTTCGAGCCCAACTACATTCGACTGGGAGGCAGGAGTAAGGACAAGGAGATCAAGAAGCGAACTTTGTATGAAGTCCGCCAAGATCTACCCCAGCAGAAACAGCCAGGCAGTCAGAAGGGCCAAGCTACTATCGCACTGAGGAAGTTGACGGTTCAGTGCCAGCTGTTACTGGCACCTCTGGAAGCTAACAAAGGACCTCTCGATCACAAAGTCTTGCAGGGTCTGGGGTTGATGACCAAGGAGCAGGCCGAATCGCTCGAAATGGACTCGCAGTATACTATGGGTGGTTCATCGACCGATAGTCCGGGCATCTTGATGGAGCAATGGCTTGGAAGATGTCTGGCTCCGTGCGATCGTCCGATTGGGCCAGACCAGTTCGACTGGGGGTACGAAGAAGAAGACTTGGAAGTGGAACAGCTCAAGGAACTCGAAGCAGAAGCCGTGGCTCAGGACGACGACGATATCGAAGCTCTCCGTGGAGAAGTGGTGTTGCTGCGTGACAACCACAAAGGTACTGGAGCGTCGCTGAACAACGCCGATATTGCGAACATCTTACGGAAGACGGACGATCTGACGATGATTCCCGTTACCCAGCGCGGCACCATCTACAACTACTTCAAGCGGGAGGCCAAGAGAATGATTACCACCGAGATCCGCAAGATCGCTAAAGGCTATCAAGAAGCAGTGTTCCAACGTAAGGCAGGCATGTGGGAAGAAGACGTGCGTGTTCTCAGTAAAGCGCGCATCATCGGCTGCACCACAACAGGTCTAGCAAAGTATCGCGCTCTACTTTGCGCTCTTCGACCACGCATCTGTATCGTCGAGGAAGCAGCCGAGACATTGGAGGCGCCTGTCACTGCAGCCTGTTTCCCGAGCATGGAACACCTTATCTTGGTCGGGGATCATCAACAGCTGCGACCCCATACCCAAGTGCGTGCATTTGAAGATGAACCATACTTCTTGAACCTGTCATTATTCGAGCGTCTAGTCTGGAACAACGTCGCTTTCGAGACGCTGACCAGACAACGTCGTATGATTCCAGAGATCCGACGTCTCTTGTACCCCATCTACCAGGATACACTCAAGGATCACAAGAGCGTGAAAGATCTCGATAATCGTCCTCCAGTCGAGGGCATGGGCGGCAACAATAGCTTCTTCTTCTGCCATGAGTGGCAAGAGTCCCGCGACGCCAACATGTCGGCAGTAAACGCAGCTGAGGCAAAGATGATCGTTCAATTCTTCGACTATCTAGTCCTCAATGGTGTAGATGCCACCAAGATTACCATCTTGACCTTTTACAATGGCCAACGCAAGCAGATCCTCCGAGACATAAGGGCGCATCCGAATCTGCGCATGTACCCCGGCATCCAGGTTGTCACAGTGGATAGTTACCAGGGCGAGGAAAACGACATCGTCCTTCTTTCTTTGGTGCGGTCGAACCATAAGCACTCCATTGGCTTCCTGAGCTCTGAGAATCGCGCTTGTGTCGCGCTTTCCCGAGCGAAGCGTGGCTTCTACATCTTCGGGAACGCAGAGCTTCTAGCCTGCGAGAGTGGTACGTGGGCTTCTGTGGTTGATATCATGTTCAAGAACAAGAAGTCCAAGCCAGCTACAGGTCAAGAGCGACGCGTGGGTTATCAGTTCCCGCTGAAATGCCGCAATCACGGACGCAAAATATGGTGCGAAGTGCCCGAAGATTTCGATCTCATCAAAGGCGGCTGCGACATCAAGTGCGAAGGCTCGTTGCCGTGTGGTCATCGCTGCCCGTACCCATGTCACCCCTTCGAGCACGACATGATCAACTGCACACAGAAGTGCTCCAAGCGTGTCGAGGCCTGTGGTCATCCTTGCGTCGCGGAGTGCTGCGATCCTTGCAAGTGCCACATGTGTGAGCGGCGCAGTGGAGGCGTCAAATCAACGCTGAAACCAGCAAACGGGGCAACGTCGTTTCGTGGAGCCCGGCCAAACACGCGAAGCTTGATGCTCGAAGACACGCTGCCTGCGACCTCTAGACGTGCTGTGCGTTCCGACACACTCACTGCACGCATGACGACTCCAGGGCTATCGGACTGTAGTACCGTGCAGTGGGATGTATACGCTAATGGCGGTGGTGTCCAGGAAGATGACGCGCGAGCCTTTGCAAAGATGAAAGCAGAGGAGGCCGAATACCACGCCCGTAGGGCATCCACACCCCAGACTGGCATTTCCGCTTCAGACGGCAGGCTTATCGAGATGTCGCCAGTGAAAGCAGGACCTGTGTCCAAGAACACAAACCTGCTCCTGGAACTCGACTTTGAGCCAGAGCATAACCAACAGACGAGCCGGGCGCATGCGAGTGCTGCAAATGTCTCTTTCGATCTGCTCGATTGAACAACTCATGGTAAAGAAGCCGCCACGAGTACATTTCAAAATCTTTAGCTAACTGTTCATTAGTATGTGTCCTCCTGGGTGGAGTACTTTCGACGTTATGGCAGCTTAGAAGAAGGGGTTGCTGTCTTGCTGTACTACCTTCGTGCTAACAACTGGATGGGCCTCATCTCATGCCCGGGGTATATAGCTGAATGTGCGAATCACTCCATCATGTCCTCCATATTTAGTCCTTCCTGTCCCCATCCATCTTGACCTCAAACACCTCGCCTGCCAACTTTGCGACCTCACCACCCAGTCCAGCAAGCCCGGCCTTGATACCCTCAACCGTCTGAGGCGTCAGGTTGCCGTTCCGCGAATAGAAGTCTACGCCCGCAGGCGTGAACAGCGTCTTCGCGAAGTATGTTACGACCCAACCGTTGCCTGTGCCTTCCTCATCACCATAACCCAGTATTTCCCACTTGCTCGTCGCAATCACCAGCCATCCCTTGCCACGCCAGTTGTATCCTAGACTCGCTACGCCGTCACCCCCCTCTGCATCTGGCGCTGAGGCCGTGTTCGGTACGTCGAACGGCTTGTCCACACCATGCACCGTCTTGATCTTCTCAGAGCCCAAGGATTGGTACGTGACTACGTCGTCGATTTGCGCAGGCTGCGTGTCGGGAATGGCCGTGTAGGTGATGCGAACGTTGCGCGACTTCTTCCACATAGGAAGCGTGGAGTGGGTTACATTCCAGGAGCCTGATAGCCATGACAGAGTGGGTGGTGCGAGCGAGGGGGACGGTTCGGTAGACGGCAGGGACGATGGAGCGCGGAGGGTTACCATGGTGAGGCGGCTGGTGATTGGCGGTGTTTGTGGAGGTGGACGCGTGGAATCTGGAGAGATTTTGTGGGTATCTCGAGGATGATGACGATTGGCGAGTGTTGATGATGATGAATTGGCGGTCGATGAGGTTGGACGGACAACGGATTTTTTTTGACGTGGCTGGTTGGGCAGCGGTGTGGTGTGATGTTCCGCGCGCAGAAGTCGCGATGGTGTTGCGATGCTCAGTCGCCCGACGAGAGAGACGTCGAAGCTGCTATATGCTTCATATTTACTTTTGATTAGCTGTAGATCTCAATCCCTTCTCTGCTCATCATCGCGTCTGCCATCATCATCAACACTCGATAACGCGACAGGGCCAGCAGATCGACGCTACCGGGAGCCAGTGCAGCCGGGTGCACGTGCCAAGCCACCAGCCCCAGCCCGCCACTCCAACAATAGATCGTCGTGTCCATGGAAAATCGGACAACCTGACATCACCATGCCGCGCGCGGACGCGTAACGCCCTTTCCACGGCAGTCTTGGTCGTCTGCCACGGCCATGTCCCGCCAGCAACGGACTTCCCAGAACCCGATGTTGCCAATTAATGCATCAAACCCATGTTTCGACTGCGTCGCGGCGGCTCTCGGTTGGCCGGGGGGTGACGAGGCCTGAAACTCTTGCACCAGTTTGTCCGCGTCGCTTCGCGGGCTGTGCAAGAGTACGAAGAAGCCGTTTGTGAAAATGCTCCGCGTGGCTCCACTCTTTGTGGCAGTTTGTGGCAGTTTGATGGTTGGTAGCGCGCCACTTTTTTTCTCTTGGGGCCCAGCTACCAGCTGTTTGCAAATGATTACTGTATACGGGTCTGGGTGGCTAGGCTGAGACGACTGCTGCGTAATGGTATAATAGCAGATGTGACCCCAGGGTCTGATGCTTCTGGAGTAACTCATTTTGCTTTTTACAACGGTTTCATACACTGAGCGATATTGTCCTTCACCTTGTTTGGGAGTATCTGATTGACTGCTTGATCTTTTCCCTGCATACGATTTACGACTTCCGTTTGACGACGACAACGACCAACGGCTACTATACCGTACGAAGAGAAGGACTATCACACACACAACTCACACAACATGTTTTCAAGAAGCATACTACTCCAAGCCGCGGCTCTTTTGCCCTTACTCTACACACCCGCCTCTGCACAAAATGCATGCAACAACTCGCCCGATCTATGCACACGGCCGTACAACAACATCACCTACCTAGGCGCACACAACTCGCCCTTCCTCCGCAACAAAGAGACATCCTTCTCCACATCCGGAAACCACTACTACAACACAACAATACAACTCGATGCCGGCGTGCGCCTCCTCACCGGCCAAGTCCACAAATCCAACGACAGTGGCAACGCAGCCTGGCACCTGTGCCACAGCAGCTGCGACCTGCTCGACGCCGGCACATTAGAAAGCTGGCTCGGCGAGATAAAAACCTGGATGGACGCCAACACAAACGACGTTGTAACACTCATCCTCGTAAACTCAGACAACGCCTCCCCCGCCGACCTCGGCGGCGTCTTCTCCTCCTCGGGCCTCGACAAGCTCGCCTACAGCCCGCCAGACCAAAGTACCGTGCCGCAAATATGGCCTACGCTCGACACGCTCATCGGCAACAACACGCGCCTGATGTCCTTCGTCGCCAGCCTGGATGAGCCCTCAGCGGAGTTCCCATACCTAATGGACCAATTCACCTACGTATTTGAGAACGACTTTGAGAACGTTTCACCCTCGAACTACTCCTGCAACCCGTCTCGCCCGTCTGCCGTCGCGGGAAACCCGTCCACGGCCCTCGAATCCGGTCGCATGTTCCTGCAGAACCACTTCTTGTACGAGACGCAACTGTTCGGCATTCAGTCGCCCAACGAGACGTATGCGAATGTAACGAATGCCGAGACGGGCTTTGGTAGCTTGGGTGAGGCTGTGCAGGAGTGTACGACTGTTTACGGAAAGCCAGCCAGCTTTGTCATGGTCGATTTCTTCAACGTGGGACCTGCGATCGCGAGCGTGGATCGTGCGAATGGAGTTAGCGGTGCGCAAGGAAGGAAGCAACTGAGCACAGAGCCGCTGGTGCAGAGCACTGGTGCTGGTGTGAAGGAGAGTGGAAGTCTACTGGCTGTCGTCTTGGCATTCGGTGTTGCTGTCCTGTTCGGAGCGTGAAGTTGGGATTAGTTGTACGGCATCTTGGATTACCTGCATGGCGACGGCGTTTCGGTCTTGAGATTCTGAGCTTTGACTCGGATATGGGTTATACTGGGTGGCATGGATTTGACTTCGTTTTGGGACAGAACGATTGACACGGCACTTGTCACACTTTGCTACGTCTGGATATGTAGTTGGGGTAGAGATAGATATGACCTTACGATTGAATACGATTCATCAACCTAGTACTACAAACGACCTTCACCACGCCCACTACTCAAGTATATATGGTTGACTATTCCTGGAACGGCGTAAACTTCTCCAATACATTCTCAGCAGCTTTCAAATTTTCCATCATTACTCGCTTATGCGCCTCACTCCTGACGCGAATCTCACACTCAAATTTCTGCGGCCGAATATTGAAGCCCTCTGTATACGCAAAGGTATCATACTTGACCCCTTCCTTGGGCCGGATATCGAATGCCCAGAGAATCTTCGCCAGCGCAATGTACAAACTGTTCTCCGCGAGGTTGGCGCCAGGACAGATGCGCCTTCCCCATCCA
Source organism: Alternaria conjuncta (assembly GCF_024043145.1). Taxonomy (NCBI): domain Eukaryota; kingdom Fungi; phylum Ascomycota; class Dothideomycetes; order Pleosporales; family Pleosporaceae; genus Alternaria; species Alternaria conjuncta. The sequence goes on along the minus strand of NW_026250094.1, from coordinate 1,933,550 downwards.
AACGAAGAGTGTCCTGATTTCGCCGGATGAGGTTTGCCCGTAAGTGGGGTGGGAGCCTTGGAGCGTTCAGCGAGCGCTTCGTCGAGAAAGCGTGCGGGGTCGAAGCGGTGTGGATTAGGATAATACTCCTCGTTTAGGTTGATGGCCCATGAGTTTCCTAAGACGGTGGTGCCAGAAGGGATGTAGTAGCCTTCGTAACGATCGTCTTCTGTGGATGCATGGGGTGTGCCACCCAGGACTGCGACAGGACGCCAGCGCAGAACTTCCTTGACGAGAGCGCGAATGTATGGGAGGCTCGCTTCGTCTTCAAATGTGGGGCTGCGGTCCGCGCCAACAACAGTGTCCAGCTCATGGTGGGCGGCGTGTAAGCTCTCAGGGTGTGTGACCAATGCCAGGAAGGCGGTGCATAGAGTCGATGCCGTAGTATCAGATCCAGCGCCAAAGAGAGATGCTGGGATATACGAGAAGTTGCGATCTGACAGCGGGATGTGCTCTTTCTCTCGTAGTTCTAGAAGAAGCTTGCACAACGAATCTGGGATATCGTCACCCTGGACTTTTGCCCTCGCTAGATCCGAACGTACAACATCCACCAGAGCCATGTTTGCAGCTGCCTCCTCGCGACCACGTGCTTTTATGTCAGCCTTCCAAGGTGCCAGCGCATCTGGAACATGCTTGAGGATAGGAAACGACTCGGCGAGGTACTTTCCGGGTACGTTGAGCGAGGCAGCAACATGCATGAACTTGAAGCGCTGGTGGATGATGTTGGCGTTGAGCGAGTCGATGCGATGTCCGTATGCGACACAGAATACGATACTGGAAGTGAAGCGCTCGAGGAGCTTCTCCCAATTCGCAGGGCTTTCGAGCAGCTGGTAGCACAATCGTGACGCCTCTGCGGTCTGAACCGGCTTGTATAGCCTCAGAGCCTTAGGAGTCATGGCCTGGTGTAGCAGCTTCCTCCGCACACTCCACTCTTTACCATATGGCTGTACTAGTATACTAGCATTGTCCCATAGTATCTCACCCATGACTACCATACGTGGTCGCGACGAGTATTTTGTGCTCCGCTTCTCCATCAGCTCGACAGCGATGTTCGGATCGGATATGACGATTGTAGGCTTGCGGCCAATCCATATCGTAAAGATGGGACCGTATATCTTGGACCATCTCTGGAACTCGATCCAGGGCTTCGACTTGGGTAGCTGAAGCTTATTGCCGAGGAACGGGAGAGGCGTGGGTCCTGGGGGCATTTGGAGCCATACCCAGACATCGTGAAGGAGCGTTGCGAGGGGTACGGCGAGGACTAGTGAAAGCCAGAGGTACGGCGGCAGGTGAAGGAGAGAATCTAGTGCCATGTTAACTCAGTCGCACGAGTGAATAGACGCTGCTACTCTCGAGGGTTGGCGAGGATGTATACGATGATATGTACTTACAACACCGGAGTCAGGCGATCATACAGACTCCAACGTGACGCTCGGCAGTTGTATTCGCTCGCTATTGTTGCTCCGCGATGGCGGGAAGATGATGCGGGGCGCCATTCGGTCGTTCACCGTGTCAACTGGCCGCCACCACCACCTGTCTCCTCCACTCATATGTCATTGTACGAATGGACATAAGGCTTCTTCGGAACTATGTCGAAATGGCTAGAGAGTCATTGTGGCTGTTGTGAGAGACAGCGCCGACTTCGAGCTCGGGGTAATTACCCGCGTTAGCGTGTTGTGGAGAATCCCGCCCCACTTTGGAGAAGACATACCTGCACATCCAAATCCGCCGTCCTGCTGCACTCGCATACACTTGAGCTAAATTACATTGATAAGGAGTTGAGCTGACAGTGTGAATGTTTTTCATCAGAAACTGTTTTCGGCGAAGAGGTATTGCTTGCGAACAGGGCTACGCATTTGCTGTCTGTGATCGCATTCACAATGAGGTCCGCTGTGGCCCTCTAAGTATATCAGACATATATTTCCTATTCCCTACTCATCATCTCTCATAACTTCGAGTGACCTCGACACCTGGATCGAGAACCAATTCTTCTCATTACCATCGGATATACATCGAAAACTCAACTATGGAGAAGCTCCCAAACGAACTACTCATCAAGGTTGCGTCTGATCTAGATCGCGAGAGTCTACGCTCGCTAGCATTGGTCTCTAAAAAGATGGAGCCCGTCGCTCGAGATCTACTCTGGCGCGCCGTCCGCGTCCCCGATCGGACCTTACCTAATGAACCCAGCGGCATTGCAGCTTTAGCACACATTCTGGTCCAGAATCCAAGTCTAGGAAAGATTGTACGTAGTCTTGAACTACATCCAGAAGATCGTATGGTTACTGTCGAGCCATCGCTGATGTCTCCTCAAGGGCCTTTCATGCCTCACTCTTCACTGGCGCAAGTCAACGAATGCGCACTGGTTGGATTCATCCTAGAGCAGACGTCTGAGCTGGAGCGGTTGAAGCTTGAGGTATTGGCTGAAGAGCAAACATACCGCCACGAATACGATTATCAACGCTATACGGATGCAATCAGCCCATTTGAGATGATCTTTGGGCCTCAAAGCTCATCTTACCCCGAGGGACTGGCGAAGCTCAAAGAACTGCACTTCAACGCCCAAGTTTTTGAGTGGTCTTGGTGTGAGTTACCATCGCTTAAGGTTCTGCACATAGGTCGTGGGTGCCGCCTTCTAGAAGACACTAAAGTCCCGGACAACCTTACATCCTCTATTGATACACTCATATGGGACATGTGTACTTCTCAATTCAAATCTGAAGATCCCGAGAAGACCGACGATTTCCTCTCGCGCTTCTCGTCTCTCAAAGTATTGGAAATCTGGCTCTCTAACGTAATAGTGAAGCAAGCCGACCGAGATAGCCCACAGGAATACAGGAAGGTGGTCAAAGACAGCTTGTACGGCCAGTGGATGTACAACGATAGCCTAGACGAGCCGCTTTATCATTTCGTCACAGAGCAGCTTTCGAGTCTGACGGATACACTAGACAGCTTGGCCTTGCGCATATCAGAAAAGGGCTGTGAGGATCGATGGTACGTTGGAAAACTCGATCATGCAGATTACAGCAGCTTTACTAAGCTACGTCGTCTCGAACTGCCCCACTGGCTACTAACAGGTCCTTCAGAAGAACGACCAATGGCAGAGGTAAGCGATATACTGCCTAGCACTTTAGAAGAACTGGTCATCACTCGTCTGGACGACGTGGAAGACAGCATCTGGAACATAACGGATGGTATTATTTTTGCGCGCCGTCACCACGGTGGTTTCCCTGAACTACGAAAGGTTACGCTAGACGAAATTGGCCGCCCAATTGATAAGGACTGGGCCGGAGGCCCCATTAGCCGTCTACAAGAGCTCGGTATTGAGGTGGAGGCTTGGGTGCCGGATTGGTCGTCAGATGAGTACTGGGAGTCACGATCGTCTTCAGACTCGGACCGCCACAAAGCGTGGATGAGCTCAGAACCGCGCCACTTACTTTTGCCCCCCAGGCCCAGTACCGGGCTTATTTGAAGGGCCTATTTGACGGGCTTGTTGTTATTTGATTGAGCCTTTTGGACGCGGCGGGCACGAGGGCTGGTAACAATGCGTGTCGCATTTGCAAGGTTCGCTGCATACACACTATTGTAATCTAGTGTGAGTAGTCTCTAAGATAGCGTATGCTACGAGGAAGATGGAAATTTGTATGAGGTTTCTTTAGAATGCGGATTTTTTGCAACCCCCAGTCCGGTTCATCGTAATCATGGGAGCTCTAATCATGTGGAAGACGCAAGATTGCTTGTCAGTGCAATCAACCTAAGTGAACTTCATCTGTGTGACTTGTATGAATGGGTTTCGCAGTGCGATGTGAAGATCTGAGGAATGATTACAGCTTATGAGCAGCAGCGTTTCTACCCCGTGCGTCAGGAGGCTTTGATCTCGAGACTGTCTTGAACTATGTCAGCAACAACCATGGCTATGCCGGGAGGCCCATGCCCAAGGTGCATCAATTCCCCGAACGACAAGCTTCCACCACTGCAAGCGACTTTGAGCGGCTCCCGCTGTCAAAGTGACCTTATCTGTAACCAGCGAGCATAGGCGAGCGTCAGCCCATACGCGTGGATATGATCGCCGAGGTGTCATACTGAGAGCTAGCCACCCGAACGCCGTGCCTAACGAAGCCCAAACAACGGGTCGCGCTTCTGGAGAGCATCCTGGTAGCGCATCTGTGCTAATAGTGTAGTGTTACCGACATTGCATACCGGGTTCGGCGCATAGTTCCTGCATATGAGTGGCTCGGAAGACTGATACAATGCTCCCTTGGCGTGAACTGAGTCCGTGGCTGAGCCAGATACCGGGAATCTTGTACGACCGTGACCTCGAGTAGCGACCACGCGCAACTCACATGGCTGTCTGTCTTTGAGAGTCGTGATACCGGATCGGCTCGTAAAACGCCATCGAGGCACCAATGCAGCGGGTCGTATGAGCACAAGCTGACTGTGACTGCTAGATGGTGCTCCGAATAGCTGTCATCGGTTCTGGGTCGTAGTCATCACAAAGGGTTTCCGCGATCATGATGCGGACTCTCCGAAGTCGTAGCTTACCCAAAACGGTCGCGTAGTGGCAGTCGCCACACCAGAGATGGCTGGCCGGTATATGCAAGGGCGTTAGGCGCATACCGAGCCGATCACATGTCATGGGCTGGAGCTAGACAGAATCCTTCACCGCCACTAGATATGCTCTTACTTTATGGTTGACGTGCCATTGGAACGTGTGCGGGTGTGTGTGAGGTGTCGTGCGTGGTTACGCAGTGCAGGGATTGCACATCGGCTTCAGGCATCAAGAGCCAAGTGTGTCCTGCAGTCAGGCGTCGTCTTCGCGTCCATGGCCAATTGCCGGTGAAAGGGCCTGTCGGTCGTGCTGCTCGCAAGGATGACGCACCGACCCAACGAGGGGCAAGAGCAGGCGGGGCTACTGCTGGGACCCGAATATTCCTCCACGACCTTCCATGGCCGTGACCATGACATTTTTCCAGGAAATGCCGTCCTCCCATTGCGCTGCATGTCGGCGCGCGCAATCTTTCTCCTACATTTGCGTGCAAACAATCCCCGCCACTGGTGTCATGCAATGTCTGATCCTCCGCATCCCGTTCCAGATTGCATGCTCAAAGGCGCTGGCAGCTGTCGAGCCAACGCATCAACTTGACAACACTTAGCATGGCCGTCCGGCAGACTACCCATGCATGTACATAGCTCCACCGGCGCTGCTTTTACACGGCGTTGGCGTCTGCGTCTGCTGCGCTTACTCTGCCTTGCTGCCTTTAGCAACGCACTGATGCCGGCCATCGACGGTACTGCTTCCACAGACGCGACCTTTCGCCATTGCACGCCAATTCGCTCCGCTGAACCTTCTATGCTGATACGAGCTGGCCCTTTTGTCCACTAGTCTCTTGTCCTGGCCAATTGGCACATTTAGCATCCAGTATCGCTCCGAGGCATCGTGGATCGGCTGCCGTCCACGGCCAAGGACATTCATCCAGCCCAGTCTAAATGACGCTCATCAAGCCGGCTCTAGCGGAAACAGACCTCAGTGGACGTAAGACTATGCACCTTTATCACCACAAGGGCGGGGTCGCGAGCTTGAGCCGGCATGAAGGGGTCAGAGCATTGCCCCGTTGACCAGCATGCTCCTAGTACGTCTCTGGCTGAAGGGTATAAAAAGAGGCCCTTTCACAGGCCCTACGAGCTTCCCTTCTGCTTCCGTATTCACTCACCTCTTTAGAGATATCACTAGATTGCACTACTTTCAAGCCCTATCCTGAGCCACATCCAGTGCCTCATCAATCACTCAAGCTATCATACCACTTGAGCCTCGCGCCGACACACTACCCAAACTTTTCTCAACACCCATCAGAGATCTAAACGCTACCCAAAATGGCTGCCACCCACTCGTTCTACCAATTGCCCCAATCCTCTTACCCGATCAACATGCCACAGAAGCCGGGCTTCTACTACCCGCCCCAACACCATGGCTACGGACGTGGAGCAGCATCACCACCTGAAGCTCCATCCAGCGTCACAACATCCGGCGTACCTTCTTACGAGCCGTCGGCGACTTCCAGCAACTACGCCGGTAGCGCAAGCGACTACGATTCGAGCAGTGGCTCTGCGAGCGTAGATCTTCTCGATTACATGGGCAGCCGTGTAAACGGCTCATTCGACCCAATGCCACTAGATCGCAGCTTAGCGAAGCAAGCACAAACGTAAGTCTGATAACCATCTCACCGCGCGACTGTTCGCGCGAATTCGTTTGCGTCTGCGGAACTGACACAACGTGCAGATCTGGCGAGTTGAACGCCAAGCATCGCGAGCTTCTCGAACTGCAACAACTTGCTCAGCGCCGACTAGCTGGCGCACGCATGAGCTTCGCAGACGGCATGAAAGCCGCGAAAGACGTGCAGAGAGATTTGCAATACACACAGAAACGCGTGGAGTGAGTCAACCGCGACTCTAAACTTGAACAGCATGACTGACAAATTGGCAGCTCCCTCAACGAGCGTGCGGCGCGAAAGTACCCTGAGCAGTTCCGCACCGCCCAAGGCCGATACCCAGCACCTCTTGACTACTAGTTCTTTGCGCTTCTTACAATATTCGCCTTACGGCCTGTGGATGATACAACCATACAACTTTTCGGATTTTCTCAAAACACGGGCGGCATACGTTCACTTTACGATTCTACGGATACCATCGACTTCATTATTTCTTTTATAACTCAGGACGTCTCCAAACCGCTTACGGTAGACGTCAAAACGCGAACTGTCGTTCACGATCCACTCTCGGTAGACGGCCTCGCTGCTTTAGCGACCCACACGCCGGCTTTTCTTTTCCCAAAAATATACCGCGGACCGGCCCGCTGTTGGATGCAAGCGCTCAGCGAATGGCAGCTGTCAATCGACTCAAGGCACTCGGATAGTGCGGCGCTGGCGTGGTCCATGCCAACGGTCGACGGGCCAGAGGCGAGCTGCGAGCTGGAAAGCTGGTACGCTTGCTCATTCGTCGAACATGTCAGACTGGAAGGTGGGGCTTCAACGGCGGCTATGAGGTGTTGAGCAAGGCTGCGTATTCTGTTTTCGTCTCCTTGGTTTGGGAAACGGACTGCTTTTGGATCGGCGTCATGAACTCATCATATCATGTGACAGACGGACGGACGGCTCGCCAGTCACGAGGATTTCTCTGAGATAGCTTCTTCATCTTTTTCTGCGTGTTTATGTAACGATCCACTTCCAAGCGGAGTGACCCACCCGCACGCATGTAAAATGCACTTGTTGAATTAGGTTCAGCGTGAGAAACGTTAAGAAACCGTGACTTCGAATCTGCTCAAGTGTACCATTGCAGCGGATATGTAAGATGCACTCGTAAACCTACTGACCGTACACGTGCCCGATCCACAGTCCAGCACTGTAGCAGTGACCTCAAACCTAGCCAGTTGCTAGCCATCCCTTAACCGAACCGTAGTAGACCACTCCCAACACCCCAACCGATCTCAGCTAGCCTCAATCCGTTACACAAAACAACACCGGTTTAGAGTTTCAGATCCCGCCCCACCACCGTCTATCTAAGACCAGTATTCCAACCCAACAGACGCAAGCCACCTTATGTCGTGCAATCTTGCCCCACTCCACCTTACCCCACCCTATGACCGTTCATCCAACGTCTTGGTCTCGGCCTCGCCAACTCGGAAGCAGGGCGGCCCAAGTGCGACTCGGGAAGGAGGGGGAAGGGGAAACGCGGCGGCGAGCTCCGAAACCACGGACTTGTAGTTTCGACTTACTGGGATACGACATGATGATGCTGTGTCTTCCGGGTGTGTGTGTTGAGATCAGGAGGACGGGGTGTCAGATGTATGTGAGGTTATTGGAATGGAGTCTGACAGTGACAGGTTTTCTGCAGGTGAGGGGGATGTTGTGTACCGAGGACGGTTCCGAACGAGAAGTGAGATGAGGTTGTATCGTGTATGATGGTATTTGAACAGGGACTGGGGTAGAAGTGAGGCTGTTATCGTTTGAACGTTGGGTGTAAGAAAGCGCGAGTACATTGAGGCATGAGAGGGGAAAGGACTGTGACTGTGATGTAGTATATCATCTCTATTGGGTTTGCTTCATGCATCTACATAAGCCATGACCATAGTGGTCGTGGTAGGGATCTACAGACACTCCATCTGACATATCCCAAACGAGTTCACGAGTATTTCGTCAAACCTAAACCCCAGTCTATATCGACCCCCGGTTCGCAGCAATAGCACGAGACATGACGCGAGCGAAGCGGCCAGGTACATCCTGGTCCTGTTTCGCCGTCTCGATACCGGTGAGGATCTTCTTGATGCCAACCCCAATTTCGGTGTTACCTGTCATCTCCTGGATCTCACTGATGGCGCGCTGTTGGTCGGAATCGGAGAAGGCACCGGATTCCCGCAGGACGGCTGCCAGCTCGGACTGTGTGTTGACGTTCGGGACGGCGATCTCGGCGTCGAATCGGGCGAAGAGATCGAGCTGTGTGAGTACCGAGCGTTCGGTCGTTGTCGCGAAGATGAGTAGGCGACGATCCTAGGGTTGTTAGATGGATTACACAGTAGAAGCGGGATAGTGAGGCTACATACCTTTGGTGGCTCCTTGGCAAGCAGGACCTTCAGGGCAGCCAAAACGGTGTTACTGAACCTAGGGCCAATCGGCACCCAGTCCAGTAAGAGCTCGATCGAGTCGATGACAATGACGCTCAACGGACTCTTGTATGCGTCTCGGAAAACCTTATCCAGCTGTTGAACCTTTTGCATCTCACTGTAGCCGATCATATCTTCAGCCGAGATGAGTTTGATGAATGGGTAACCTGAGTCGATTGCCATTTTCGCAGCCAGCGCTGTCTTTCCGGAACCTGGAGGACCATGGAGCGCAACCGAGAGGAGCGGACTCGATTCCGGTTTTCTGACCTGGTTGATGTATAGACGTCCATCCTCCAGTATATCCCTGATGAAGGGCGAGTAATGGATGATACCGTGACGGAATCGCTTACTGAGCTCCTCTTCAGCGACACCAAAGAGCGGCTTGACGTCGTCGAGTGCACTCAAGAAGTCTTGTCGCATGACCTTGATATCCTCCACGTCTGCTTTGACAGTAGTGCCATCCTTGATATGTCGACCAAATGCGTACGATGTGGCGGCCTTGACCAAACCGTTGAGTTCAGCTCCAGAGAAGTTCTTGGTCAGCTTAGCCAGCTCTTCGACGCTGACGTCTTGCTCAAGGACGTTATTCTTACGCATCTTGGTTGTGTGAATCTTGAGAATTTGGGCTCGGCCGGACTCATCGGGCAGCGAAATCTCCAGGTGCACTTCGAGACGACCGGGACGCAGAAGAGCTTCATCGATCATGTCCATTCGGTTCGTCATACCAATGAGGAGGATGTTGTGTAGCTGGTCAACACCATCGAGCTTGGACAGCAGCTGGTTAACAACGCTGTCGCCTACACCAGTACCACTACCCGCGCCAGAACCTCTTTGCTTGCATACAGCGTCAAGCTCGTCAAAGATGATGATGTGCAGACCACTTTCGTCACCCTTCTCCTTTTGTTCTTTCTCTGCGTCCGCAAACATCTTTCGGATGTTCTCTTCGGACGCTCCGACGTACTTGTTCAACACCTCTGGACCGTTGATAACCTTGGGCTCTCGCGCATTCAGCATCTTTCCGATCTGCCGAGCTATCAAGGTTTTACCCGTACCGGGAGGTCCGTACAGGAGCATACCGCGGACGTGGTCGATACCCAGCCTCTCCCGAATGCCCGGAGGGAAGATACGGGAGGCAAAAGCTCGTCGAAAGATGGCACCGAATTCGGCATCCAAGCCACCGATACCCATGTCTTCGAACTTGAAGCCTGGCTGGATAATGGAGTTTGCCGCCGCTCGTCGCGCTGACGCCTTTAGCTTGATATCTGTCTTGGCATCCTTGAAGAAGTCGACCTGAGTGTGTCTTGTGAGGATGCCACGAGCTCGAGGATCGGTAATCGCAGGCGCGTTGGCCTCATCTTTCTCCATAGACAAATCCGCCAGCGTCACAGTTCGTATCGATAACTTGAGTGGTATGTTCTTGATATCGATCACAAGCTGCTGGCCTGGCGAAAGGATTTGGTTCTCGAAACTCTTCTTGAAGACGGTAGCGAGCTCGTCCTGGTCGTAAGGTGTCTCCGTAGTCTTCCTTCCCGCGAATCCGACTTCCACGTCCACTGCGCCCAAGTACGACTTTCCGCCGCTGTACGCGAAGTGATCGTATGGCGCCGCGTTAACAACCTCCTGGGGACCAAGCGATATACCGGCCCATGTTCGCTGGAAATCAGTGAGACCGATCTCGCCCGGGTTGCATCCTTGTGTTGGTCGTGCGGAGAGTGCGTAGTTCCCGTTGACAATGATGTAGATATCGGAGCCGTCGGCGTTTGGTGGGAAGTCTTGAGGGGAAACTGCGACGCTTTATGGTGTTAGCCCATATCCCGAAGTTGTATAATTGTGGGTTTTGAGGAGGCCTGCAGGCGACATGGCCGCTAATTGTACATACATGTTGCCAAATGCGTAGGCGTTGCCTCCTGGGCTCTTGATGGGTCGCAGTTGTCGTGGAGGCCCGCCGCCTCCACCGCCCCCTGGTGGTCCCCTTGCGGGCATGCGCTGTTGTTGCGGCCGGTCATCATAACCCGCCATTCTTGTGTCTTGGCCTCGCGGAGGTCCTTGTGGTGGTTGCTGTTGCGGAGGTGGGCGTCCGTAGCCGTCGTTACGGGGCGGTGGCCGAGGGGAGCTACCAGGAAGGCCTGGAAGTCGATCGCGGTTGAACATATTGGTGGTGGGAGGATGCCACGTATTCGTGAAGACGTTGGGAGGCAGCAGCAATGGGGCCTCACGGGGTCGCAAAGGTCTCCAGGCTACAGTATAAGGATGGATTTAGCCGGGTCGTGGTGTAATGTCTACTCCTCGATGATCTGTCCAGTTCAAAATCTATGCAAGCCAGAGCAGAAACAAGCGTGATACAACTTGACCGTCAGGGTCTGTGATGCCGCGTGGGGAGCTTCAGGAACGCGCTTTGGCCAAGCCACACGCCACACGTCATCCCCGCCGCTCCGCCGCCACTACCCACACCTCATACAAGAAAAAAACTGAACAGGTCTGCAGACTACATTGACCCAAATCTTTGCAAAGTAGGTGACCTAACGTCAACGTAGGCTCCAGGCTGTTCAGTTTTTTCCTAGGTTGGCGTGCCCAGGTAGGGGAAGGCTAGAATTTGAGGTGTTTGCTGCATGCACAAACATAAACCTCAATAACTTCGCACGTCCCAAGATAATGGATATGTCTACTTTATAGACGTCTTTTGATACCGGGTTAAAAGAATGCGACGCGAAACCTAGCCAGCACATCACGACGCCCCCCAGCTGAGAGCCGTACACCTACCTTCTGACTTGTGGGCCCAACAAAAGCGCCGCACAATATCAAGCGGTGACCAAAATGTTGTTGAAGAACCTCACGTTGCTCAGTAGCCCTTCCCAATATGCACTGCATCGCCTCCGCCATACCACAGGGGGCCCGTCCCACAGTGCAAACCCTTTTCCTGGCCCACGTTGAACTCTCCTCCAGCAGGTATCTTGCCTTCATTATATTCTGGCCAGTAGTCCTTCTGCAGCCAGGCGTTGATCTCCTCGATCTTGTCGATCAAAGCCTTCGTCTTCTTAGGATCTAGCGAGCCGTTTCTGTCTTCCTGATCTTTGGTATATATGAAGCGGCCGATGGTGAGATGGCTTGATGGTACGACGTATCGCGATTCCACTTGGAGGCCTGCATCGCGACACATGGAGAACATATCTCGGCGAAGATGGTGGTAAGTGAATTTGTCGTCTTCAGGCGTACGGCCAGAGTGCAGTCCTTCGCCAGCTGCAGGTACAAAGCTCAACGCTATCGCTGAAGCATCGTACCCAATCAAGGGCTTGACGAGGCGCGTGCGATGCTCGTGGGTATAGTCGGTCATGGCAGGTATCTTGTCTCGCACACTATCGACGAGTTGCTGGATCTCTGGTGCCGTCTTCGAATGCGTTACCTCAAGTACTGTAATATGCTGGTTGTCCCGGGGCATGAGCCATAGATCTGCTGTCATTAGCATTGCAATACGGTAGCCATGATATTTTGCCTACTTGGTGCTACTGTTCGCAGTTCCTGCTGCACTCGGGCGATCATATCCTTGACTTGCTCTGTAGGACGGCCCCAGAATACCTGCACATGATAAGCACACGTAACGATGCATATTGTACATCAGCATTCTTACGAAACAGTTGCGGGGATCTTTGAATCCAGGTTCGACAGTGGGGTCTTCTAATCTCAAGAGTATGGGGTCTATGTTGACGCCCTGGAAGCTCGTATCGAGCATTTTCGCCTTTTGCTGCGCATTCCTCGTAGTCCGATGCAGCTGGTACTTTTCTTGGATTCGTACCTGCGTTGTTTGCTGAGTACATGCAAAGATCAGATGTTAAAGAATCTTACCGCATCATCCTCACATGCCGATATCAATGCATCATACGGGTTGCTGAAGGAGGAAGTCGAGACACCAGTGAGGTCCTCAAATGTGTTGACTGCCTGATTAGCCATGATGTGTGCTACGAATCGTGGTGAATACAGGATAATGCAAGGACGCTGTATGATTTCTTTCAGTATTGCGGTGAAGGTAATACGAGTACCAAGCCGCGAGGGTGGGTACGTAGGTATACATTGAGCTGAATGCTGTCCGACTTCGCTACGTACGATGGCACCTTCCCTCTCAGAGTAGCCTATCCGCTTCGGCTACGCATGCCTCAAAGGGACACACACAAACCCCCTCGCCCTCAATTCACCTCATGGCATACTCAGCACATTTTATCTCTCATCGTGTCTATCCCAGGTCATGCAGTCCAGCGGCGAGAGACGGCATGCGGGGTACGTGCCCTGACAGGATGCCCCACGTGCTTTCGCTCCACTAGCGCGACGCGTCGTCGCGCTACGTGCTTGCATGCCGCATGAACTCCATTGACTTTATTGCCCTCAACGCGCGAATCGCATGCCATGAGCGAACCGCGCCACTTCATTCTTCTATCCCTAGATTAACGGCTGTGCCGATACTCAATTACGTGTCTTGTATCGAAATACTCTCACCATGGGACAAAACAATTCGCGTAAGCGGAAGCGCGTCACCCACCTGCAAGTGTCACCTGCACACAGCAGGTCTGAGTACGACGATGATATTATTCATGTTGCACCACGGCCACCCACTGCCAGCAGAGGAAATACTGAGCGCACTCCTTTGGCCGAGACACAGACACGAGGCAATCGCGCTCGCCGCGCGCACACAGCCCAGCATGTCCATGGTATGCCGTTCACCTTATCATCACCACTTGCTGTCCCTCAAGAGCTAACCAGTTGCAGTTGATACACCCTCTATCCCTACTAATACCGCGACACCACCTCAAGCGACCGACGATGCCGACCAGGTCATACCTCTAGACTGTTGTTATTTCTGCCTCACCCGTGGAGGCAACGCGGCGTATGAATGCCACACAGAAGAAGGAGCAGACCTGTGTACGCGCTGTATACGGGACAAGAAGAAGAAATGTCGACTGCCTACGCCAGAAGAATCGGCAGCGATAGCGGCACGTTGTCCACGATGCACTATAGGAGGGTTCAAACAATGCGACGGAAAAGATCCGTGCGATACTTGCATACGCAACAAAACAACACATTTATGTCGCAAGCTACCCGAGAAGAAGAAGCCAAAGCCTGAGGAGCTAGCCACAAGAAGCGAGAATATCCCACAGTCTGAAGGTGTGGCACCAGAACAGCCCAGCAGAAGCCGAAGAACTCGACGTAGCGAGGTATCTCAGACCAGCAATGACGCACAGGTTACTACAGAGGATGTCAGTGATGAAGTCGATCACAACATAACACGCAACGGCGCATCTAGATCGAAGCGCAGGAAGGTCTTACCGAGCCACACACCCGATCAGCATGCACAGGTGGTTAGCCCGAAGAGAAGCCCGTCTAGGTTGAGCTTGCGCCAAGCTTCGAGGACACCAGAGAAGCCTGCCGACGAGAACGAAGAGCTGCATTGTGGCGACGATGCGCTACCCTCGCCTATGACTTCGAACGATTTCGCGTTAGAAGACGATCCAAAATCAGCGACGACCCCTGGTGGTGAGGACGTTCAGATGATGGACAACGACTCGGATCAAGGAAAAGAGATCAGCATATTGAACCTTGGTCGTAGTGGACGCTCCAGCAGGGCTCGGCCTAGGGTGTCCTATGTTGAACCCATGCTTGAGGACGTATCCGACCAAGACCTGGGTCTCGCAGCCGAAGACGAAGATGAGGACGTATCAGACATCTACAGTTCTCCTACAACGGACGAAGAAGAAGAAAGCGAAGCGGAAATTGAGCCTGCATCTTCTGATGAGGAAGCATCAGGCGCCAGTGACGCTGAATCGCTAGACATCTCCACAGATGAGGACGTTATCCCTGTTGAAGACGATCAGCCCAAGCCAAACCCACGCCGGAACACTAAGACTGGAGAACCAAGTCGAGCTGGCAAAGGCATCGATCTGAGCCTTCCCCCGCTCTCGAACATCCAAGACTGCATGTTCGATATGACTGCGAAAGCAGTAAACCTCGGCCTTTGTGAAGCTCTCCAAAGTCTAGGAGAAAGGCCTATCAGAGTAGCGACCATGTGTTCTGGTACTGAGTCGCCGTTGCTAGCCCTGGATGAGATATCAAAAGGTTAGTCATTTGCACGCAAACATCAGATGTCATATCTAATATGTTCTTTAGCACTTGAACGTATGGGAAAACCTCCAATGTTCATCCAGCAAGAATTCTCCGCAGAGATTGAAATCTTCAAACAGGGTTACATTGAGCGGAATTTCGCTCCCAGGAAGTTGTTCCGAGACGTGCGCGACTTCCTCCGCAAAGACACCACCACCGCCATCACAGCATACGGAGCAGAGGTGGACGTCCCCACGGGCATAGATATCCTCATCGCCGGCTTCGTTTGCAAAGATCTCTCGCGGATGAACAACAAGGCAAAGACTATCGACGACGGCGGCGAATCTGGCGATACATGGCGAGCAATCTACACATATGCGGAGCGCTTTCGCCCCACCCTAGTACTGTTAGAGAACGTGAAAAACGAGAAGAAGACCTGGGATGACGTGGTAAAACGTTGGGCAAAGATCGGCTATGAAGCTCAATGGACCTACTGCGACACCAAAAACTTCTATCTACCCCAGACAAGGGAAAGGATGTATATGG
Source organism: Alternaria conjuncta (assembly GCF_024043145.1). Taxonomy (NCBI): domain Eukaryota; kingdom Fungi; phylum Ascomycota; class Dothideomycetes; order Pleosporales; family Pleosporaceae; genus Alternaria; species Alternaria conjuncta. The sequence goes on along the minus strand of NW_026250094.1, from coordinate 1,918,228 downwards.
TTGCGATAGAGCGTTCACACTTCGGTAAAGATGCGAGGAGCGCGACTGACCAGTGGAAGGAGTTGATGCATAAACTGGAGAGACAGTGCAGCAGCCCCTACGAAGCTTTCCTTCCGGAGTCGCTGAAAGAGTCAAGTGGCTTCGGTATATTGAAGAACGAACCGGACTGGGCTCTATGTAAACTCCGGAACGACCACATTCGATCTGAGAAGAGACTTGGTATACTAAGCCCGGTCAGCCGACGAAGCGACAGTGGTACCATCATGTAAGTCCACCTAATCCTGCTTTCATTTGCTCAGACTAATGGTGACAGGCCTCCCGATTTCGCAGATCGAAAATTTTACAATTCTCAGTCCTCGAGGGTGCATGACGCCATCGACATCGCTCACTTAGAGTTTGCTGCCCTCAAGGGCTGTGATTCACTTTACAAAATGGCGCTCTGGGATGTCAGCCAAAATGTCGATCGATTCAAAGCAGACTTGGGTATCGCACCATGCCTGACACCAGGTGGCCAAGATTTCGCGAGCAATCGTCAACATACTCTCAACGGCAGCCAACTCTTGATCCTTCAGGGAATGCCCCTTGATAGACTGCTATTCGCCAACGAAACACAGAAGGACCTACAAAACCTAGCTGGCAATGCTATGTCAACTACAGTGATCGGCGCCTCTCTAATCTCTGCTCTTATCGCTGGATCCAGAGCCTTTCGCTCCAACCACGTAGCAACATATGACAAAGCACAAGCTCCTCCGCCCACTAGTAGAATGGTCGCCCAGCCAGAGGTCTTGGGTCATACAATCCTGGAACCAAGCATTTATGAAGATCTCGACCTGGCCGAGCTCAGGCACGAAGCCAAGATGAGCGCGCGTATGTGCAACTGTGAGGGCAAACAAATCATCAGCAAGACCGCGATCCACATCTGCTCTGCTTGTGGACATTCAGCTTGCGCCTCCTGTGCCGGGAATCCCAAGCACGTGTATAAAGAAATTGTCCGACCAAGTCGTCGAACACCGCTACCTGACGACTTCATCAGGCGGTGGAGACCCAGGTTGCCTCCGCGACTGAAGTTCGATGCCTTCCCTAACATCTCTCATCTGGCTGCCAATATGGGCCCAAAAGACCCGATTCTGAGCGAGTATCTGACCATTTTATCGGAAGCGCAGCTGAGCTTTCAGTATTTCAGTATTGGTGAATTTTCCAGAGAGTACAATGAGTGGAAGATCACCTACAGCTCGTCTAGTGCCACGATTGAGCTGAATGTCGGCTCCGATATTCGATGGTCATTATTCGTCAGATGTCCACCGAATCTCCCGGGTAACAGCCTCTTGCGCGAGTTCGTTCGCAATCCGATCGCACAAAGTGCCACCACCAATACTCTCTTCGACGTCAAGTGGAATATACGCATACCCTACACCCAGAACCATATTCTCAACATGAGCGGCTCGGCTGGGAGGATTAGCTCTTGGAGGAGTCGGCTCGGTCTTGTGGACTACAAAGAGGAGACCGTACCAAGGACCATTGCAATTCGGGGCAATGACCAGGAGGTAGCGGCCATCACCGGCGATTACGAGCATCAACCGCATTGTGGAACTGCGTCAACTAGCCTTTACAAAAGGTCAACGGGGGTGAACAGCATGTACTTGTTTCTCGATCCCAACCCTATCAGCCGATCAGATCATGACAGCTTCGTCTTTAGCCAGGACCATACCCGCAAACACTATGGAGACAGCCGTGTCACGCTGGCCCGTGTGCATCCATCCTGGCGACCCTGGGATGTGGAGGACGGATGTGTGGACGCCGTTACCATCACAATTCCTGACGTGCACGCCCCTGCTGAAATGATGCTTGTACCAGCAACTGTTCCTCTGAACGTGGGTTTTCTCGATGAAGGATGCCTCATTGACAACACCCTACCAGATTGCTCCCAGGCGCTCACTTGCCTAGACGTCTCTCTTCAAGATGAAGTTTCAGTGCGTACTTTTGCAGAGTATTCCTGGGCTCTAGAAAACGCTAAGATCTTACCGACATGCTCATCTTGGCAGACAGTGCAGTCAGACTGGTCCGGGGAGTGTTCCTGCGCACCACTGTATCCCGAGATTCTCTGGAGTGTCAACGAGAAGAGCCTAGCGACAGCACACGAGGACCGCCGAGCTGCTGCCGCATTCGAGCGCGCCATCAAGCAACGCCCTGATATAGTTCAATTGGAAGCTTCCAGTGATCTGTCGGGGACACGAATCCGGATCGGTGTCGATATTCTGTCGTTGACGCATCGCGCGCGAGGAAGGTTTGCCAAGGGTGTTTCCACGACTACTTCCTGGAGGCTGATAACGGATCATGTTGATTTACCTTCACAGCCCCTCCAGAAGTTTCAACTGCAAAGCAATGCGAATGATATTCAAGATCCCGCAATCACGCCGCCGGAGTATCTGCGGGGAGCGCAAGTGAAGTCTGTGTCATGGATGGCAAAGCAAGAGCGGGGCATAACAATAAAGATCACCGAGACAGAAGAGTCAGTGCACTCAGGTCTAGGTTGGAGAGCAGAGGCTCGAGCGGAGACAGAGCACGTTGTCCGTGGTGGCGTGCTCGCCGATCACCCGTCCTTCGGCAAAACTGTTACAAGTATTGGGCTCATCCAGAGCGAATTTGAACAGTGCACCATGGATGCACTCATTCAGCGCAACCGATCCGTGGCAGCTGAGCAGCCTCAACTTCTGGATTCAGCTGCGACTTTGATCGTTTCACCTCCCCATATTACAAGTCAATGGAGTACGGAACTGGAGAACTTTCTAGAATCCGAAAGATACGAGAGCTATAATGTCCTTGTCATAGAGAACTACAGTCAACTGAAGGGTCTCACGATTGAAGACCTCTTACGAAGCAAAGTCATCATAGTGTCCTGGACGCTGTTTGCCGATGAAGCTTATATTTCGGAGCTAGCGAAGTTCACCGCATTGCCAGAACCTTTGATGACCAGCCGTCGTGCATTCAGTTGCTGGCTGGATAGGGCCGTTGAAGAAATCCCTAACCAGCTGACTGTGTACAAGCGTCATGACTACGAGGACTTTCAACGGCTGACGAAGGAACTCGTGGATGAAAGGCTCCAGCAACCCGAGTTCCAGGCCACATTGCCAATAAGCATCCGGCATGGTAGCGCATATCTTTCTTTCGAGGCCATGTCGTCTACTTCAGGCCCATCGAAAAAAGCCAAAGCCAAGGCGAAAGCTAAGACCACATCGAGACCAAACAGTTCATCACACTTAGTGCCACTCGTCCATCTGTTCCGGTTCAACAGAATCATCGTGGACGAATATCACTATCTCAATGACACAAATAAGATAGGAAACAACTTCATGGCCACGAGCATCAAACAAGTTGCTGCACATAAACGCTGGGTGTTGTCTGGAACGCCAGCCTTGGCCAACTTCTCTGATGTCAATCAGCTGGCATCCTTCCTCGGAGTCAAACTTGGTCGGTACTTCTGTGGTGACGGCACGGTTACGACATCCGCGGAGAAGATTGCCAAGCTTGACCAAACTGATGTGGAGAGCTTCTTGTCACAAACCGAAGTCATGTCCAGGCAATGGCATCAAGCTAGACACCAGCGGGCACAGGACTTTCTCGACAGCTTCGTGAGACAGAATGAGGCTGAGCTTCAGCACATCGACTGCTCGGAGAAGCTCCTTTCGGTGGATCTGGATGCTGCTCACCATGCCGTCTACTTGGAGCTCTCTCAATATCTCATTTCTCAGAAGATGCAAATCAAGAAGCTCAACAAGAAGTCTGGCTCGGACAGGAGTAGCAGGCTGAACGACAGTCTAGAGAATTCCGCAAGTGCCGAAGAAGCACTGCTCAGGTGTGCTTTGCTCTTTGAGACGGAAGAAGGCAGATCTGCGCTTGAGCTCTTATTCGAAAAAAGGTCGCAACAATTACGCAACACCAAGAAGGACTTGTTGAAGTTGCTGTCGAAATTCGAGGGCTTGATGAAGAAGTCTAAGAACAATGAGCCGACCATTAAAGACCTTTACGGCCATTTCCAGAAGGATATATCACAGTACAATTGGCTCGGAGATGACGAGTCCAGTCAAATCGTTCGCGGCTTGATCAAAGAAGCACAAAAGACCCCCAAATCTGGCCTCGCTGATGTCGCGGACATGTCGAAACTTCAGCGCGAGCGGTTGATCAAGCAGGAACTCTCACAGCTCCGAGATACCGCTCTCGAATTTGCGCATAGGACAAGGTCCAAACGTTTCATCGCATCGATCCACGACTATCTTCAACTTGCAACTGTCGGCAAGGAATCTACCCGCTGTAGCTCGCCAGTTTGCAAAGGCGTAGCTAGCCCTCAATTGCTCTTCTCGATACCACACTGCGGACATACTGCATGTAAAGAATGTCTTGCGTTGCGAACCGACGACGAGACTTGCGTACATACTGGCTGCAATTCCTACGCAAGCGAAGGCAACCTGATCCGGATGGCTGATCTTGGTCTAAGTCACGACCAGCATACTGGTCAGAGCTTTGGCAACAAGCTTGAGGCGATTGCCCAACTTGTTCAAGGGCTTCCACAATCTGATCAATGCATCGTTTTCGCGCCAAACGAGGAGATCATCAGCATTCTCGAGACCGTGTTCGACCACTGTAATGTCTCTTACCACTCGCTGGGCGGAAGTCGACATAAGGCGTCGGCAGCGAAGCTTATGGAGGACTTCAAGACGAACACAAATCCTGAAAAGAGGAAAAAGCTCATCATACTCAATCTGGGAAGCGAGTCTGCAGCTGGCGTGTAAGTACCTCTTGCATATGTACATAGATTCCTCGTACTGACCATCTACAGCAACCTCACAGTGGCCAACCACGTCATATTTGTTTCGCCCTTCTTGGCAAAGACGCAGTATGCCTACGACTCGGCCATGGCACAAGCTATCGCTCGAAGTCGTCGTTATGGCCAGCAGAAGAAGGTTCACATCTATCACGTCATCGCAAAGCGTACGATCGACGTGGATATCCTTGAACACAGGCACAGACGTAGCGACGCGATCACTACCATGGAGGCCGCGGTCGGGTTACCAAAGCCATCGTCTACAAAGAAAGAAAGGACGAAGCTTCTCAAGAACAGCAAGGGCGAGATGATACTGGTGCCGCTTAGCTGGCTAGCAGATGAAGCCAAGCGAAAGACGATGGAGATTGAGGAGACGACGGAGCAGTTCACCTCTCTGATCAACTTTTCCGAGACGTTCGAGCAGGAGGACGACGAGCCTTGAGGAGGCATGTGTACAGCGGAAGATTGTTTGCGGCGATGTTTCAACTTCATTTCGTGTCTTCTTTACAGACAGCTTCCCTATTATACCCCACCATCGTGTTTGTACCATGTACGCATAGAGTTTTTCGCATCAGCAGGGCGTACAGCGTAGTTGGTATGATACCCCCAAGACGCATTTCCAGCGCTCAATGCATATCATCTGAAGTCGCGAGGATCGTGGATCGAACCTTGTGATTCTATCATATTTACCGCACCTACGTTTAAGCAGCTATGGTGATGTAATAACGATCAGCGCTACCACCACCGTCAAAGTACCATCTTCCCAATCCGGCGAGCGGCATGCAAGGTTAGCGGTATTCGTCTAACCTGGTAACATCAGCCCATCAGCCTCAGCCTGCCCTGCTGATCGTAAGCAGAACCACCACCATCACCAAACCCCACGCTCACCGGTAAACAAACTCCGTACACATAGGCTCCCGTATCCCGGGCCAAGCCAAGTCAGCTCTCCACTCGTCCTCTGAACGGTGACTTGAACGGTACAAAAGCTACCCCAGCGGCCGCGCTACCCGTGTCTGCAACTAGCAGCTACCGGAATAGGATGATGCGTCTTTTCATAGTCCATGGGGCTAGTTCACCGATGAGGGTAATGCTGGGTCACAGACTTCGATGGTTTTCAGAAAGAGTTACTTGGATGGGAAGGTTGGGCTGGGAATAGGAGCGGGTAGGAGGGGACTAAGGGTATCGGGTATGTGTGGATGCGGCGTGGTATGGAAACAAGTCAAATGGTGACACGGATGGCTGTGGCGTAGTTGACCCTGTCTCATTGGTGTGAGGGGTGGACAAAGGGTTCTGCACCAGAGCATAGCACTTTATGGAAAATGAAGTCTTGAGACTTTGATTCGTTCGTCCCTGGCTTTCCTTCCTGCTTCTCAGATAGTACAAAAATGGTGTTAAAAACCAGACCCTTTTCCATCGCCAAACGCCTCGCCCAATGCTACACCGGTCTTGGTGCCTACTCCAATCTGAAGGCCTTGACGCGGCTGGAGGTATTACGCATGCGCGCTTTCGCTTGAACAGCACGCTGTACTCGAACGTTTCTCTCTCTCGCGATCTACCTTTCGGCCTGAACGCTTATATGACCCATCGGTAACTGGCGTATCGACCGGCTGTTTCTGACTTTCGGATAATCTTGACGACAGAACCTCTCCTCAGACCGAGATATTTGGCGACTGGGTCCGTGGACTGGATTCTGGGGAGCTGTGTCTGCTTCAAACGGTATCGCTGGAGTAGCTGCTGCTTCTCCTCGTCGCTTAGCAGAACGTGCTTGGGGACCAATTCGTGCTTTGTGATGTTGACCAGCAGATCTTGCTCGACAAAGACCTCTACACCGCCCTTGGGACCGTCGGTGATGCTTGTCGCGCCGCGGAGGAGTCGAAGGGCCATACCCGTCATGGGCTTTACGGTGACCATGATGCCGGAGTGGAAAGAACCATTGACAAGATGGGACATGTAGTCGCGCAGTTGCTTCATTCCAACGTTCTCGTCTGCGTTGAACTCGATCCAGATGGTGCCGATGTTGGGCTGGGGCTCTGGGTTCTTCTTGGTCGGGGCATCGGTATACCTTCGGAGCATGTCTTCGGAGGGCTGGCAGGAGAAGTTGAGGCGCGAACGGCTGGTTACGGTCAGTACTGCGGCCCAGACATGGCTGTGGTTGGCGCATACTCAGGCTCTCCGTCTTCGCGCGCATATTTCCTTGAGAACTCCTCGAGTGACATGGTCATATCGTCCTCGACAATCATGTAGCCCTTTGGTAGAGTCAGCGCGCAGTCCGTGATTCCTTCAAGCGCATGCGCAACGCACCCGGTCGTTCATCATCTCCTTGGTTGTCCGCCAGACCCTCCACAGGCGAATCAGAGACGCGCTGTACTTTTCGCCTTCCATGCTTGCGGTCGGTGACGTTGATGCGGGGGAACGAGTGTCGGGCGGTGGTGTCGGCGCAACAGCTGAGTGAAGACGGGCGCGTCAAAGAAATCTCCAGAAGTGCCAAAGGCAGGCCGGGCGAGAGGCTTGGCGTGCAGCCCTAGCGCGCGGACCTGGAGCTTGGAACCCCACCACTTCCGCCCATCTCGAACTTGGACATGGCCTCCTCAAACGAAATCCCCAACCTACGAACTCTTCTCGGACAAGGCCGCGGCGGAGCATCAAGAGGCAGAGGACGTGGAAGAGGTGGTCTTGGAGGTTCAAGTGAAACAAGGGCCCAAGTTCTCGACGATGCCGTCAAGGGGACTGATCAAGATGCGGCGGGGAGCAGGGTGAGCTGTGTAGAGCTAGGTTACCTTCACGACCCATATGCGAAGTTGTTCGCGACACAACAGACGACGAGGAAGCTGCCGTTGCTCAACAGAGGCACGTATGTCCGCACCTCGGCCATCGACCTTCTCGTCGCCAAGTTCCTCGTCACCTACCCGTCGTCGGCGAAGCAGATCATCTCTCTAGGTGCCGGCACCGACACGCGATTCTTCCGCCTCCTCGACCTATACCCCCAAATGCGCATCGTATACCATGAAATCGATTTCCCTTCGAATACACTCGCCAAGATAGCCACCATACAGAGGCAGCCGCTGCTTTACCGAAAGCTGCTGCACATACCGTCGACGTCAGCCTCCTACCACTCAGACACATACAACATCCATGCGCTCGACCTACGTACTCTGGCCGACCCATCGGACGAGAAACCCCTACCTCAGATTCCGAACCTGGATCCGAGCATACCTACGTTGATCCTGTCCGAGATGTGTCTGGTCTACCTGCAGCCCTCGACAGTGAAATCAATAGTGCCATCACTGCTCACACACTACCTACAACCTGCGACGCCTGCGTCTCTCATTCTCTACGAGCCCATCCTACCCCAAGATGCTTTCGGTCGCACCATGATCTCGAACCTCCAGTCCCGCAACATTCACCTTCATACATTGATAGCGTATCCTGAGTTGGGCGACCAACGTGCACGCCTTCAGGGCTATGGCTTGACAAACGGGGCAAGGGTCGCGGACACAAGTACTATTTGGCGAAAGTGGATCGACGACGAGGAGAAGGAGCGCATCGCTGGCTTGGAATTCCTAGACGAACTGGAGGAGCTGGAAATGCTGCTCCGGCATTACTGTGTTGCATGGGGCTGGAGGGATGGCGAAGGCGATATCTTTTCGAAAGCGTGGGCGGGTGTACGAGAGTAGGAAGTAGTTGACTCTTCAACTCACGATGCAGCCGCAGCTGTATCATTAATAGCCTTGAATCCAGAACAAAGACTTGATTCTTCTTGCAGCGTGCTTGAGTTATGACGTGACCTGCGTAGAGTGAAAGCCACGTGCTTGCGCGCCAGACGCACTTCCAGGGCTCACGCGCTAGGCCTGAGGCGGCCTTGCCCGAACGGCGCCGTGAACCCCAGACACGGTGCTTTGCGACAACAGGAACGACCAACTACCAACCACTCACTCGCCCAAAATCTACGCCGTGTCGTGAGTGAAGCGCATTTCTCGCCAACACGCAATGGTGTAATCGCCGCCTCCACATCTGAACCACGACTATATACGCTCCTTACCCGTCCCGACACAACAAACAAACCAACACGGAGTCGCTCCTGCCATGGCGGTGCGCAACACGACCCAGCCCTCCTTCAACTTCCTCACCGGCGAGGAAGAGGAGCCAACACCCGCGCCTACGACTGCCAAACGAGAACCTCTGCGCGAAACCTTTCGAACCACATTACGAGCCTCCCAGAATGCGCCGCACACGGTTGTGCCTTCTGACCCGATCAATGAAGACCTCCGCGCCCAACTCAATACGGTGCGATATGAGCTCGAAACCGCGAAACAAGAAAAGGAGATGATGAAGCTGGAGCATGCGCAGGAACTCCGCGACGCCCAAAACCGCGCCGATGCAGACTTTCGCAAAGCCCAGCAGGTCGAGGCGTCGAACAGCATGACCGCGAAGAAGTACGATGCGCTGACCAAGGAGATGGCCGAGGCACAGACGAAGGCTGCGAACGAGCGGCAAGCGCTGGAACGGCGATTACGGGAGAGTCAAGAGAGGGCGCAATCGCTACAAGAGGAATACGACGAGGTCAAGGAGGAGTTGTCGACGTCGCAACGGCAGAACGAGCACAGATACAACACTCTACAGACCGAGCACAAGGCGCTGAAGGAGAGTGTGGAGGAAATGCATGCAGATCTACAAGCCAAGGTCAATGCTCTACAAACGTCGCAGAAGAAGCTTGCGCAGAAGGAGGAGGAAGTCGGTCAGATGGAGGCTGAGGTCTTGCGCCTGAAGGCAATCACTGGAGATGCGGAAACACTGGCAGTCATCAAGAGGGAACTCTCCGATCAGGTCGCACACATCAAGAAGCTGGAGACCCTGACGAGGGAGCAGAATACGGAGCTCAAGCAGTACCGGAAGCAACACAAGGCGATTGAGGTTGTCGAGGAGGAGAAGAGGTCTCTGCAGACAAAGCTGCGCATGATGGATGACTTAGAACGGCAGTTGGGAGAGGCAGAGCTGAGGAAGCAGGTCCTAGAAGAAGAACGCGACTCCTGGACGTCGTACCTTGAGGCCGAGGCAGAGATACACGGCGAAGTACTCTTCGAAACCCCCCAAGACCTCGCGCGAGCCTTTATCCAAGAGCGCATAGAGAGGACCGATCTTCTCAACAGGCTGGGCGAGATCAAGCCTGAACTCACTGTCAAGGATGCTACCATACAAGCACTCGAAGAGGAGAAGACCAAACTACAAGCGGAAATTCAGCAGCTCAAGGCCGCCGGAAACACCGCCGCGACGAGCAGTGCCGATGCAAAGGCGCGAGCGCGTCTCGAACGACAGAAGGCTCTCGCAACCAAGGAAGTCGACTTCCTGCGCGCCCAAGTCAAGGCTTTTGACGACGAAGAGCGTGAAATGCAGCCCGACACATTCGACGCTGCAAAGTCTGAGCGCATAAAGGAGCTTGAAGATCTCGTCGACCAATATCGCAAAGAAGTCGACACCCTACAACAAGAGTTCAACAACCTGGAGAAACCCGCGCCTGCGACCACAGGCCAGAAGCGCGCTCTCGATACAGACGAGAATGATGAACGCGTTGGCGAACTACGTCGGAAGAACCGCCAACTACAAGACGACCTTCACGCCCTGCAAAAGAAGCAGAAACTTGTCGAATCCGAATACAAAGCCCAGCACTCGCAGCTGAAGAAGCTGAAAGAGTCTTCGCGAACACGCGTCCTGGAGCTCAAATCCAACCCCACGGCCGACGCCGAAGCCCTCAAACTAAGCACCGTACGCAATCTCCGCGAAGCCAACGCCCAACTCATCGATCAGCTGGAGAACCAAAGGACGCCCCCCTCCACCGTCCCCGCCGCCACACTCGACGCCGCCCGAGACGAGCTCGAAGAAATAAAAACCCAACTCGCCTCCTCCGAGAAGAAGATCAAGCGTCTCAAACAAATCTGGGCCGCCAAATCCCTCGAGTTCAGAGAAGCCGTCGCTTCCATCCTAGGCTGGAAGTTGGATTTCATGCCCAACGGCCGCGTCAAGGTGACCAGCATGTTCAAACAAGCAGACGAGGATGGAGAGAACAGTATAGTGTTTGACGGCGAGAACGGGACGATGAAGGTGTCGGGCGGAGAGCAGAGTGTGTTTGCGGGCGAGATACGCGATCAGATTGTGTATTGGGTTGAGGGGAGGAAGGAGATTCCTTGTTTTCTTGCTGCGCTTACGTTGGAGTTTTGGGAGAGGGGGCCGGGTGGGCAGACGATGCATGGGTAGGTGGTTAGAGGTGGCGATGGAGATGAAGCGGGTTTATGTGCATGGTATAGTCATCTGACGCTTGGTTCGTCGAATGTAATGATGATTTCAGAGTAATGATACAGTTCGCCTAGAATACACTTCTTCCAAAATAGCCCTCAATATCCTACTCCTCCTCATCCGTCAAATACATCACACCATACCCAACCTCCGCATCTCCCTCTCCATATTCTCATCCATCACCGCCCTCCTTCCCCACCACTCCATGTTCCTCTCCCCGTCCATCTGCCCGTTCCCTCTATCGACCTTCCTCCACCACCAAAACCAGCCCATGACCCAACACCATGCGAACGCCACCATGATGAGGAAGTCGTAGCATAGTAGGGACACTGTTGCGCCTACGACCCAATCATGATGTTCTGGGGGGAGATCGGTTGGTTCGCCGAAGGCGTTGATGGTGGGGTTTTTGGTGGGGTTTGCTGTTGGTGTAGTTGGCGAGACGAAGTGGAGTGTGAGGGTAGTGGTTTGGTGCTCTGCTTCGGTAGTCGCCGGGGTGGACTCAGTCGCAGTGGTGAAGGCTGTTGGTGGCATTGCCTCGATTGGTGTATCGGAGGGCTCATTGAGATAGATGTAGATGGGTGTAGTGAGTGCGGATGTACGCGGCGTGGTAGCATCTTGGGCGAGTACCAGTGCGCCGCCGGTATGATTCATGAAGACGAAGAGCGCGAGAATAGTGATGATAAGCATAATGATGGTGTCAACTCGGCAGCGTATTGAGGATGTGTGATGTCCGCTTGAGTAGAGTATGTCGGTAAGGACTGTGGTGCTTGGAGGCAGAGTAAGGACTGGAAAAAAAGATGGAAGAATCAAGGGATAGCATAATCTTAAGAAGCACTAAAGTAAATCGATGAGAAGGGAAGCGCACAATGGTTATGGGAGTGTGGTGAGAGTGGATCGTGGAGGCAAGCGAGCTATTGTTCTCGTAGCCGTGAAAAGAAGCTTATCATATATACATAAATTGCCCTCCTTCACCTCGAACGCCGAAACCCTGCTACAAGGCATGAATTTTCATTCGTATTGTTCTCATCATTGCGCCTTGTCCCAAGGTAGCGCAAATGTAGAAACCCAGTCCTCGACCTCCTTCTTGAGTTCGATGATCTCGGTGATGTCCTCGCCTTCACCAACGTACTCCTTGAACGCGGCTACACTGGCGGGGTTCTTGCGACCGGTGTCTTCGGCCTTCTTCTTAGCATCTTTGTCGAGCTTTTGAGTGATTCCAACGGCGCGGTGCACGACGTCAGCCACACGCTTGAAGTCCTCGGTCTGGAAGCCACGAGTTGTCATGGCGGGAGTTCCGAGACGCAGACCACCGGGCTTCATGGCAGACTTGTCACCGGGAACAGTGTTCTTGTTCGACGCGACGCCTACAAGCTCGAGGATGCGCTCTACTCGTGCGCCGTCTACGCCGCGGTCCTTCAAATCGACAAGGACAAGATGGTTGTCAGTGCCGCCTGAGACGATGTTGTAGCCAAGACCGCCGTTCTCCTTTGAGTCGCCAAGACGCTGCGCGAGAGACTTTGCATTGTCCAGAACCTGTTGTTGGTAGTCCTTGAACTCTTTGGTTGAGGCTTGTTGCAGAGCTACAGCCAGAGCAGTGATGGTGTGGTTGTGGGGTCCTCCCTGGTGGCCTGGGAACACGGATGCGTTGATGGGGCCCTCCAAGTCGTACATCTCCTCCTTGCCCTTCTTGTCAACCTTCCGTACACCCTTGCGGTAGAAGATCATGGCGCCTCGCGGGCCTCGCAGCGACTTGTGTGTTGTGGTGGTAACGATATCGGAGTGGGGGAACGGAGATGGGATAACGCCGGCGGCAACAAGACCTGAAATGTGAGCCATATCGGAGAGGAGGTATGCGCCAACATCGTCTGCCAGCTTTCGCATGCGCTCGTACTCGATCAACCGACTGTATGCTGATGTGCCCGCAACGATGACCTTTGGCCTGTATAGGTGAGCCAGCTCTGACATCTTCTCATAGTCGATGATGCCAGTCTTCTCATTCAGCCTGTATGGGAGGGTCTCGTAGTATTTGGATACGGCGGAGATCTTCTTGGTGGGTGTTTGGTATCCGTGCGATAGATGGCCGCCATGGGGCAGATCGAGACTGAGGATACGGTCGTGGGTGTTGAGGACGGCGGAGTAGGCGTAGAGGTTTGCGGGTGATCCGGAGAGGGCTGTGTTGTGTTAATACATAGTATAGCGGTTTGGCGACTGACTCACGCTGGACGTTGACACCCCACTCGTCAGGGCTCAAACCGAATGCTTTGAGTGCTCTTTGCTGACATAGGCGCTCGGCCTCGTCAATGTGCTCGTTTCCTCCGTAGTATCGTGCGCCTGGGTATCCTTCCGAGTACTTGTCTATGGCGTTGTGTAAGCTTGAGGTTGTGGTGTGAGGATGCGCGGAACATACTCTGCATCACACTGCCGAGCGCATCGAGCACAGCTTGGGATGTGAAGTTCTCCGAGGGGATGAGGTTTATGAAGTGCTTCTGGCGATTCTTCTCCTGCGATAGAAGTATTGTGAGCTTCGTCTTCGTATCTGCGACCTAGGCATGTGGCAACTAACCCTGTTGATGATCTGATAGACGGTGGGATCGGCTTGTTCAAGATCTTGGGAGAGAATCTGCCGCTTGTTAGTCCTTCAACCCGCTTCATCCTGCTATCGTATTGTGTACCTTTTGTTGCGCATCCATACTTGTCGCATAGCCCCGCCATTGTTGTGTCTGTATTCTTGCATGGTTGGTGGCAATTGAGGCTGTGGAGCGAGAGGTGAGCTGGCGCAAAGGCGCTCTGCAGGCTGCTCTGAGGTTCGCCATGTTGAGTCGATCTGGTATACACAGTGGAAGCGTGGCGCGACCTTATAAACGTGCTCGATGCCAGCCGGACTCGTAGTCTCAATGAGGCAACGAAACGATGGGCCCGCTTAATCACGGACTAGGGCGGCACTGGCAGGGGTTAAGGCCTCGGCGCCGTTTCTCCGTTCTCCGGCGGTAAAACATCGACGCTTCCGTCTCGCGTCCTCTCTTCTTTTCTTCACGTAACTAAACCCGAGATGATATGACTGCTTTCAACTCAGCTGCATCCTCACTTGGCTGGCGCAAGCTGGCCGATGTGGGAGCTGTTGACACGCCCCGGCACCCACCACCTAGGGGGACGAAAAAATCTATGATCGGCTCGTTACGTAGGAAGCATCTGTTGATGCTGCTGTGATGTGTCCGGCGCGGTACGGTCTGGAGCACGAAATGTATAGTGCCTTCAGTCAATCCCGCTGTCGTCACCTTGTATGTAGCATTTCAATGTAATCGTTATTGTCACCACGTCTTGTTGTTGCTCATAAGAATTACTCACCATGAATGTGCCACACCTCAGTATGACGTCGACTATATTGACTCTACACCTTCACATAAGCAGGCGAAGCAACAGCGGTTCACTTTAACTCTCAGCATGCGTAACTGCTAATCGAGAAGCCGAACGCGGAACTAAGTTTTGCCCCTGCTAGATAACACGGCTGGACACGCTTTCCACTCACCTTTACCCTGACCCTGAGAGACCCTGACGGACTCACGACAGTACCACTTGGCAGCTTCTTCACACACAGACTGTGATCCATTTCTGATCAGTGTCTTCAACGTGCCGTCTCGAGCTTCGTGCACGAAAGACATGTGACAGCCTGCACCCAGTCTCCAGGTGGGATCACCAGAACTTCTGAGCATGGATGGAGGACACTGCTCTCACCTCCTCCAGCCTACTGCCAAGGCTACTAGTAACAGTCCTTAGCCTGGAAAGCGCGCGTGGCAACGACCGTCACTGCCTTAGACGCGCTTTCTCTGTTTACTGACCCCGCGTCTACTGCATCAGCCCCATCTTGACCGCAGCCGCAACCTCTACCTCTCCCTCTGCTTCTAACAGCGGTCATCCAACGGCCAAGCGTGACCGTTTCTTACACCGCTAACAGCCTCAACTAGCAAGGTGTCCGCATATAAGAATCACATCATGGCGCCCAAACTCAAGACACCGAGCCTGCCTCCTCCAACAACACCGAAGAGTCGCGACTCGAGTCCGGAGCTAGGCAGCCCTTCCAAGATCACGCAGTACAACCAGAAGACAGGCCGTCCGGTTCGAAAGAGCGCAGGCAAGATTCAGAAAGTGGCAGGCTACGTCGATTTCGAAGACGCCGACTTTGACGCCTTGACCGAGAGTGAGTTGAGCGAGTTGAGCGACGAGGAGGAAGAGGACGATATGGACCCGCGCAGCCGTTCAGACAAGAAGAAAAAGGGCGCACTGAAGCGCAAGCGCAGTCCCTCACCTCCGTCTCCGCGTCTAGAACCCGTTGTCTACCGCCAGGAGCTCGATGACCTCACCGACAATGAGGATGCCGGCGCCTTTCATCGGAGTGCTCCGAAGAAGCCGCCCATGACCTTGCAGTTCAACGTCCCGCTAGGCTTCCACGGTCCACTCTTCGTCAAGCTCGACAGCACCATCCTACAGACCAACGAGCAGGGCAAACTGCACGAGATGCAGCCAGGCAAATCGAACAAGTCCCGTGTTACAGGTCCGCAGCCAGCCGGAAAGTCCGCGGTAGGCAGCGTAGGTTTCACGGATCTGCCGCCCGAGCTAAGGAACACTATCTATCGGTACCTTTTCGCTCGCAAGGAAAAGACCTCGAAGCTCAGGATTCCGATGACGGCCATCGACCCCAAGGAAAGCCTAACCAAGTCTGGTCAGTTCCTCAGGACCTGTAAGCTGGTGCATAACGAAGGCTGTTCGATCTTATACGGCGAGAACACATTCTCCTTCCACCGACACTACGATACTCGAGGACCCTACTGGGAGCCGGTACCCAAGGAGATCGGTTACCAGGACGTACTGCACTTCCTCAGAATGATCGGCCCCGAGAACATTCAATACCTTCGCGATGTCAAGTTCGTCTTCGATGACGCACGCCCAAAGGACACACCCTATGTCCGCTCCAACGAGGAGCGCCGCTATCTGAACGATGACTACCTGGCGAACTGCCTCCGCATCCTCCGCAACGCCAAGCTCCGCAAGGTCACAATGTACTTTGGCGGACGTCGGCAACTGGGCCGTACCGACGTCAGGTTTTTGGGTTACCTGGAGCAGATCAAGGCCGACGAAGTGGTGCGGGAACCCGAGAAGTACCATCATGGTGCCGATAGGTTCATGAGCAGAATGGCCTGGCATGACCTGAAGGAAGCGATGGTGCGAAAGGACAGGCTCTACGTGAAGGAGTAGCTCAGTACTCCAGATGCCCCAGATACCATCTCGCGGCATACTACACATTACATGTACCTTGCGATCCAACCACTTCGGGTATCAGAACTGTCGGCTTCTGTCATGTTCTAATATTCTCATGTTATCGGCCTCATGTTCACATTCAGATTGCTTCGGCAACCTTCGAGTAGATCTAGCGATTGCTTTCACTCGAGCGGAAGTACCATGGCGACTGGGCGTTGGATGGCTATCATATGTGGTGAAGGTTCATTTTGTACAATTTACCCCCGGGCCCATGTTTCCTACCTGTCAGCGGATGACGTTGTCAGCCCCTGTTTGGCGACGGTACAGGCACTTCCTGCAGCACATCACATCAATGTATTTTCCCAACATAAAAATCCAAAGCATTTGATAGCATTTCTTCGCGCTGTCGTGATGATTGGTCCAACCCCTCATTATCATTCCTCGATATTACCGCCAATGGCACGTCCGGGCCCCAACAACGCACCGACGGCTAAAATGCGACATCCCCTAGCCCCGACCCCACCAGCTATTTCTCAGCCAGCCTGCAGCCGCGCAACGTGTTGAACCATGGGACAAAAGATGTACCTTGCATAAGCGAGCCGTGCGAACGCCTGCTTAATGCGGTACGCGATGGTGGTGTGGCTGCAGGGCAAATCATATACAGTACAATAAATTGAGTTAGGCAGCGGGAAGCCGTTGTCAATATGAAACATTTGCTGCACGTAGCCGCTGCCAGTCGTTCTTGCGCATGCAGAAAACAATGCACCTCGATGCGTTCGTTCGTGCATGCATCCCGTTACCGGGCTGGAGGGTACGGGCGGAACACGATCTGGAAGGTGGTCAGAGTCCTATTTAGCCTCTGTATACTATTTGGGCGAAGTTGGTGTCGACTTCATAAAAGTGGTTTGATATAGCCGGTTTGCCCGATGAGCTCCTCGGACAGGACAGCACGGGTCAGGGTAGTGATTCAGTGGGGATACTGTACGCGATGCACGTTGTGGATGGTCGGTGCGGGAGGTACGTCAGCGATCATGTACGGAGACCACGGAGATTTTGTGGAATTGGTTAGAGCGGAGAGTGATGTGAGGGGTTGGCACTTGGTGCCCGTAGCTTTTTGCATGTGTCTGTTCATTTATATCGTCGATTCGTCTAGACATCGTACATCGTCATCGTTCGGTCCGGTGAGCGGTTCTATTTGATGCGCTCCTCGGGATTGCCGAGCATGTGCGTTGAACCCACTTATGCCGTCTTTCCTTTCCGCTTCTTGAACTCTTCTATCCAACCAGCTGCCTTGTCCTTTGGTATCACGCTTATCGTTACCAGGCCGTCGACGATCTCTGGCTTTCCGCTTCCAAGTACTTTGCCTAGGCTCATCTTCTTTCCTACTTTGATCAGACCGCCGGCTGCAGTTTCCATGTAGGACTCTACGTTGTCGATGGTGTACTCGTGTTTCTCGTCCCATGGCAGCGGGAAAATGTATTCGAGATGTTCGTCTAGCTTCTCTTTCTCAGAGAACGCCTTGATGAAGTCAGACTGCGAGTGCATGGGATACAGCAGTATGACTGGCACCGTGAGTGTTGAGGAAGGATCCAGGCTGTTCTCCAGCTTGACAGTGGCGTCTTCCAGATCTGGGGGCTTCTCCGTGCTCCGCGTGAGGATATTCCGGCTCCTCAAGGCGAGTTTGAGTGTTAACCGCTCTGATGCAGCCTTTTCTTCTCGTTCGCGACGCGCCTTTTCAACGGATTCTATGTACTGCTTCCGAGCATCGATCTTGGTTTTGAGGGCCTTGAGGGGGGCGTTGTTGGCATCTAGGGCCAGGCCTCTGTCGCAAGCCCAGGCTGCTTCCTGTAGCTTGTCTAGTGCTAGACCAGCAGTGGCTGATCTGTAGAAGGCTTTGACGTTTGCGGGGTTGATCTTGAGCGTTGATACGCAATCCTGAATGCAAGAGCGATAGTTTTCTGCCGCGTGTCAGCAGACCGTAGTCGAAACTTTGGTGAAGAAGCCACAATGCCTGTCTTCAGGGTGTGCTTGCAAACTCACTCTTCTCCAAATTGCATAATGCTCGGTTGACATAGACAGCCTCTGCAATCGCCCTTTCCTTCTCCGCCTCCTCCTTCTCGTCAAGCTCTACGGGAATAACGTCCGGACCTTCCGCATCTGGATCAGGGTTTGTTTGTGGACCTTTGAGCGCCGCTATTGCCTTGTCGTAGAACTCTTTCGCGTCTGTCCATTGCTTTGCCCGCGCGCATTCGTTGCCTTGCTGCCGGAAGTTCTCAGCGATCTCCGCACGGGTTCCCTCGTACGCCATCGCTTTCAACGCCTCGAGCGCCATGTTCTCGCCTCCCTCGCCATCTGTTTCATCTAGACTGGTCATGAAGATTGGCATACGGTTCATCTCTTTCAGCAAATCGTCTACTTTTTTCGACTTGACATCAGCCATTGCTGGTGGCAAATCTGCAGACGCCGCCGGTGGGCCATTTTGATCTGTTTGCGCCATGTCGCCTGTTGTTTCGAGGAATTCACAACTATTGTCGCAAATATCACGATATGCTCGCTGTGACTGTCTGCTCGAATTTTCGGCGGATAGTCGCTTAGTCACGCAATGGCGGGGCTGCTGGCTTCGGGAACCCTGACGTCTGAACTTGCAATCACTGGCTGCCTGCGGTCGAGCAGACAACCCAGTCAGAGGGCACCACCAGCCACCCGCCTACAAGCTAGCAGAGCAAAGCAAGAAGGGATGGCGCAGGACAACGAGAGGGGCACGCTAAAATAGGGTGAGCCGGCACCGGCGCTTCCGCGTCATGCTATATCGTCTAAGCTTCTCGTCGACGCCGAAGGTTCAGGGCGCTGTAGCCGATTACGACGCAAATCTCCTATTTGCTTTTCTGAGACGACCACGAGTTCCAGTAGGGCCGAGCAATACCGACTGACACCTGACGAGGCATACATTGTGCGACAGTTGGATCGTGAGCTGTTATGTCGCGTGTCGGGTGGAATCATAGAATGTTCTGTTGATTGCCAGGCCGCCGTATTGCGCCCTCAGCTGTCCGCACATCAGGCCCACTCTCCGCTGGTGGACCAAGTACTCCTTGTTACACTCGGGGTCCATTATTCGTGAACCCCATCGGCGAAGTATCGATTCAGAATGATGGTTGCGAGCACTTCCACCACATGGCAAGGCTGTTTATTTGGAGGCGTTCAACGAAACGTCAATCGATCGCGTTCAGGATGCCACTTGCACGTCGCGCGACGCCTTCAAACTGTATCCTTCCCGTCCGCGGGGGATTGCCCATTCGACAGGCTCAGCCTGGCCAGAGATCAAACGTCATGGTAGCGTGGATCTTGCTCTCGATTTGTTGGGGTAAGAAGACGGCCTGCGATCCTCAACTTTCACATGTGCCGAATTCCTTACTCGACTACCCGACTGACCATGACTGAGGACTGCTACAAATACACTCTGGCATGATAACTAAGCATCTCACAAAAAGAACTCTGAGGCTCAAGTTTCCATTACTTTCAACTTGTAGAATTGCGTCGTCGATCTGGACTCGAGTTCGGCTCCTTTGCACCGCCAAGAGCGCACGGATGAATCCTTTCGTCTCAAAGTAGGAAGTCGACTACCTCTGCTTGACTCTCACCTGACTCGGCAGTACAGGATAAGGCTGCTCATTCATGCAACTGCCTACCAGTATGGCAATCCATATATGCCTCCTTTTTGAGGCTTCCAACAGGCATGGGATTGCCAGACCGAAACGTGATCAAAGTCTCAAGATCGATGTTCTAATTACAGGCGATGGCTATAACTTAACGGTACCGCACTGGCGCACCGGAGCGTTGGGCGCCATCGAGAGTTTGATAGCTCGGACCGGGACACGAACGTGCCACTTGGTCCAAAGCTTTCCACAGTGGGCCAAGTTTGCGGCGTGGGCAGAGGCTGAAACCCTGAATCACAGCTCATCAACAACGCCAGACTACGCCGGAGGCGTCCAGAATCACTGATAGGGCAAGGCATACGCGGAGCTTTAGACGGCGATAATATCCATCTAGCAAATTACCGTCCACGCAACTTTCGTCTGAAGCCAGCTGCGCCCAGGGTCGTATGAACTTGCGCCTCACATCTGCTGATGCTGCTCCCCTCGCGCATCTGTCACACCCCCTTCGTCAACACCGTTGCTGCCACCCGCATTCGTTACCACCTACCCCTTGTCGGGTCATTTCCTTCACCTCGCTAAGGTATTGGCCGTCGTCGCGGGACGCATTTAAGGGAACGTTGGACCTAAATGCGCAGCCAATGACGCTTGGCTGAAAAGCGGAAAGCGGATGGCCTGAGCCAATAGTGTCCCTGTAGTCCAGGGGACCCTCGGCTCAGCCTGCATGCAGGGATACTTGTGCTCGCTAGTGCGGAGATGTGCATAAGCAGATGGACTCGGACATCGAAACAAATTTGAGCAGGCACAGATGGGGTTTGATTGATCCCAGGAATCCTATTCGTGCCTTTGGCCATAGTCCCGCCTCCTCTTGGACTGTGCGGACTTGTGCCTGCGTTCCGGGATCCTAGCTGATGCATGGGCGATCACAGCGATTTCATGCTCAAGTTGTGCCTGTCCCTCCTTCTCCTCCCTACGCTCCGTGCCGTTGACGACACACGGGTATCATTCTCGTAGGGCCCGCTGCCCGTTGCTTGACAGTTCTTTTCTTACCATCAAAAGTGTTTTAGCACGCGCCATTAGTCGCTTTCTTCATCTCATTTGCATCGTATGTATGGAATGAGTTGAGCACGTTTCTCCATCTATCGACTTTCACCATTGTCACGTCATTCCTTTGAACCGTAAGTACGCGCTATTGATTCGTGACTGGACCTGTTCGTTACGACAGGACTCTTTGCTTGGAAGCCATTTGGTACTGACCTTCTACTGCAGTATCCAGACCATCCGAACGCTGCCGTCGCTATATCTACCCCACGTAATCCGATCCGACGCTATCCACTATCCTTGAGGACAACCGCTGCTATCCCACGTAACTAGCATTCAATACCCGATCGTAGTACGAACGAATCGACCGGTACGTGAACCATTGCCAGGTCTATTGGTGGTCGATACAATCGCTATTGTTACAACAATCAGTTGTGGAAGCGCGTCGACAGAGACTCTACAAAGACACCTTTGGCTACGGCAACAGGAGACGCGCCATTGACATATTCTGACTCTATTGCAGGCATGTGTTAAGCTATACATACCTACAGCACCACTTCGTTGTGGTTCTGAACACCCTACTACATAATATACTTTCCTGGCCTAGACAATACGCCCGACATGGCTACCGACTACTTTTCCGACCAGGAAACCTTCCTGACCAACCACCCGCTTCCCACCCCCGCTGGAACTCCATACAGCTCCTTATCCCGAAGAACCTCAACACACGAAACACCAGGAAGCGATGTTCCCAGTTCACCACCTCCACTTCCACACGACAACAGTTCCAGTTGGGACGATGCTGCCAACGACGAGAGTATCTCAGTTCTGGATCCCCGCCGCTTTACTCCAACCTTGCATGCCAATCTAGTCTCGGAGATCTTGAATCTCCGCCGGGAACTTGATTCGAAACACAGGTTCATCGATGATCTGGAGACAAACCTAGACACCGCGCGATCCGAAAACGACGCCCTTGCCAAACAGCTTTCCTCGTCCAACAAGGAAAGCAAAGCCGTCAAACGCCAGCTCCAGCACTTCGAGACCGAAACACTTGCTGCATTAGAAGAGATTGCAGGTGAAAGAGACAAGTTCAAGGAGACCAATGCCGACTTGCGAGAGAAACTAGCTGCAGCAGAAAAGAGGACAAGAAGCCAAGATGACGACTCTACCAAGGTGCACGACATGTGGGCTCGCGAAAAAGAAGAGTGGGCGGGAGAAAAACGAATCCTGGAGCGACGTGTTCATGTGTCAGAGACCCGCTTGAGGATGCTTTTGGACGAGATCGCTATCCAGGAAGAAGCTGCCAATGAGGAGGCTGGTGTCGAAAGTGAGGCAGAAGACCCGAGCAAGGACACTGGTATACCGGAGAGCGACGCAGGAAGCGTACGTTCATCGCCACAGCGAAGGTCATCCACACGTCTTGGACGTCATTCCAGGAACAGAAGCAACAGCAGTTACAGGAGCATTGGACGCAGCTACCGGATGTCATTGATGAGCTCTGATGGATATGGCAGAGGCAACGGTCTTAGTCTTGCAGACGAGCTCACATTCGATGAAGAAGAGGAAGAGTTGGATGATCTGGAGCTTGACTCGGACGACTTCCCTGAGAATGAAATGCGGGCTCGAAGAGTCCGCGAGTCGCGACAGTCGATGTTACCTGACGAAAAAGCAAAGCGCATTCTAGGATTAAGCAGCGATACCCAGCAAGTTACATGGGATAGCCCTGTCATGGCTGCCGATGATACCGAGCCGCGGAAGTCGTCATATGAAACGGTTCAATCGTCAGTAACATTGACGCCTCGCGATATTACTCTCGTCTTCCCGCCAACGCGACCAATCTATGTCGACACCGGTGTGCAACCGTCGCCTCCACCATCACCTGCCAAGTTGGTCATGGTGGAAGCGACGTCGCAAACTATTGAGCCATCTGTCCAGACCAAGTCGAATGATTTCCCATTTACTGCTGCTGAGGTTGAGGCCAACCAAAGTCGGAAGCGTGTTTCAGTACCCTTGACTTCCAGCCCGCCTGTCCAAGCCAGCCCTGAAATTTGCACAACGACCTCAAGCTCGGTACAGACAATCGAACAGCCTCTCAGTCCGCCACCTACGCCTAGGATTCCTCAGCCATCAGACAAAGCACCCTTGTCACCAGTCTACCAAACTCAGCTCGTGTCTACGGCAACGCAGACAGACTCGCCGATCGAGCCTGAAGTAGTACCAGAAAAGCCTACCAGAGCGCCACCGCCAGCGCCGATAACAATCCCTTCTATTGCTATCCATGCTCCTACATCTGCTCCTTCGTCGCCCAAGGCCCCTATCCTTCCTCCAGGAACCAAGACTGTCTCGACTCAAACCACCGGCGACCTGATAGCTCCAATGTCTTCGACTGGCATGCAGACCGAGCCAATCAGGATTGATCAGAGAGCTGTGAAGCTTCCTGCGCATCTCCTTCCTTCTGCTATAACCTCTAAGCCTGGAACGCCTGAGGCAGATCACGTCAAGACAATCAAGAAGGACTCTAGTGACGCCGAGAACTCTACTCTCAAGTCCACGTCTCGCCAGGACTTCATTACCCGTCTTGAGAAGGCTGCCGAGAAGAAGATTGAGAATCGTTACCCAGGAAATAACGACAACGGACCTTTGTCACGCCAGCTTCATTCAGACATGCTCAACCGACCCTTCCGAACAAGCAGCCTTTTCGCCGGTTTCGACGGCCCTTCGTCTGATGAAGAGGATGACGACGCGGACCTGAGCGACGACGACTATAGGAGCCCACAGTTCTCTACCCCAATGCTTTCATCGCGTAATGCAAAGAGCGGACGGCCAGTGAACCCACCTACCCCTGTTCCTGAAGACAAGGAATCAACGCCCATGCCTAGGCCATCGGAGGATTCTGTCAACAGTGTATCTATAGCGTCTAAGCGTAGCTCGATGGAGAAACCCTCTAGAGTTGGCAAGGCACAGCGTAACTCTATCGGCCGCCAGCCCAGCATCCGACGATCTGCCATGATCCACAGCGGAACCGCAGCGCACAACATTCCCAAGCCACCCTTCCCGGTTCCTACTCGATCCAGCTCCCGCAACAAGCCAGTGAGCAAGAGCGAAGGTTCGCAAAGCCCAACACCTCGCAATAGTGGCTCGTACGCTGGTCGCCGTCCATATGGCGTGAAGCATCAGCGGAAAGATAGCCTACGCAAGGTGCGATCTGCTGCTCCTGTCTCCAAGGGCGCACGCTCTCGCAGCAGATCACCCACACTGCCTGCGACTCCGAGCATTGCCGACACGTCTTCAATCCCTCCACTACCGAGCGACATTGCCAGCGCAAGTGGCTTCCGCCACCGACACCAACTATCAAATGCAACCGCAGCGACAAGCTACACAGCCAACGGATCTACCAACACTTCTGTCTCGCACACTAGTGTCGTCGATGCGATCGCTGCAGCCATGATTGGAGAGTTCATGTGGAAGTATGTGCGGAAGAGGAAGACCTTTGGTGGCCCTGACACGCCGGTGGATGTCAGTCGAGCAGCAGAGGAGGCTTCTTTGGCTAGCCATGGTGTGAGGCACAAGCGTTGGGTCTGGATCTCTCCATATGAAAGAGCCATCTTGTGGAGTAGCAAACAGCCAACGACTGGTTCCGCGTTGATGGGTAAGAGTGGTCGCAAGCGTAAGTCTCTCGAGTCCATGTCATTTTCTATCTACTAACATACCACTAGTCGTCATCCAGTCTGTTCTCGATGTCGCCGACACCTGTCCTGCCCCGAAGAACGAGACACTCTTCAACCGCTCTATCCTCATCCTGACTCCTGCTCGCGCACTCAAATTCACCACATCGTCCCGCGAAAGGCATTACCTTTGGCTGACGGCCCTTTCTTTCCTCGCCCATTCGAGCGCACCCATGCCAGATCTGACTTCTTTGCCACCCGTACCTCCGCCGGTCGACGAAACACTCCAACGTCAACAAGGTGCGACACTCCGCCGTAGCCGTGTTCAGGACTCTGTGCGTCTCGCCAAGGGAAGGACCAACCCAGTCATGGCTCGCTACGCAGCTCAGGATGAGCCAATGCCTAGCTTGCCATCTCTTGCTGGATTCGAAACGGCTATGCCAGACTCTGCTAGCCCTCCAACTATTCCTCGTGGGCCACAGCACGGCAGGAAGAGGAGTTCTACCGGACCGAGCGCACCTCCTCCAACTGTCCCCTTTCGCAGTTTCTCGCACCAGCATGTACCATCGGTCTACTCCAACGTATCATCTGATATGTACAGTGCCGGCGTACCACCATCAGTACCTTCGTCAGTCTACAACCCCAACAGCGGCGCCATGAGTTCGCGAACCTCAGAAGCCAGCACATCGACTCGTCAACACTTCTTCGACACCATGGGCACAGTCCGCATGGAAGCCTTCATCGACAACGCTCTCGGCGACCCCAAGCAGCTGAGCAGCTACGGCGGACGAGCACCGCACATGCAGCACCGTCGCCGACGCGGCAGCAGCCAGTGGAGCGCGAGCACGCGCGACCAGTCGAACCGAGGCGGCGGTCTCTTCGACTTCGACGCTAACGATCCTTTCCGTGGTTTCTAAACAACGCACTGCACTTACGACTCGCTCACGTGTGACGGGCATGTGTTACGGTCGCTCGGATGTCTTCCACCGCCTGTCGCCCATTTGTCTTTCGAACGTCTTCCATCTTTCGCTTGTACCGTCTTATTCTCTCACTACTAGGGCAACGACCCATACGACTCAACGTCATTGTGCGGAGGTCCCATGTACCTCGTCTGCATCTTTCCTACCGTCACTCTACTTCGACCCACCTTTTGTATTCTCCCACTCGCTCAACAAACCCTAGGGGCCTGACTGCAAGGCTAGAAAGCGGTTGTGCTCGCGCGCATCTTATCACTCGTACCGCCTATTGTAATGTTTCTTCTCTCGGCCGGCTTTCGCTGCTGCGCACCATTGATACCCCTCTCGCTACCTTTACCATGTGGTCTTTGAGCGACCTTTATTCCCTTGCTTGTTTTTCCTTTGCACGAGCGTTCTATATCCACTTTGTCTTGGTTGGAGGTGTAGCCTAGGCGATATTCACTCGCTACTTGGTGGGGGATGGGCAGGGGTTAGCCTCAGGGGCAATGATCCAAGTTGGTAGTTTGAACAATGCTACAATCAATACCGCTATCTATGATGTTTGACCAGTCTCCATGTGATGTTCTAATGTGCGTCGCTGGATCTCCAGTGCACACCATCACGTCACCAAGGGGAAAACTAAACAGGTCTGGAGCCTACAATAACGTTAGGCCACCTACTTTGCATATTCGTATCTTAATGCAAGCTCCACAGTGTTCGGATCCTTTCTTGAACAAAGCGGAGGCACGTATTGATCCGTGGCGCATTGCTGAACTCGTACTATGCTCCGATTCCTGTTCAAAAAAACGTTTGGGGTGTCTGACATAGCCGAAACCAAAAAAGCTTCATTCTCCGCCAACACCCCACCACGCCTACCACCACGTCTCCCTACACTACCTAAGGCCTCTACGGATCCAAAAAGAGAGGTCTTGCCCGGAATCGAACCGGGGTTGCCGGAAGATACTGATTTTGAGATCAGAATCCGGAGTGATAACCGCTACCTGGATGGTTATTAGCGGGGGCAAGTTGGTAAGTGAGGAAGAGGATCTACGCACACTACAAAACCGATTGTAAGCGAGTTGCTTGACTGATTGATGGGGCGATAAAAAATATTACGGATTATGTAGATGTGTAAAAAAGTGTGGAACAGACTTGGTGGTTTGCGTGGTTGGGCCGTGGTGGGGCTGCGGTGAGAATTTGCTGGAGAGTGGTGCGAGGACGCCGATGTATGCCGGGATCGGGAGGCACAGCTTTACTCGCATCACAACATCACATGTAGATTGCCTCTGATTGTCTAAGATGCATGTTACGTTGATGGGATAGCTGAGTATCCAACAGACATGAATCTTCTTATTTTCTTATCACAAAGTACACTCCTGCCTACTACATGCGCATGATAGAGTTCGTCAATCCCTTTAAATGTATTACTCAGGCTGCTACGACCATCTTTGCCTTTTGATTTAGAACAAATTGCTGTGTTGCGTAAGGCTCGCTACATCGCACTCTCGAAGTTCGT
Organism: Alternaria conjuncta; assembly: GCF_024043145.1. NCBI lineage: Eukaryota > Fungi > Ascomycota > Dothideomycetes > Pleosporales > Pleosporaceae > Alternaria > Alternaria conjuncta. The sequence goes on along the minus strand of NW_026250094.1, from coordinate 1,891,040 downwards.
GTGCCGAAGTTTCGCCTTTTTGCCCGCACCCCTGCCAACGAACACTTCCTTCAAACATGAATGGACAGAAATCAGAAACTACGTGATATGTCCCTCTGAAGCATCGATTTAGGTATTTTGGAGTGAAATGTGTGTCTTCATTCGCCAACTCGAACTCTACCAAAAAAAGTCCAAATCCGCCTACGCCTATTCACTGCCCTCCCCTGCAACAAAAAACGAATGCACTACAATAAATGTAGCTCCTCTTGACTCATCGGAGGTTTGAACTCCGGACCTTCAGTGTCCTAACTGGTGGCTTTTGAGGCCCCTTGTTAGACTGACGTGATAACCAACTACACCAACGAGCCCTGTTTTATAGCAAACTGAGAAATTGTAAGACTTATGTAGTTGTTCCGGAAGCGCTGGCAGCAAAACTGAGGGAGTTGCACGAATTGAACTTGTGCATTCGCTAGGGCAAAAAGGGGGGGTTGAATGTGGGCAGCTGCTGGAGCTATACCCACTTGGCAGGGTGGGGAGCTATCAGCTTACTACAGAAGCACCCTGGTACGACAGGCAACGCGTCTTCATTGGAGCTTACACTAGTATACATCCTCACTGCATCAGGTTATATTGACAGGATGTAGAACAGGTGGTTGTGGTAACTAGAATATATTGACTTATAACGGTATCTGATATCGCGAACAGGGACGCGGAAACAACTCACAACAAGCATCGCAAGAGCATCAACAGCCCCTCACTAGTAAAGGTGTCTAGAGCTTGCTGCCTGCTAACCTCCTCTTCTCCTTCTCCTTGTCCCTCAACAACCGTCGCAGAATCTTTCCAGACGGCGACTTCGGAATCTCGTCGATGAATTCGATACCACCACTAATCCACTTGTATCGCGCCTTGTGTTCTTCAACATGCTTCTGAATCTCGCGAGCGAGGACGCGGTCGTTCTCTTCGAGGCCGACTGACGGTGATTTGACGACGAAAGCTTTCGGTACCTCTCCGGTCTTCTCGTTGGGGATTTGGATGACGGCGCAGTCGTTTACAGCAGGATGCGTTAGGAGATGTGCTTCGAGCTCTGCAGGTGCGACTTGGTGGCCCTAGGATATTGTTAGTTTAAAATGTCTTTCACAGGGAGTAGAGACCGTACCTGGACCTTGATGAGTTCCTTGATACGATCAACGATAAAGACGTGTTCGTGGCCATTCGCTCCCTTCTTGAAGACGGCTTCGTCACCGGTGCGCATGTACCCATCTTGGAACGTTTCCTTGTTGGCCTTGTCGTTGTTCAGATAGCCCAACACGACTGAAGGAGACTTGACTAGCAACTCGCCAGGCTGGTCGTAGCCAGTAATCTCAGTGCCCTCAATAGTAACGATCTTACACTCGATGCTAGGCAGCAGGGAACCGGAGGAGCCGAACCAGATATCGTCAGGGGAGGATGAGGAAACAACGGTGCATGTCTCTGTGAGGCCATATCCTTGTCGGATCTTCCATGAAGGGAAGATCTTGGATAGATCTTCTGCTGTCTCTTGTCCTAATGGTGCAGCTCCGGTGAAGATGGACCAAACGGAGCTGAGGTCGTACTTATCGAGCAGGGGCTTGTTCTTGGTCATAAGGATAATGATCGGTGGGACCAAGAACAACGAGTTGATCTTGTAGTCTTGGATGGCCTGCAGAGTTGACGCAAACTCAAACTTGGGGAGAACTACGACACCATCTCCACGGTAGACGTTCGCATGGCAGATGACGACGAGGCCGTAGATATGCGACATGGGCAAGAGGCCCAGGGCGATCTCGGTGTAGTCGGACTGATTTCGTACGTCGTTAATGATGGTGTCTCTGTACGGCTTCTCGTAGGTAGTGATTTGCACTGCTTGTGGTCAGCTAGTGTTTGATGCGATATGAGGACAAACTTACTTGTGTTGGCGATGACGTTCCTGTGCGATATCATGACACCTTTCTGTGTAACATGTTAGCATATAGTCGCGCATACGTACATTACATTTACTGCTTACCGGTAGTCCTGAAGTACCGCTAGAGTAGCAAAGGAACGCGGTCCGCAGAGCTCCGTCACCTTTCTCCCAGTCCAACTTGGGCAGACGGTCAAGCTTCTCGCCCTCACGGATGAGATCGTCGACCGTCTTGAGCCCCTTTGGTGTTTTCTTGCCAGCGAACGATTCGGGCACCTCCAGTATGTATATGCGATTCTCGGGGATGCCGCTGTTCTTCGCCGCCTGTCGCGCAGTGTCTAAGAGGGGGACGCAGGTGAAGAGTGCTTTCGCGCCGGAGTTCTTCAATTGGTATTCGAGTTCAGCGGTACTGTAGGCAGCATTGGCGGGCGATTGGATACCACCCAGACGATGGGTAGCCCATGCCAATGGAAGCGTGTCGATCTAGCCAACGTCAGTATCCTCGTAAATCCATCAGCCTGGAGACGCTTACCGTGTTGACGGAGAAGACAGCGATGACCTTGTCCCACTCAGTCGCCTCGTTAGGCTTGAAGCCAAGCTCCTTTGATAAGCCTCGGGCGAGAGCCTCGACGCGGTCTCGCATGTCCAAACACGAGTATGTCTTCCCGGTCAACCCGCAGGTGAAGGGGTCGTTCGAGTAGCCGAGCGGGTGACGGCCATAGTGCTCATCGAGCATGAAGTCGCAGATGGGAATCGAGTCTGGCGGATCGAAGGGGAGCTGCGGCACCCACGAAGGAGGATTGAAAGGCATGTTGGGCGATATCTACGCGTACGTCAGTTGTGCGCGAAGTCTTGGGACGGATGCAGGAACTCACCTATAGTAAGCCTCAATTGGCGATGCAGGGAGAAGACAAAGGAAGAATCAAAACTGCAGCTTTAACGCATGCGCCCATCTTCCTGAATGACGTTAGCATCATCGGATGCCGTGTCTTGTCGGAGCCGACAGCTACTGCCAGCCCCCAACTGTGGGGAAAGCTGGGGTACCGAGGTCACGCCTCGAAGCGGCCAAACCTCTCCTTAACGCCGGCCCTAGCTCGGAGCCACCAAAACACGACTCACCTCCTCGACCCAGACACGCAGAAAGAAATTATTGCAATTCGGGACCGAGTATAATCAGGAGTCGCAAGCATGACGAATCTCTCCAGGTTTGGCTGCTCTCTTGGAAGTCGCTCTTATCGCGACGTAGTACAGCAAGAGCCACCCTCGACCCTGCCTCCGCGCTGGCAGCCTTCTTCACTGTCACCATCTCCAACGTTTGCCCACTCTCACTGCGTCGCTCAAGTGAGAGCGTCTCAGCAGAGTTTTCCGTGATTCTCTGTGCAGCCGTCTTCCTATTGTCGCACGAACCTGAATTGAATTCCTATTGTCCGCATGACCCGATCCGATCACCTGCCACTCCTGACCTCAATCTGTTGTTTCTAGACTTCAATTGTCTTTCTTGTCGCTTCAGCTATCGTTACTGAATATTCAACACGCATCTTACAGCAAACCACTACTCGAGTCACTCATCTCTCATGGCGTCCTCAAAGCGCAAGTCTGACGACGGCGATTCCGACTGGGAAGGTGCACCCGGCGCGAAGCAACTCAAAACCACACCCGAATCAGGGACCGCTGAACTCCAGAAAGATCTCGGTAACTATGGAAGCGCATCTTCTCAACGCCCGCCACGAGTGAGGAAACCTCCGGAAAGATACATCAATGCACCGCCTCAGCCGTCAGCCCACAAGAAGAAGAAAGCGACCTCGGCCAAGGCCAATCCATCTACGGAGGAAGGTTCAGCTACAGCAAGGGGTGCTTCTCATCAGATTCAGGCTGAGCTTCCGGCACCTTCGGACACAATTGCCAATGGCATCGACAGCTCGTCACAACTACCGGAGAAAGAGTCCCTGATAGTCTGTCTCAAAGTCCCAGTCACCACATTCACACGCCAGCCAAGCCGGAAATATGACAACGAAAGCTCCGGTAGTGACCTATCGTCCCCGCCTGGTTCTTTGCCATCAACTCCGGTTTGTACAACCCTCCGACCCTTCGGTCATCAAGCTAATTTGCAAACAGATTTCCGCCTACAAGAACACACAGACCTCTCTTCCGCTGGACGGACAAGGCCAATGTGCTCAGCGTATACTGGATCCCGTACCGGCATCGAGTCAGGATTTTGCAACACCGCCCGCCTCGCAAGAAACCCTTTCAAGCCAGACCCCCATATCGCAAGCATGGGAACCAAATACGCCGGAGGACAGTATGCGCAACGTCCCAGACTTCGTCAATCACGCCCAAACACCGCCATCAATGCTTTCGAAGGAGGCAGATGGTCGCTTCGCATACCTTACGCCCGAATCAGCCATTCACTATGATCTGAGTGTCGTGCATGAAAAGTCGAACGCTGAGCTTGGGAACGGCCAGGTGCCTGAACAAGACTCATATCTAGCCCAGCCCATACTGCCTTTGGGTTCGACCTGCGGAAGGTGTGGCGCAGCTGGGCACGAAAAGCATGACTGTTCCGTGGCTCTTTCTGTCCCCGACAATCGAGATCGCAGCGGGCAGGTCGAGGCTTGGCTTCGAGCTGGCGATGCCGCCGACCAGTCAAAACCGCCCTGTGCCGACCTTGTTGGGCCGGTGTCCAGTCTGTATGCGGAATCAGAAGCAACAACGGATTGCGATGAATTCGTGGGCTCTCCCGTCGGTGAAGGATTCGACCTAGCCGACAACAAACACCTCTCCGATATCACCGAGCGACTCATTGCCCAGCAGAATAGAGGTTCGAACAAGCCAGAACCGCACGGACAACCAGAAGTCTGGGCCGACGGACGGCAAGAGATCTGCGAGACGCTACATTACTATCGCGCATACCAAAGCGCCTGCTACTCAACTGGCGGTTTTGCGAGGGGCTTCATGTTTGACAAGGTTGCGCATGCTCGCGACTATATGGATACTAACGTTGTCATCTCACGAGCAGGTGGTGGTCTCGCGAAGGACATTGACTCCGGTGAGATGAAGTCAAAGAAGGACCAATCTGAAGACTCAGCTGCGCTAGGCTTGAGGAACTGCATGCTTCACTACAACCCAGTCGTCATCATCACCGGAGTCGACAACCCCAACATCCCATCAAAGCCACCGCATCAGTACTGTGTTTTGGATCATTTCAAGCCCACCCATATCTGGGCTGAGAAGAGTGGTAACAGCAAGATTGTGCGATACCGCTTTGAGAAGCTGAACACAAAGAAAGAGTCCTGGTGGAAGGAGAAGGATTCACAGGAAGTTGCAGAGCTTGGCTCGCTGCAACCTCCAGTCGAGAAGATATGCGGAAGCTGCAACGTGAAGTCTCAACAGATATACCTGAACGGGTGGATGTGTCTACAACCGACTTGCGCCGCCTTTTGGAAGATTCTCATGCCCACACCAGGACCCGGAACGAGCACGTCAGCGCAGGAGCCAAAAGAAGCCTCCTTGGTATATGACCCACGCTTTCTCAAGCAGAAGACTCCTTGGCACAACGACGATCACGACTACCCTCTAGTCTCTAACGCTGCTGAACTTTCAGGACACTCTATTCCTGGCGAAAATACATCCGTCGCATTCTGGTCTGGTATCGTTTGCCCTGGTTGCGGACGCTGCACATCCCGTCTGAACTGGACAAATTGGGAGTGTTCCAATGTAGCATGCCAGTACATGAGAACGCCTCCGCACACGCTCATCCCCGCGCTATCGCTTCACGACCCATTATGGCCAGTCACTAGCAGCTACACGCTGTCTAGGGATACAATGACACCTCTTTTAGGATTGAAGGTATCATTTGAACATGGATATCGTATCAATCGCTATGAGTTACCCGGAGTCAATGGCTTCATCACACACATGATCGCCAACAAGACCGTGCTTGAGGAAAAAGGTGGACCAGATGCCATGTTCGAAGAGCTCCAACAGACGGACATTGGACTGCAGCGACGCTCCATGCCGAACGGTCAGCTCAAAGGACCAAACTACTGCCGCCATTTCGCAGTCAACTATGGCATGCCGTACAAATTCATCGCAGCGACAGCATCTCGTTCTTTCGATGGAGCCGCTCGTCCAATAACCAGCACTCGCAGTCGCTTGAACTGGGCGGCCAAGTTGCTCTTGACACAAGAGACTGGGACGAGCATGGAAGAAGTCAATCAAGAATGGCAAGAGAAGGAGTTCAACGAAGTTCTAGCACTGGGATACTTCGAAGAACAAAAGATCAACTACCATGATGACGGCGAATTCGGCCTCGGCCCAACTATCGCAACGTTGAGTTTGGGTGCACCTGGCACTATGCGGATCCGCATGAAAGCCCGTCACTACCATGGTGTGTCTTCTGTCGCTGGTCTTTACGACGACGCTGCCCCAATCCCAGGATGCGAACACTACGACGCTCGTCTCGCAGTCCAACCTTCTCTCGATGCGCTCAAGACATCAGACTCTAAAGCGTACAACGCGAGGAGGAAACAAATTCCCAAGCAATTGAAACTCAGCAACCGAGGCAATGCGAGGGACGCGCTGACGATGCAGCTCGGTCATGGCGATATTGTCATCATGCACGGTGCGGATGTACAGAAGTATTATGAGCACGCTGTTGAGCACTCGGGTAAGTTGCGATTTGCGCTTACTTGTCGATACATCGATCCCAAGTCGCTGAAGGCTGAGGATCAGCCCCAGTATGAGGTTGGACCGGATGTGGAGCGGTACGATGGATCAGGATTGATGTGAGGTTCTGTGGACAATGTCGAAGCGGGATGATGGAGAATTTGGGTTGAACGCGGGTTACAGCGACATGATCTTAGATAGCATGTTTGACGAGTAGTCACATCTGGCGGATACCGTGTTACCATACGAAGGTGGACATGTCTCATATTTCATACGGGTCTCGCTCTGGATCTTGGTCATTACATGTTCATCACTTCAAGCTTGTTCGCACGACTTGCACTGAGCCCAAAGTACTTAGGATTCTCCGCGCACTGGAACAGGATAGAATACATATAGTATGAGCACGTATGGTATAAAAGGTTTGAAGACATGCAGCAATTGGGATGCTTCCAAGATCATCGTGCCACCGTCCTACGTCTACGTCCTTTTACGCCGAAACCCTGAGTCTTGGGCAGCTAGACGCGTATGGTGGTCGTGATGTCGATAATAAATCAACGTGAACGATCACTTCAACGAGACTGATCTTTGTGTCAAGAGCGAAAGAAATCGACCAGCTCGTGCGTGCCGCAAGGTGGGTATTTAGCTCTACGGTCTCTGCAGACTTGCAGCGCTTCTAAGGTAGGGCGATACGGCGCGACGAAGATGCATACGGCGTCAGCGCCCTAATTCCCCGATCCGTAGACTCACAACTGCCGTCTTGTATGACTTGCATCCGGAGATGGTGCCGAGTAACTGTAGTGATGGAACAACTGGGGAGCAGTAAGCTGGTATCTAGGTAATATGTCCGACCGACCGACGGAGATGAGGGTGGTGTGATTCAAGTTGCTATTCGGATAAAGAAGGATCAGGGTGGTTGATGGAGCTGAGTGATAATTTGCTGACGCGCCAGACACGGAAGGGCTCTTCAATGTTGGATGCCAAGACGGGTTGAGAAAATGAGACGGACTGCGGAAATCGCTCAAATGATTGCGGGGTGAGCACAGAATTAGCACGGCTTGGCGTCTTGGCCGACGCGCTAGCATTGTCCTGTCGTGGGAGATCAAGAATGCATCAGACAGTGTGTACCAAAGCAGTGGGTATATTGGAGTAAAGACTGCTCTAGGGGTAGCGAATGCCAAAACTACGAAGCCCAACCTCCCCTATTTCTGCGACACGACTACTAACGAGTAAAGTCAAGCACCCTAGACGACGTGGCTCTGCTCGACGTGAGGCTCCTTCTCATCGCCGAAGTTGTTGAGGCGCTCCTTAGCAGCTTGTCTGGCGATCGCATCCATGTCCACGGGAGCCACTGCGGCAGGACCGTCGAAGATACGGGCGATCTCCTCAAGTGTGGGACCCTGTTGTACAAGATTAGCAATGTTCTCATGGGTAGATCAGGAGTGGAGTGTACATACCTTTGTCTCGGGGTAGACGAAGTAGACGAAGACAAGCTCGACGGTAATCCAGAGGGTGTAGAAGAGAGCCAAGTTCCAGTGCTTGGGAAGGTTGTCCCATGCGACGGGGTTCGTCTGACCACCAACGGCGAGGATAGCCTGCACAGTGATGTTCATGATCATGAGACCCTTAGCACGGAGAGCGTAAGGCAGAATCTCGAGAGCGTAGGCAACGAGCAGACCAGACCAGGCGAAAGCGTAGAAGACACCGAAGATCCAGACGAATGGAATCTGAGCGTAACCGGCTGCGGAATTGGTGTCGCCGGAGTTCTCGTAGATGGCGCATGTGATGGTCCAGCAGACGAATGAGACGACCATACCAGTGGTTGCGCCGAGGAAGAGGGGACGACGACCAACCTTGTCGATCAAGGTAGCGGCGTAGACGGACACACAGAGAGCCAAGATACGTTCACCACCGGTGAGCTGATGCAATGTTAGTAAGTGTTTCCCAGCAACGTTTCAGCGATACTTACACCCATCTTCTGGTTCTCGCTGGTAATACCAGCACCCTCGTAGACCAAGTTGATGTAGTTGGAGAAGAGCGCGTTGCCAGAGTACTGGGAGATGATGCCGAGAGAGATGAGAATAGCCAACCTCCATCGGTTACCCTTGGTCTTGACAAAGTCGACGTAGCTGGAGTTCTTGTTGGCATCGGCTTCCAGACGAATGACCTCCCTCATCTCGACGTATTCGAACTGAACCGTGGCGTTGTTACGGTCACCTCCGGCATGGTAGTAGGCGAGAGTGTCCAGGGCCTCTTCGTAGCGCTCCTTGGAGATCAACCAACGTGGGCCTGGGAAGCAATGTCAGCGTATATTCGTTATGCAGTGTAAAGTTTGACTTACTCTCAGGAACCCACCAAAGGAAGCAGAGTTGGAGGAATGAAGGCAGAGCCTGAAGAAGAGTGATGGACCTCCAAGACCAGTGGTTGTCCGCCTGGGATGTACCCCATGCGATCCATGCGACGAAAAGAGCACCCAAGTTCCAGAGACAGTTGTACACGGCAGTGAAGATACCACGGTGCTGAGGATGGCAGATCTCGGTAAGAAGAATAGGCGAACACATCTGGGCGAAAGAGTTACCGAAACCAAGGATGAAACGGCCACCCATGTAGATCTGCCAGTTCGTAGAGAAGGTCGAGACAAGGGCACCAGCAATCATGATGGAGCAGCCGACGGCGATTGGAATCTTACGTCCGGTCCACTGGGTCAGGAAGGGAACGAGGAAGAAGCTGACGATCGAACCGATGTTGTACATGTTGTTCATGAGACCCAGGCGGTTACCGGTAGGCTCATCAAAGTAGTCCTGCCATCTGCTCATCTGCTGCGAAGAGTTCATCATCATGCTGAAGATGGTCAGCAAATCCCGCTGCATTACTGGAAACTCCACTCACCCGTCATAACCAGTAGTGGCGGAGGCAATGCAAAGGACCGAAGAGTGCCAGAACAGCTTTCGCATGTTTGGGTCCTTGTACCAAATGACCTTCTCGAACTCAGGCACATCCTCGCGGACGGCACTGTTGCCCTTGGCGGCTCCGACGTGCATACCGACCATCTTGAATAAAGAACGATGGAACTGTAAAGTGAAAGATTGACCGAAGTTCAGGACAAGTAGACTGTGCTACTGATGGGCGAAGTCCCTTGGGTTGAGAAAGACCCTCGTCCGGCGTCGAGTACTTATATTCGATCCACCTCCACTGCAAGCGACCCCACACCCCGGATGGGAGATACTCCCATGCTTGTTCCACCGCGGGTTGACGGACATGGGTACCGCACTTTGCAGGAAGACTGCCTGACAGCAACGGTGGGAAGGGCCAGTAAGATGATACCAAGAAATCTCCACCGAGCGATCTGTTGGCACCAGGCCCGTAGCGCCGTGGGACTAGACTTACAAGAACAGAGAAGTCCCGTCTTGTCATATCTAGGCATTGGCCGCCAACGGAGGTATCCAACGTCCGATGCAAATTGCTGTCTCCCCATGGGGTGTTCGGCTGCCTTCCAGAAGTCTATAACCTGGTGGCGCTAGAACGTGTGACCACATTTGACAATAGACCCAGACACGGGTTGCTGTCATTCATTGGCCCTCGAAAGCGCCTTGATATTAACTTCGTGATAGCCAGATAGGACAACAGCATGTTGCGTTTTGAAGACGCGACATGTGCAGAAGCGCCTGCTGGCGAGGTCTGGTGGTTCTATGCCTCGGTCTGCTTCAACTCATCAGATGATAGACCCCTTCATCATGAGATGTCGAAGCCGATCTGCCGAGTGATTTTCGCCATCAAGCCATGCGTTCCCCGATTCTGTTGCTATTCCGCTGTGCCCAGCGTTGAGGCTTGAGACGCCCCCGGGCTTGATTGTAAGACGCCTCGATAGCTCTGGATCCCCATCTGAACAGGCGACTCGTCCCGCGGATAATTTTGCTTAGCATCCGGTATGCCTCTTGGTGTTCTGCACTCAAGGCTTGGACGAACCAACCAAGAGTCCGCTCACGGTAGGTCAAGCTTACCATGGGATGCCAGGACCAGCCAAGATGGATAAATGGGCCTGCGCGCCGGATCTGGAGCTCGGTGACTGGACTTTACAAAACAATTGTACTGACGAAGTCGTTCCATGATTTTTCGCATTGGCAGACGTCGATAAGGCTCAGACGGCTTCGATGTACGCATGTGGATAGGGTGTGCAAATGGTTAGAGGGGAAGCCGCGCTGTGGATACGCGCAAGCGACGAGGCGGGACGGTGTCCAGGTGCACATCGGAGCTATGTTGCAGGCCACGTGCAGCCTTGGCGGCATGCACCGGCGGCAGCCATGGAAGTAATCAATTGCGAGGTCGGTGCTCGTACTGATGCGACACTTTCAATTTCCTGGGAGGCATATGTGTGTAGAGAGTTCCACGCGCCGAGCTGTTGGAGTCGACAGTATATTGTTCATGCGCAAGCGAATGGGCTAGTGGGGCCCCTCTTTCCATCGCAGAACGCCCCACCCCGGTCCTCTACTCGCGTTGTACACTCATGTCGTGATTGATGGCGCTTAGAGACCTGATACCAAGCCTTGCCCTGACAAAGACGGGGCCCCGGTCAGCCGGGACTGCGCAGCTCACTCGATAGCGGATCACACATTTAGCCGGCCACATCTGGTGGTGGCGTTGTGGTGGAATATTGCTACACGCCAAGCATGCTATTCTTCCTGGAGCGGAGAGCGGAAAGGCGGCACGGTGATGGATGAGACCTCTGTGTGAACAAGATTTTAACACTACTCACAGCCTTCATCGACAAAGTGCGATGTGGCACGGTGCGAAGACTGACCCAGCAGCAACGACGGGCCGGACTTTGAGCCTGTGCTCTTCAGGGCACCTCTGAGCTAATTCACGAGACGGCACAGCACAGTCGCCGCCTGTAATGGATGCGCGTTCTGATGGGAAGACTTCTCGACAAGATGGCGGGCCACTATCTTGAACACCACACCGACGCAAGGCCTTACTTCGTCTCCGGTAACGAGTTTCTGCGACCGAACGAGAGAGGGACTTTCCGACCACCCTTCAGCAACCTAGAATATGGCGGTCTCGAACAACAGAGTCCCAAGTAGTCTTCAAACTCTGTCGGATACGAGATTCAGCGAAACATCTAAAAAAGCGGAAGATTAGCGAGCGTGACGACTTCACAGCCGCCTTCTTGTCGTCACAGACACACATACTCAGTGGACGGGGGCTATAAGAAGACATGGTGATGGGATTGTGTCTTATGCATGCCCCACAGCACCCGGTGAGGTAGACCAAACGAGATTTGAAGTTCCATAGAATGTATCGCCAGAAGATAAGAGACTTGACCATCAAAATATAGGCTGATCAATTGCAAAGGGCTAATTCAGGCGCACTGTCCGTGAGCCCTACGTACCGCACGAGACCTTCCGTAATACTCTCTTGTCCACTCCAGTCATTCCATGCACTTCTGGTCCCCCTCGATTCCCTATTTGTGTACTTCATACACTCCAGCCAAAAGTGTTGTTTTCACGAAGTCTCGTCGGCTGACGAGTGTAGGCAAGCTTTACGATCTGCTTCGGGACCTTGCCTGCGAACTTCTGTTCTATGATTCTCCCCAAGCCCTCGGCCGCTTCCACCGCCATTCGACAGTAACACCCTGAGTGCTCGATGATGACTGCGTTGAGCGCGTCGCAGTCCAATATCCGAGCAAGCTTGTATTTGTTGAACAGCTCCTCACCCTCGGCAGGGTAACGGGTGAAATCGTCTTCGTAGTAGTCGTAACCATCCTCAATTTCCAGCCGGATCAGATCGCTGTAGTGGAAGTTGAGCTTGATGGTACGCAGACCCCTGCATCCGAAAGCAAATTCTAGATCAGCGTTCACACCAAACTCTTCCTTGAAGCGGCTGAAGAACCTGAAGTCCAAGTGACGAACGAGGTCAAAGCGGCACGGCTCTACGGCCAGAAACGCGCGTGCAAACTGGTTGTCGGCGTATGAGCAAATCATCATCTGCAAATTCTCGATGACAGTGGCGACCGTCTCGTCGAAGGTTCGTCGCGATGTATAGCAAAACTGGGGAAGAAACCCGGGTCGAGCGGGGTTATTGCCCCTCCTGACTGCCTTGCGCACTTCCATCACGTTCGTATCGACATCGAGGGCAAGTTTCCAGATCTCGAGGCGGAGTTCAGTGGGCAACTCAAGGAATCGGTGAAACTTCGGCTTGATGGCAGGGGTTTCGTAAACGTCTGCGACTGCGTCGCTTTCTGAAATCCACGGCTCGCCCTTGATGTATCTGGGCACTGTGTTTTGTAAGCATATCTCGTGATGCCTTGCATTCCGCAACGACCTACTCTTCTTCGACCCGGGTAGCACGCCATGCTTCACTACCTCAGCCCAAGTCTGAAGATTCGAGTGCGAAGTACTGGAAGACGGGGTTGAAGTGATGGTTGAGCCGTGAATATCGGGAAATGTCGCCGTGTCTAGTTGGAATGTCGCTGCATCATACGCGACGCTCATGCCAAATCGACTGCCGCCTACTGAGAAGGGAATGAGGACGACGGGCATGTTTGCGGTTTCCTGTGCTGTCAGGAAAGGTCTTCGTATCAGAGGTTTGACCTACAGTGCAAAGAGAAATGAATTTAAGAGCCGGAATGTGTAGAAATTGTGAGACCAGGTCTATCGGTGTCTGTTCGTATACGCGAAATGAAGGCTCTAAGTGTACGGGAGGTAGTGAGTGGTAGATGAAGCAGGGGATTAAGACTCCTGCCTCGCCCTTGTAGGAAAGTGTGCCCAGAATAATTTGCGATATTCCTCTTGGGAAAGCGGCTTTGTGCGTTCGAATTGTATGAAATGCGGCAGGTGTGGTTGGCTCGCCGTCTGTGGGCCATCAGTACCACGGAATGGAGGTGATGGAACCAATCTGCATCTCAGCCTTTCACATATTCGCATCTTGATGTGACATCTCCTTTTGCGCCTACGCAAGCAGGCAATTCAGAATTTATGGGCGTGCTCTTGTACCACCTTTCCATCTTCGATGACACAGATGTCGACGCCAGCAGTCACACGCAAGCTCTCCATATCGAACAAGTACTCTTCATCCTTCTTTACTACCTCCAAGTAAAAAGGATCTTCGTAAGCCTTCTCGAAATCTTCGTACTTCCGCACCCAGAAGTCCGCCATGCCGTCGTACGAAAGAGTAGGCATGCTTAGGCGTGCTTTGTGTCTTGATGTAGTGTGATACTTCGAATGATCAGTACTTGTAGATGAATTGCGCAGCATCAAGATAATAAGGGGCTGCACAAGTAGGGAGAGCTGATGGGGAAGCTCACTTGGACGTATTTGACGATACCGTGACGCTGCAGCCATGATGTGATGAGAGGGCCATGTTTGTTCGCCCAGTGGTCATTGAACTCATCTTCAGAAAGCTTAGCATTGCGGTTCGCAAAAACAGTGATGCGTATCAATTCTTCGGTCGACATTATTGCTGTTGCTTGAGTTGTCGCGAATGTGGCTGGCGTCCACGGGTGGCTGGGACGAGGATGCCGGGTCAATGACGCATCACTGCCTGCAGGAACCCTGATCGGCATCCATCCTAACTTGCCGCATGCACGATTTCAATGTGCCCTTTCATGACTGATTACCCCGGACCATCGATGCGATGCTCATTGTTGTGCCTGTCGCTGCGGACCACGTCGCCAGTTTACTTTTTGCTCATTACGCCCCGCCTTGACCCTGTAGAACGATAAGGATTGTGCTCCACCCCTCCACCTCTCCACTCGACTCTGCGATCAATCACCAATCGCTGGCACAACCTTAGCTTCCAGACAACACATGAACAAAAGGGCCTTTTCACATACGGGTACCGGTAGCGCCCGCCATGGGGCGTTCGGTTACCCGTAGCCCCTCATTTAAAGGAACGGCGATGTTCGGTCGAGGCCGCGGAAGCTATTATCCGACAGCCGCATAACAGAGTAGCGACATTAACTACCAGAGCACTTCAGCTTCTGGCAAACCTTGGAAAAGACTTATTGCTTGCTGGAATACAATACGATCGTTAAGCGTGGAGCCAACATGACATCCATCGACCAGCCGCTGAACGGCAAAATACTCCTCATTACAGGAGGTGCATCTGGTATTTAGAATACTATCGATGTCGGAAAGGAGTATGTCTAACATGAACAGGAATCGGCCTTTGTGTGACAAAGCAAGCACACGATCTCGGCGCACGCATCCTTGTCGCAGACCTCAAAACAACACCCGACTTCGATACCTTTGCTGCCAACAAGTCGAACATTCTCTACGTGCAATCTGACGTGACGCGATGGGCCGACTTTGACAAACTTTTCGACGCGTGCGAAAAGCAATGGAACGACGTTCCCGATGCATACGCCATCTGCGCGGGACTGTTCGACCCACCGTTTTCCAACTTCTGGCAAGACCCTGAAGACCAAGGGTATAAGCAAGTGGAGGTCAACGTGAACCATCCAATCAAGTTGACGAGATTGGCTATCAGGAAGAGTCTAGGGAAGGGCAAAAGGGCTAGTGTTTGTATCATCGTAAGTCATACCAACATATCAGGGTCGACTCGAAGGGCCGTCACGTAATCGATGTTGGCACGTCTAACACCAGAATAGGCGTCAGTAGCCGGCATATCAGGCAACCTAGCAGCTCCGCTCTACTGCGCAACGAAACACGCTGTCGTGGGCTTTGTAAAGTCTCTTGGGCCATCTGAGTCCCTCACAGGCGTCAAGATTACCACTCTCTGTCCTGGTGCGGTGGCAACACCGTTATTTGACGCCGCGAAACTCAAGCAGTACTCCGTGACTACGGAGAAGGCATTGACACCAGATGCATGCGCGACTTCTTTATTGGATCTGCTACAGAAGAAAGAGTACCCATGTGGCAGTGTACTGGAAATTACTCTTGGGGGGACGAGGCTTATCCCGGAGTGGGGTGTGGAGCCACCGAAAGGCGTAGGTTCGGGACAAGATCTGGATGAGCAGTTCATGACGAACATGCTTCAGCCTATCAACGACAAGTTGAATGCGGAGAAGGCAAAGGCATGAGGACACATAGTGCAAGGGGTGCGTGTGTGTTATGTGTGGTATTGAAATCTCGCTACCAGGTCACGCTGAACAACGAAAAGTCAAAATAGGTCTGCAGCATACATCGAGATGAAACCATGCAAAGGAGGTGACCCAACGTCAACGTAGGCTCCAGGCTGATTAGGGTTTTGCAGTATACTCTCAGTATGCTTTCCACACCCCTGACATCCCCGGCTTCCAATAGCCTCAGCCCCCTAACAACCCCACATACCCTCCTTGCAGTCCCCCAAATCCCTCTTCTGAACCACCACCTTCTCTGCCTTTGTCTCTTCAAACAGTTTGCCGTGAGTGTGCCTCCATTTGTCGGGGATGACAACTTCGTCATCGACGTCGTTGGGGCTTGCCCGTGCGACAACAAAGTCGCTGGTGGTGATGAGGGGGAGAGTCCCCATGCCGCTTGGGATGTATGGGCGGGGGTTGGGGAACATGGGGAGGCTGAGCCCCAGGGTGATGAAGAGGGAGATGATGATGGTGTTGAAATGCATCTTGTTGGTTGTGATGGGGAGGTTTTTTGTTGGTGTGTTGGTTTGGTTTTGGGTTGGTAGTAGTGGATGGTTTGCGGTATCCTTGAATTGTTTTCCCCTTGGATGTAAGATGTTTGTGTGATGGTAAGAAAGCTAAGAGGGAAAGCAGAAGCAGGGTGTTATATACTAATGGGCGAATGCGCAAATTCCATGGGTATTCAGTACCATGGTTTAGATATGGATGGAGTTCCGACTCCACCATGCTCTCCAAACATGGCTCAGTGATTGCTCCAGCCATACAAAGCGTTTCTGGTCTGTACCACGCAGGGACTAGCCAAAGTCTTGAGGTAGCCGGGTAAACTTCGGCTGGTTACCGGGGTGCACAAACTTATGTTGCCGTGAAGTAGTCTAGCAGTTTCCAATATCCAATCGCTTTTGCAGCATTTACAATTTTGCGCTGACCCTACATGTCTACACAAAGTTCGCGGAAAACGCTCCTTCAGTGCCTGCCTTCGGCGCCCTCCTTTGATCAGCACAGCCCCTGCGCACCCCATCTTGCCCTGCATTTTTAGCCCGGTTTTCTTCTCCGCATGCTGCTTGCGCAGCAGCTTCCAATCTGAACACGTGAAATCATATCGCTAAGCTCGCTCATAATGGGTCTTAACCTTTCCAAAGTCAAGCATCGTAACTACTAGAGAGCATCGAGCTGTACGTTACCGGCTCTCGCGTCTGGATCACGAACACTGTATCTAGAAACTGACACCATCTGAAGGATGCGTTGCAAAATACATAGGTACCAGTCTCACATGATTGCGATGTTCTCAGTCTTGTATGCGGCAAGCGCAGCACATTTTTTGATTACATTGTTCGTAGCCATCACCACTGTCCAGCATATCGAAACTTGTCTTTGCAAACTACGTGGCTGGAATGTATGACTGCGCTTTGTTGTTGGAGACCCAGGAGGATACCGATGTGTTGTGGTCTGCGCTCGCGCCTCACCTTCACTTTCACCTTCACGTCGGAATGATCTACCTAAGCGAGACCCGAAGAGTGAGTCCGCTCCGGTAGATCACCACTTGCAAATCGAGCGTCTTGCTTGTGCACTCAACACATCTCGAACCACAGCGCCCAGCGCCGCGATACCCGAAAATGGCAGAGAATCCGCGCCTTCAGATTGTGGATGCGGTCCAAAGGCAAGTGCCTCAAGCTCGTGCGTAATTTCCAAAGCTGACAGCTATAACAGCTGTTTCACCTCCGGCGAATACACAGACCTTACTATCAAATGCGGAGCCGACGTTCACAGAGTTCACAAGATCATCGTGTGCAAGCAAGTAGCCTTCTTCACTGGAGCTCTGAAGTTTGGTGGCAAGGTACGCGCGGTTGATTCCCGAGGTCTGGGAAGAACTGGGTTTGACGACAAACAGGAAGCGCAGACAGATGTCGTTGATCTCCCCGAAGACGAACCGGAAGTAATCGCCTCTCTTATCCAATACCTTTACACGGGTCAGTACAAGGACGACTCCTCTACAACCCCGAGGAACGAGCATGCGAGCCCGATCACGCCCTCCAACATCCAAATATGGCGAAGTGAGACCTGGGATGACACGGGAGAACCATATACCTATGATTTCCCGCATACTTGCACAGAGGAATGTGAAAAGTGGACATTGTGTCCCCATCATTACTGCATCCTCGATAACTGCAAATCGTCTTGCAAGGCCTTCATCTGCGACGAATGCTGCTTAGTCGGGCGTCTTGGAGGACCAGCCCAGCTTCTCAAGCACTCGAAGATGTATGCGATCGCTGACAAGTACGATGTCACTGGCCTCAAAGAGCTAGCAGTCAAGTACTTCAACGTCGCTCGCTATGGGTTTTGGGACGTGGAATCTTTCGCCCTCGCCATCGATCATGTCTTTTCTTCGACCCTTCCCGAGGACACCGGCTTGAGGTCGATAGTTATCGATACCATTTCTGACAATATGGTCCTAATGCATAAGGCGGAAATGCAGGCCATGGTGGCAGCTCATAGCGACCTGGCTGTGGGCGTTCTGATGACGAAGATATGTTAGGCATCGAAGATGAAGAGGGATCATCAACAGCAACGCCACCGACCAGACCGGCGCGAATGAGGAAGAAGCTAATGAAGGCGAGGGTGCTGAAGACGAAGAAGTTGGTGCTCTCTGAACTCGCTACGGAGATGACACACTGCCGGCCCTCCGGTGTCATTATCATAATCGGCAGCGTACAAGCAGGCACTCAATAGTTGATACAACATGAAACCAACCCTTATCTCTTCCAACGCCTCAACACCGTTACACATAGCATTACTGCGTGATAGCCCTTAACCCTTGCAATGTCAACCCAAACATAACACCCCTCGCAACCCTAGGCTCCTGCAGACAATCAAACACCTTACCCAACGCCTCTCCACTAGCAGCCTGACCCATTACACTCGTAAGCGCTTGCGGCATACCATTTTCCACAAGCAACTTCCTCGCCTTAACCCTCAACTTCTCTTTCTCTTCATCGCTCATCTCTTTTGGCCATCCTTTGAGTTCTTCTTCGGTTGGCAAACCGTTCTCCCGGATCTTTCTGATGTGATAGGCTAGACCGGCGTCGGACGCGTTCCCGTCAAGCACGGTGGTCTGAAGGAGTGATGTGATGGAGGAGAGTTGTGGGTTTCCTGGGCGTAAGAGGAAGGATTTCGCGGCGTTGAGGAGGGTGCGACGGAGGGTCCAGGCGGAGGAGAGGGTGTAGAGTTCGTTTATGACGGCGAAGAAGAGCTCGATGAGGACGGTGGTTTCGGGCTCGGATAGTGGCGTGTGGACGGTTGCTGCGCGTGGCCTTGACACGGGTTTGGCCGGAGATGAGGTTAGCGATGTGGCCGAGGGTCGACGGGGTAGTGAGGGCACGGAGTCTGTTGATGGCCGCGAAGGTTTCTGAGGTGGTGTTGGTTCTGGCTGATTGCGCATGGTGCTGTAGTCGTCGGAGATCTCGCTGGGCATTGGCGGTAGATTGATTAGTTGATCACCTCCCATCATGGGGCTGAGATCTTCGATCTTCTCGCGCATGCTGGGTGCGCGACTATTGCTTCGTGAGCCGTATCTGGAAGATCTCCCCGAACGCTTGCCATCTCCATCAGGGTTGTAGGATGGCCGACGTTCCATGGGCGCCTCCCGTCCTGGTTGTTGGTCGATCACGGGTGAGTGAGGATCGCGCACAGAATCCATTGATGTGCGTTTGGTCACTAGCGATAACGTGCTCGGCGATCGAATATGCGTGGGTAGTTCGGAGACCGTCGACTCGGCTCTACTTTGTCGTGTTTGGATTGGCGCCGTGTTGGACGATGTACGGCTTAGAGGACTTCCGGATGCGTTCGGAGTGGCGGCGTTGCTGATCGATTCGCGATTCTTCTTTCCTCCCAGTGGTGATGCTACGCTGCCTAGTACGCCTGTAACTCCACCGAAAAGAGCTTTGCCACCGCCGGCAACTTCTTTGGGTGCTTTTGAAAGTACGCCCATCATCCCTTTACCCACTGAGTCGAAGGTCTGACCAGCCCATCCGATCCCTGGAAAGCCACCACCAGGTGTCTTTCCTGAACCCAATTCTTTATCTAAGAAGCGCTTCATCCCTTCACTTTCAGCAAGTGGCTGGTACTTGACAGCATCGTTGAGGTAGCGCTCCAGCTCTCCACGCAAAGACGCCTTAGTGTGACCTTTCCACGGTGGCAGTGTAGCATGTGCTTCGTTGAAGCCAGAAGTTCCGGTGATAGCTGCTATCCGACGTATGACTTCGTGTAATGTCTCAAACTCGGCGTACTTGCGTGCTGTCATCCACCCGGTGTGATGGTTGGACTTTGGCTCGATCTGAATCAGATACTCTGCTGTGGGCTTGGCCTTGATGGTGCCCTTTTCTCCAGGCATGCTGTCATCAAAGATGGACATTGTGCTGTTGTGCAGGGTTAACGGTGGTGGTCTTTCCGTGGGTGCGTTGTCCATAAGCGCAGTAGGCGGTTGGGGCATTACAAGCTGATCGAAGCTCGTGAAAGCCTTCTTGACCTCCTGAGCTGGTGGGTCTTCGGAACTCCTTGGCGGAGATGCTGGTGTGGTTTCTGAGAATGACCGACCGGAGAGCCCTGAAATGGCCAAGTCTGACTGCTCAACATCGCCATGCGCTTCGCCCTCGGAAGATGAGGGAGTGACTATGCCCTGGGTGGTGCTCTCGGACTGGTCATCGTTCAGGGTCGATGTAGACGCGCTTTGCTTTTGTTGCTCCTTCAGTCGCTTTGCGTCTTCCTCGGCGATCATCTGGCTCAGGAGCTGCGCTTCTCGCATCGCATCGTCCATGGCTTCTTGCGCCTTGCTCATAACACGCTTGTGCTCCCTCTTTTCAGCGGGGGTTGCCGTTCCTGCACCGGCTGAATCGCTCTCCACGTTGTCCTTGACACTTTGTAGTTGTTCAGACGAACCCTCGACGCCGGCGTCAATGGCATTGAGAAGCTCAGGCTCGCCCTCTTCTAGGAGGTATACGATCCACCCGTTGATCCACTCTGGCTTGGAGCAGCTCACGACGATCATCTCGAGTATAAGCTTCGCGAGGATTTGATGCAGGAATAAGCGCGCTGGCACGCAGTTGTCTAGAGTAAGTGCCGGTTAGCCTAGGCGCATGTGGATTTTACATGGAGTCTGCTTACAAGTCTTCGGCTCCAGATAGTTCTGCAGAATATCCTCGGCAGCCACGCTGAACTGCTTCATCTGGTAGTCTGGGTCGAGGATATTCGCTAGCGTGCTGTCCCGCTTCATCTTGAGATATATATCGACCGCTTCGGTTGGCACATCACCGGGGGACGCTTGGATTGCGGCAGCGATCTCTTGCAGCAGTATGATCATAAAGGAGGATGAGCGCGTCACGAAGTCAAGGAAATTGTCGGCTGGTCGCTTTCGGGAGAGGTGTGCAGATATGGAAAGCACGAAGGCGGTCAGAGTCTGGCGGCACGAGTTCGGGAAAGTGTCTTCGGAAGGCAGTAGGGGTGAGTACCACCACCTGCGTTGTATTAGAACAGTATCTAGGCACTGCGCGGAGGACATACTTGACATAGTCACGAATGACTGCATCCGTCAACTCCGTCAGCGCAGCGGCAGTCTCGGGCTTGAAGTCTGAGTAGTCGAGCGTCTTGCCGGAGTACAGCTGCACACTGAAGTCGTCGCTGTCGTCTCCGGACTTGCCCGTGTCTGGTGTCTTGTCCTTCCGCCAGTCGAGGACACGCTGCGCTATGTCGACGGCCAGCTCTCGCTTCCGCGCGTCGGCGCTCTTTCCCTGTGTCTCCTTGCTGTCGCCATGGTGCCCCTCCCACGTCGCGTGGAGGACTACGCCGCCTACCACGCCTATGAGCACCAACCCGACGCGGCCGAGAATGAGATATGTGCCTGCGCCGAGGCCTGCGAGACAGGCGCCGAGCGTCTCATTGCTAGCCGTCGCCAAGAAGTGTAAGGTGCGATCAGTGAGGGCCTTGAGGTCGAATGGAGGCGCGCCTGCCTCTGCCTTTGGAGCCTCCGGCGTCACGGCGGTGCTATCGCCGAGCGAGTCATGTTCGTGATCGAGTGCTGATGGGGGCGGGCTCGGGGGTGGTGCTATGGGGTCGCTCATGGTGGCTGTGTGTAGGCGAGCATTGGGGTCTGCAGTACGTGAGGAAGTCGTGGCCTGCAGTGAAGCATGGTCCGGTGCGACAGACTGGCTATGTGGCGTCCCCGGCCGCTGACACTGGCGTACTGGCCGTTTCACAGCTGCCGCTTGTTGATCGCAGGGCGGCCGCTGAATAGTATCGCCGACCCCGCCGCGCGTTGCATCGCTATTTTCAACTGCCCCGTCATTCTGATCTTCACTCTTCCACGCGTCACATCTCCCGCATCCGCACCAGCCATGTCCAGCGACGCAGCCAACGACCCCGAGATTCTCGCTCATGTCCAGCAGTTCTGGGAGGGCCGCAAGCCGAGCAGTCCCATTTACCAGTTCCTGCTTGACGATATCAAGCTGACCTATGCCTCCAAAGGCGTCGTGCGCGCCCAGCTGCCGCTTACCAAGAACCACGTGAACACGCACGGAAGCATCCATGGCTCCGTCTCCGCGACACTGATTGACTGGGTCGGTGGCATCGCTATCGCAGCTTGGGATAATCGGAGCAAGGCAGGAGTGTCGACAGACATTCACATCTCGTACTTGAGCGGGGCTAAGGATGGCGACACCATTGAAATTGAGGGCAGGGCAGGAAAGGTTGGCGGAACCCTCGCCTTCACCACAGCGACCATATGGAAGCTCGTCGATGGCAAGCCAGGTCCTATTGTAGCCACTGGCTCACACACGAAGTTTATAAAGATATGATCCTTCATATGACACGCCATCTTCTTTGAGATCTCGTCCTGCGCTCCATGGTCGATCGAGCTCACTCGGATCGCGAAGATTGACTGACCCTCTCGCAACTGTTCTGCGCCTAGCCTTACAGCGACGACAGCATGGGTATGTGGGAGGGTCTTACATACTGTAGATGATCCAATATCATGACTATCGAATCTGCTCGACAGAAGGCCTTTGCTATCCCAATATTAAGTTTCGACCTTCCCACGTTCTCTGTTACTTTTCCGAGGAACCCTCAGGAATCGGGGTGTGCTGGAGTTATGTTAATGCTACAAGCTCCTCGAACAAGTTCAAGATTTCAACACCAGATATCGATATCGCAAGAGAGGGACACGCGTCGCGTATATTGGCGCCACACTCACGAGCCACACTCGGCCCGTGCCAACCAATCACAGCACGCTTGAGCCACACATCCAACGCGCCAAGCCTCGCGGTTTCCCAGGCAAGCCACAGACTATGCCACAAACACAAGCAGGAGGGTCTGCAATTTGCGAAGTGCAGCGAGTCAAGGATCATGTGTCGTGAAATCAAGTTCATGGCGTATGTCATATGGTAAGCGGGTGGTAGCTCTGACGTCGATACTACCATAAACAAAGGTATAGACATGGGAGAATGGACTCCCAATATCTATAAGGACTCCACAGTCCGCGTAGTACATGCGACGACATACCACTATTTTAATCTACCACTTACTCAAGACCAGCTCAATCTGAAGCTTCCACCCTACTTCCATCAGGCACATCACACCAAACACACGCACTCGTAATTCAACACTGAACTCTCTTACAAGAGCGCTCTTGTTAACGAGTACGACCAAAGCGATATCGACTGCATAGGAAAGAACCATTCCTCTTAACACAGCGCTCGACTCCACACATGGGTTGCGCACCCTCCCGCCCCCGCCGCTTCGACGGCAGAGGAACATCCTATGTCGACCATCCCCCCAGCAGACACAGTACCGGTGTAATGGGAACAAAATACAGTCGACGGAGCGGCAGTGTGGCTGGACCTGGTACAATCGGAACAAGTATGGGACAGAGTGGCAGACATGGCGGGATGAGCACTGGCACTAGCGTGTGCCGATCAAGTCGAACAAGTGGAGGTATGAGTAGCGGCATGGGTATGGGTCGTTCGAGCCGGTCGGGGGGAGGTCTCGGGGGATTGGTGTCGGGGTTTGGCAGGAGCCGGAGATGTTAGTTAGTCCGGAGTGGCAGACCGTTTTGACGGGGAGACATACGAGGCGGTTAGAAGACGGAGGCCGGAAGTAAATACGGTGATTGGGTGTTGAGTAGATGTTTAAAGTGTTTTTGCAGCGCCGATTTTCATCATGTTTCACATTTCTGATCGCTATAAAGCTACCTGGGTATTTACTAGACCACGTGCTGCGTCGATCCAATCACCCTTAGCTATAGCTCAACTCTATCACCACCCGTAAAGCCATCTACATGGCGATACCAAACTTGACCCTCGCCCTTTGCTGCACGCCGCCCATCGCAGGCCAAGCCTGAACATTGAAACCATCTTCCGCTAGGCTACCAATGAGATCAGCACCAAAGCCCGTCAAGTCCATCATCAGCGTCTGGAAGAACTTCAAGCGCATGAGTTGGTTTATGTGAGGCTTCAGCAGCTCGAGAATAGCCTGGCGCAACATATCGTTCCCATCTATAGTGTTGCGCCAGACGAGAACCAGAGAATCCAGGAAGGAGTTGAGAACCGACGAGACAGGGTCGGCATCGATGTGCTTGTGATCAAACCCGGGATTATGGGAGAAGTCCGTTGGGTCTTCGCCAGAGGGTAGGCCCATACTGAGAACCATTCCCACGATGTTGATGTACTCTCCGATAGCGTGGTCACATAACTTGGCGACATCGTACTTGTTTCCGACAACGTACGCGTGCACGTGGAGATCCAACAGGGTGATATTCTCGTACTCCAGGCGCATGTTGGGGTTGAAGATGTAGACGCCGTCTTGGATGTACTGGATCATGGCTGCGATGGCGTAGGGGAAGTCATCGCGGACGCGGATGCAGCGTGTTTGACCTTCCTTGACGTTGTTAGCATTCTAGAACATGCTGAGTGTGGAATGGGAACGTACAGTGGATGGACCGTCTAGCATCGGTGCAAAGAAGCGCGACTCTGTACACAAGAGGTACTTGTTGAGCTTCATGACCTGCTTGCCCTTGTCGAAAGAGATCATGACGTCGTCCTTCTGAATCTCGGAGAAACAGCTTCGTTGTGTTAGTATTGTTTGTTCTCACATGCTTTGTGCATGGTGTTTGCTTACTATTGAAGATCGGTCGACTGCATGGTAAAAACACTGGTACGGGCAGCATTGATATCAACAGCGGACTGCGACGTCAGATCTGGCCGATACCTGCGAGGCGGGTCTAGCAGTGAAAGAGTCTGGAAGTGAAGCGCACTCGGAGTCAGCGGACCCACGCCTCCGACTGGGTCCTCGAAGACGATGGGGCCGGGCTCGTTGGAATAAGCACCCAATACCTGATCCAGTGGTGAACTCGAGCCTTGATCTATATCCATGTGAGGGGTGATATAGGTTTGTTCAAAGCCATGGCCGGCGACAGGCAGCTCCGATAGACCACGAAGAGATGAGGTACGTGGAGGAAGCTGAAGACGATGTCGGTAGCCATCGAAGGGCTTGGCAAACTTGTCCTGGGCCGGCAGATATAGTGCCTCGTTCTCTTTGTCGGAACCGAACGAGAATGTAGGCGCGTAGAAGATTTGTGGTGTCGAAGCAGGAGACGAGGCGATGACACTGCGGAGGGCCTTGCGATGTGGATGACTCGAGAGATTTGAGGCACCTTGGAAAGCATTGCCGAAAGCACGTTTGCGATCTTGCTGGTTCATGTCAACGTGCTGTTAATATTGACTGCCGTTAAATCGAGTCGCCTGTGGAGGATGGGTAGGATGGAGATCCTCTCCGAAGAGATTTTCGGTATTTATACACCCATGGAAAGTGGAGTGCGTGAGAAACGAGGTGACCGCGTCGTCGTGAGTGAGAGATTTGACAGTAATCACCCCGGTTCAATGGTGAACGTGAGCGTTTGTTGAATCCTTACACTCTATTGTTGGGCCAGTGAATTGAGGACAGTGGACGCATCTCGGAGTGAGAAGTGAAAAGTGTAGGCCCACGTAATATCGGAGCTAGTCAACACTGGTAGCGCGCTTGCCTAGCTGTCGAAAGCGGGATACTGGCTCGGCTTCTTTCACTGTTACTGAGAGAGTCGCTACCGGTCGTACACTATTTCCAGCGCGTTGCCATCTCGTCGAACAGGTCCGCTCTGAAGTCCGGTAGCTCATCCATTGACTCGTATACAAGCGCCATGGTTCTGCCTGTACCATGTATGAAAGCTTGCACATGGTCAGCGCAGAGCTTAATCGCCACGCTCTTGAGACTCTCTGCATTGGCCGTTCGCTCAGGTGCGTATATAGCGCGAATTGCATGCAGTAACTGCTCTTCCTGGCCATCGACTACCAAAACAATTGCCGCGAGGTCCTTGAATTTCTGGAGTGCGAGTGCCTTCAAGCCGGCTATCCCATATCGCTCTGCAAGCATATAAACGTCAACATGAGAGCGCAGAGTGACCTCCTCGGGTACGTCAAGGTCTGAGCCAGCTAGTTGATCCGTGTAATCCAGTTGGTAACAGTACTGCATCATGGCGGCGACGGCTGCTGGGTTGTCAGCGCTTAGATCAATGATGCCTTTCGGTGATTTCTGCTTGTGTCAGCGCGATCGAGACTAGTGAATTGACTGAACATACTGGCGACATGACAACTGCGCAGACTTTCGAAAACCACCGCGAGTGATAGCACATGATTGACCTATCGACGTGGTAGACATCCTGCTTAGATCGCACCACTAGATCAGAGCACTGCCACTCCGCAGCAGGTGGTGAAGTTGAGCTCGCAACGGCCATAGGCGAAGATGGAGTAGGCGTTACGGGAGATGAAGTGGGCAATGCTTCGGCTTGCTTTGGGGAAACTTCTTGGGGCTTGTTTCTCTGTAAGAAAAGTCGGGCTATTGAGCTGTTCGAAATGGTCTTGCGATGCTTAGGCCGGCGATTTTGATTGTTGATTGAAGGAGTGGAAGACGCTGCAGTCGAAACGGAGGCGTTGGAACTCGTTGAAGACGTTCGATGAAGACCGCCAAAGGATGCGTCGGAGGAAGCTATACTGTGTCTTTGCGAAAGCTCGTTGCGAACTACGCTGCCTCGCTTGGAGCCATATATAGCAGAAGGATCCAGGCTAAACAAGTAAGCAATTGCGACATTGAACGTCAACATCAACACTCACACATGGCTACTAACGATGACAGGCGTTACAAACATCTCGGTAGTATTTGACAGTTGCAAGGGTACCACGTAAAAACTCGCGCCGCAAGTATCTCTTGAGGCTTACTTGGACTGTGCGGTTATTGCGGTAATGTAAGAGGTCGCAGATGAGACCACGTCCCTGCTGCACCGCTGCTGTATATACGCATTTGCAACACCGCCCTCTGGGCGCTCAGAACTCAAACAACTCATGACCACATGGACAGAAGGGTAAAGCGCAGGAAGAAAATCACCTAGCCTCCGGCACTGATGGGTGCAAAAGAAGCGTTCTGATATGAAACTCGTCAACTGCACCAATGGAAGTTGGGAGATATATTAGCCGTAGCCCCAGATGGACCAGGATGATGAGGCTTATCGATAGTGTTTAATACCGGAGGTGCATACTCGTGGAACGAGAACAGCCGAGCGCTGGAGAACTGTGGGGTAGCGGCATGGCATTCTCCAAAGAAGTCAGCAGACTGTAGCTGAAACGGGTGTTCTTCTTTATTTCGCATGGCACCTAGCCCAAAAAGACAGGTGCGCGGGAGTTTTTCTCATACGGAATTGTCCATCGAACGACGAAGGACCGACCGCGAAGGTTTTGACAAGAACTTTGCTCGATACTGCGACAAGGTGAGATCATTGTGAAGTTAAAGCATATGAAAGGACTAGGAAGCGTTTACGTCACTGTAGTTTTGTCGGATGCGTTCGCACAACACTCTGAGTAGGTTCGGGTGTCAGCGTCTGTCGCGCGCTGCGATGCGGATCTGTGGGCGCATTGTGCCCATGTGTGGCAGATCGCCCCGGTGACCGCTTCCGTCCGCAAATGAGCCTCATCTAGGCAGTGACCATAGTGGCGACTCGATAACGAACACCATTTCGCCTCGTCAGAAATACACTTGCATTTGGAAATACACGTTAGGGTTCCGCATTTTCGATTGCCGATGTTCCCCAGTATTGCCATGGGAAACGCGGCCCACGTGCACGGGTTTTGGTGTCAGTGATGTCATTCCGTGACAAAAGGGCCGAATAGCAACAGGAAATTCCAATTGGCTCCACACGCTCTTTCGACTCCACAGCGCGTCACAGTTCGCGCGCTTTGTTACAGATACCTTCCCATTGGTAATGGCTTGCGTCTGGATGCCGCTTACATCTACATCTGCAGATCGTGAAGAGATAGAACGAGGCACATCATAGCAGTGAGATGGGCCAATCACTATCAAGGCATTGTCACCGCCCTCGAGGTCGCCACCACCTTTGACGTCGCACTTCTCCCGATTTGCTATCAAGCCACGGGAGTTCTAACCTAACCCGCACCGGTTGACATGTAGGCCTAGATTGACACCCTCTAAGCGTCATGGAGCGTACTACGCCTAGCTAGTCCGATGATGATGCGTTTTCAACATGGGATTTATGCGAAGCGGCTGGAGGCGTTATCAGTATCCCATATAAGAAGATTCTTCGGCGCCTCTGACGAAAGCTTAATTACACAAACATCTCTCTTCACATATCGATACCCAAGAAATCGTAATCATGGCTCCAAGCGCAACCAACGACAACCAGAATGGCAGCACTCAGCATGCTCCCACTGGCTCAAAGAATGGCGACCAGTTTCGCAGCTATGCCGACGACCGCAACGCCTCATCGGAAGATGTCATCTACACCACCTCCAATGGTGTTCCATACCCTCACCCATACGAAAGCCAAAGAGTAGGCGAGAATGGCCCTCTGCTGCTCCAAGACCACCACCTCGTCGACCTTCTATCACATTTCGACCGTGAGCGTATCCCAGAGCGAGTTGTTCACGCCAAGGGTGCCGGTGCCCATGGTACCTACACAACCACAGAGTCGCTTGAGGACCTGTGCATGGCAGACATCTTCAAGCAAGGGAAGTCTTGCCCCGTCACCGTTCGATTCTCGACGGTCGGTGGCGAGTCTGGCTCGCACGACTGCGCCCGTGACCCTAGGGGTTTCAGTGTCAAGTTCCGCACCGACGAAGGCAACTGGGATGTAGTTGCGAACAACACTCCTGTCTTCTTCATTAGGGATCCCGCCAAGTTCCCTCACTTCATCGTAAGTTCCTCCGTGATAGTCAGGCACAAAACAGTCGCTAAGATCCAGGATAGCATACTCAAAAGCGCGATCCCGCAACCCACCTTACCCACGCAGATGATGCGACAGCCTTCTGGGATTTTGCTTCTCAAAACCCGGAGTCCGCCCATCAGTTCATGATCCTCTTCGGTGACCGTGGTATCCCCGATGGTTACCGCAAGATGCATGGATACCACGGCCACACTCACAAGCTTCAGAACAAGAATGGCGACTGGGTATACTGCCAGTTGCACTTCAAGAGCAAGCAGGGCACTGCCTTCATCACACAAGAAGACTCCTTCAATTACGGCCCTGACTACTCGACCAAGGACCTTTACCAGTCCATCGAGAAGGGTGACTTCCCTGGCTGGGACGTCATGTTCCAGACCATGACCGCGAAGGAGGCTGAGGAGGTCTGGGAGAAGCAGAAGATCAACGTGTTCGACATGACACACGTCTGGCCTCAAAGCCAGTTCCCGCTCCGCAAGGTTGGCGAGTTCTTCTTGAACGAGAACGTGCAGAACTACTTCGCCGAGGTTGAGCAAGTCGCGTTCAACCCCGCACACTTGGTTCCAGGTATCGAGCCCAGTGCGGATCCCCTCCTACAGTCCCGCCTGTTCTCCTACCCCGACACCCACCGCCACCGCATCGGTGCCAACTACCAACAACTGCCGGTCAACTCCCCACGTGTCGCTTACCGCATGGGTAACTTCCAGCGAGATGGCAACATGGCATTCTACAACCAGGGATCGAGGCCCAACTATCTCAGCAGCATTCAACCCATCAGCTTCAAGGAGCGCACTGTCGACCTCGACAAGCTCCACGGAAACTTCACTGGCGAAGCTATCACCTTCTTGTCCGAGATCCGCCCAGAGGACTTCAACGCACCACGCACATTGTGGGAGAAGGTCTTCGACGATGCTGCCAAGGACCGCTGGGTCAACAACATCTCTGGCCACATGTCGACTGTGTCCAACAAGGAGATTATCAAGCGCCAGATCGCCATCTTCAGGGAAGTGTCTGAGGATATCGCTTCGCGCCTGGAGAAGGCTACTGGTGTCCAGGGCTACCCCGGTATCGCCAACCTGCGATTCAACGGAACTCACAATGGCATGGCCAAGTCCAAGGACAACAAGGTTGCCAACGGTATGACTGGCATCAGCGCGAAGTATGAGGAGAAGAACAAGACCAACGGTGCACCTGTTCCAGGTACACACAAGGAGATTATCGAGGGCAAGGCCTAAGGCTTTCTGTGGATAGAACAATTTTTGTACAATTAGCGAATGAAGTTTAATACCCTTTCACGGTTGTTGATGTGTTGTCCCCGAGCTTGACTCATCCGCTCGTCTTGTGATCTCAACTCATACAGCGAAAAAGCTGGAGAGGCCTGCAATTTACAATAGGACAACAAGGAGCAAATATGAATATGTAGCATCGATATGCGCAGTTTCTCCCTTCAGTAAGGTGTTGTGACAGGCGCTCGAGCGGTAATGATGTGTTTCGCGTGAATCAAGGGCCAGTGGCAATGCACGCAGGCGGTGGGACCCCTCGCGCGAAGCGAGCTAGCGCGACTGCCTCATCGGCAGCGGATCACTGGGCAACTTCTGAATCGAAACCTGCCAGCCAGCACCTTGTGCCCCTCACCGATATTCCCTCAAAGCGCTCAACGTACCCAGACCAAAGTCGCAGATATTCCATCTCGCTCCCTTGTACGCCCCCAAAGTCGTCGACAGCCTCTACGCGCACGGATCCGCCATGCTGCTAGGGATGCAAGGGTCGGCTGAACCCACGTCACGTGACGGGGATTACGGTTGGCGTGTCGGTCCACCTGGGCAATGGGTTCCATTTCGCGTTCCGCCCGCTAGAGCGTGAGGAGTAAAATCGAGTCCTGGCAGCTCGGTCACTCCCACAGCATTGTCCCGGTCCAGCTCCCCAGACGCCCGCTCCAAGCCATATCATGTTCCTGTCGCACCTCGGCATTCTTTTCCAGTCGTTCATCCATTCCCTTGCCGCGCTCTGAAGCTCGTGGAGCTTTTGGCCCGCTGTCTCCGCACCTGCAGCGTCACCGTTGCGCTCCAGCAGACACCACTGTCGCCGACGAGAGCGTCGTCATTGCGCGATAGCGACGCCTCTGCCATTGACTTGCATCGCTTCCGTCACGTCACGGTCCACTACCGCGTCCTTCTAGTCCTTCCTCCCGCCTCTGACCTCGTTCGGCCGGCCACCCCCCCCAAGCGCATCCGACACCACCCAGCTCGCCAGCATCGCTCTCGCTCATACACTGCTCAGCTATTGCATTTGCCGATAGCGACAGCTACAGGAACAATGTCGCCGCGACGGTCATCGCGGGCTCGCACCACCCAGCCCCCACCCAGCGTCGCAACGCACAGCAACTCCTCATCCTCCGTCTCATCAGCGCGTACCGATCGTGCATCCAGAGTCAATCCCAAGCAGACATCGCCGCCAAAGTCGTCGACCCCACACTCGCTCTCCTCGGAAGAGCCCGAAGAACCGCCTCACGGCGTGCAGCCCGAGCCGCCTCTGACACGCCGACGAACACGCGAGCACGACAATGACGAGGACGAGTCGGCGAAGCTCGACGATGAGCTCGAAGACGACATCGCAGAGGAGGATGAGGTTACCAGATGCGTGTGTGGCTACCAGGAGTACCCGGGCCCGCCATCTGACACTCCCAAGTCCATGTCTGCTCTCGCGGACCCAGATGTGCAAGCCGATGAACTTGGCGGACTGTTCATTCAGTGCGACGTCTGCAAGGTCTGGCAACACGGAGGCTGTGTAGGCATCATGGACGAAGCTGCCAGCCCAGACGAGTACTTCTGCGAGGAGTGCAGGAAAGACCTCCACAAGGTTACATCAAGTCCCAAAGGGTACGTGCTTGTCTTTATCGTCGTTCTCATTTGAGCTCTGTACCCCGCTACGCGTTTCTCTGTCTTTGGTCTCAAGCCCTAGATTTCCTCCATCGCGCGACCACTACCTTACTATCTATGGAGAGCTAACGAGATTGCCATTCTAGTCAAAAGTACTCTCGATACCTCCCCGTCTACGATCAACAACACAGCAAGAACCGCAAATCTTCTGTTTCCAAGGAATCAGACGGACACCCAGGCAAGGACAAGGATCGCAACAATAGGGCGAGTGTAGACTCCTTTGGCAAGCGTCGTTCGACCATGAACAGTCGAGCCGCCTACGACGAAGACGAGGTGCTCCGCAAGGTACTCGAAGAAAGCAAGCATGAGGGCGGTACAGCCTCAGAGAACGGCAATCGAAAGAAGCGGAGTCGCGACGACAGCGAAGAGTGAGTCTTGCTTGCTGCTCCATGTGCCGCTAGGGACATCTAGCTGACAATCTGCAGGACAAAGCCAGAGATCAAACGACAGCGGACCGGCTCTCGCTCCCCTAGCAATTCGCCAGTGATAGAATCGGAAGACGATAGTACAAAGGCATCTGCTCCTAAGCAAAAACCTCGCGGAGCTGCAGCAAAGAGCCAACGCGAAAAAGAACAGCGCGAGAAGGAGCGCGAAAGTCACCGAAACGAAGCCGCGAATCGACGGAAAGGCCGTGCAGAGCGAAGAAAGGGAGACGGTATGAATTGTGCTTAGTGGAGTAAGGCTTTGGCTGACAGTCGCTAGATACAGAGGAACCCGAGCCCACACCTGCCCCTACTATCGAAGAGCCCGTTATGGCCCCGATAGCGACCGAAGCTACAATCCCCGATACCCCCGTCGCAGAACCTAAGCCTGCGCCTGCCCCACGGAGAGGTGGACGTCCACCACAGAAGGCTCGTGGTCGACTTGGGCGGAATCAGTACTCAAGAGATACCATGCCCGCGACCAACGGCACTTCACCCAAGAACGACATCGCACAGTCTCCGCAAACGAACATGACAAACGGAGCGAGCAATGGGCATGACAGCAGCGATGGCACAGCCGGACAAAAACCTACCAAGACAAAGAATTGGCGGCTGCAAAAACTTTCCTGGAACGATATACGAAGGCCAGCCGGAGCTATGCAGAGCTACATAGCTCAACGACAGGTCGAGATGGCTACAGGGGAGAAACATGGAAGCCTCGCTCCGGCAGTCCAACCAGCAAACGGCGAGCCGACCCAAGAGCAGCAGAAGGACGAGGATACAGACCTGGCGAAGTTCAAGAACTTGAGCACTACCCAGATGATGGACTTCTTGAGTCGGGATCTGGTGCATTGGCAGCAGATGATCACTGAGCCAACGGATAAGTCGCCAAAGTGACACGAGGATTGCATAGCTCTCGATCTCGGCGGCGGCGTACTACTCACTCGATTTTCTTTTACAAACACGGCGCATTCATCACATGTTGCATGAGCCCAATGGGTATGGCATACCAGCGGCATTTTCTTTACACATTGGCGTTTTCATCGGTTATTTACGGATACCCTCCACTTGGCTTTTGACGCCAGACTACCTCCTGGCGCACTCTCCTTTCACATGACTTCGACGCTATTTGTATCGAAGCTTTTCTTATGTAGTATATATACTCCGGGTGTAACGAACCACGACTAGGCTAGAGCAATGCTCCCGTCGTCGCATCCTAATGTATATGAAGACAATATTCTCAAACAACTGCAGCGTCTTTGTCTCATCGTCACGAATTATGCTGTGATTTTGTGTCTTATCCTACCCTATTCTACTCTGAGCTACCGAACTTTATCTCCAGCACACCCATGACGGGATTCGCCTTCAACAACTCCAACATCGCCGGGAAGTTCTCATCCGTCACAACAGTGTACTCGGGCCAGATCTTGCCATCCCGCGTCTTGGTATCCCAGTGTATCCTGAACTCTTGGATCGTTTCTTTGGGGCCGTCGGCGGCCTTGTGCTTCGCCATGACTGTGGTTTCATCGTTAGCGATATGTCCCAAGCTGTCTGTCTGGCATGTGGTGTGTTCGGCTTCGACGTACATTCAGCGCAGTTGGGGCTCGAGGAGATTGTAGACGTGATCTGCGCGTTGAGCGACTTCAACGTGATCTTGGAGGATGTGTCGAGGAGCAGGAATTCATGGCGGTTCGAGGGCGGGATCGTGAAGAGGAGGGGGAGGGACATTGTTGCTGTTGTTGTGTTCTTGTTGTCTGGTATGTTTGTTGGTTGGTGTATATACGATAATCTGTTTACGATGCGCGTGTGCGGTATAGAATGATGTGGGAAGCTTCACAAGTCGTTACTACCGCAAGGCTTCCGCTTTGCAGGTTTCATAGACTTCCAAGGTTGGATGCGTGGTACATGGATCCCGATTTACGTCATCGGCATGGGTCGCGCTCTGCCGTTGGACGCGTTGCAGCGCGTGGCTGACAGGGGTGTGTGCCCCGCTCTTCATCCGATTTCTCGTCGTGGGTCTGGATGCGAACTATTGGAATCCTGTAGACGCAAGAAGAACACGCTGCTTTAAACGAGCGTAATTTCGCGAAAGACTATCTTTGCTACTATGTACTGTGCAAGCACTCTCTTGGAAAGCACCATCTATGGATCACGAATGATAATGCAAGTACTTCAATCCTCCATGCGAACTCTATCTACAGCCCCTTAATCTTCTCCTCTAACGCGCGTTTGATAGCTGAAGTCTTGTTAGCAAAATCCTGAACATCAATCAGCCCAAGCGATGTCTTACCGTTGCAGCTCTCATTAGCATCACCAAACAGCATCTTCGTATTCTCCATGAAGAACATCGGATTGGGTACATCGGCGTATCCACTCGCCATACCCCTCTTCATAATGACAACCTGCTTGCTCTTCCACGCGTGGAGCACCGGCATGCCCGCAATGGCACTACCAGGTTCCAGCGCGATGGGATTAACGGTGTCGTTTGCTCCGATAACAAGGGTGACATCTGTGTCCGGGAAGTCATCGTTGATCTCATCCATCTCGAGAACAATGTCGTAGGGAACGGATGCTTCAGCGAGGAGCACGTTGCACTGTCCTGGCATGCGACCTGCGACGGGATGAATGGCAAAGCGCACGTTGATGCCTTTCGCACGCAGGCTCTTGACAAAGTCGGCGAGTGCGTACTGCGCTTTCGACACGGCCATGCCGTAACCGACGACGATGATGACGTTTTCTGCGTTGACGAGGGCTTCGGCTGTTTCTTCGGATGTGGTCTTCGTGATTTCGCCCTCGACCTTGGTCTGGGATTGGACTGTGGGAGCTATACCGCCGAAGAGGACGTTGGTGAGGCTTCGGTTCATGGCAACGCACATGATATATGAGAGAATTGAGCCTGATACCCCGATGAGGGCACCTGCAGAGAAAGAGGTGTGAAGTCAGTATATGTCTCACATACATTTCGTACAGCCAGGACTTACCAACACTTGTTAGGAGTGGGTTATCCAGCATGAAACCCTCGGCTACTAATGCGAACCCGGAATATGCGTTGAGTACTGTGATAACAACTGGCATATCTGCCCCGCCAATGGCAGCAGTGGTCGTGTAGCCTTTGACAAAGGACAGAGCTGCGTTCCCAACGAGACATGCTGCGCCAATGAGAGGTGCGCCCGGTGCGTAGGTTAAGAAGGCACCCATGGTTGCTACGTTCGCCCCGAGCAACGTGCTGTTGATGAGATGCCGGCCAGGTAGCGCCAGAGGTTTCGAGCTCATCTTTGCGGCTAGCTTGAGGAAGGCAACAATCGATCCGGTGAAAGTGACACCACCGATGAGAACACCAAGGTAGGCGGAAACCATGTGGAGGGTTGAGATATCACCGGAGTGGCCCAGGACGCTGCCGATACTTGTGAGTACAGCAGCGAGGCCGACAACCGAATGCAGTGCCGCGACCGTCTGGGGCAGCGAGGTAGGCGTGATCCTCCGTCCGATCATTAGACCAGCAACAGTACCCACCGTAGCGAGACCAGCGAACTGGGTGAGAACATCAGACGAAAAGCCGACAGCAGCCAGGGATGCGAGAAAACCAGAGAAAACACCAAGTATGCCCAAGAAATTACCGCGACGAGCTGCACAGTGGTACGAAGTCAGTAAACGTCTCGCATGCACTTCGTACAGTCGTGACTTACCTGTTGTCTGCGACGCAAGTCCCGACAACGAGGTCACGCAGAGAACACTACTGACAAGGTAGCCTGCTTGGACCAGACCTGCCATGCCAGTGGAAGCTGCTGCGATGAAACCGCCTCCAAACAGAGCTGCGGGTACTGCATAAAGCCAGGGATACTCTTTGGGATCAGTAGGTCGTCTGAACATATCAAGCATACGTTTGGATATAACAAACCCGCCTGAGATGTTAACGAAAGCCAACAGAACCGACAAAGCTCCGAGGGTTTGTGGGATGGTCTCGGGCAAGTAGCCACCACCCATAGCGTACAAGCCGCCAACACCTATGATACCGGAGATGGCGTTTGTCACGCTCATCAGTGGAGAGTGCAAGGCAGGTGCAACGCCCCAGACCACTATAAGTTATTAGCATGAACAGTAGGATATCTTAGAACAGCCAGAGCGTGGTTCGAGAGATACATACTAGTAAGAAGTTAGCAAAATATTCTGAAAGCTATTCGTGGCGGCTACTTTACCCTCGGTATCCGATCAGACTGGCCAATGAAAATACGAAAGCGTTAGACATGAACAGGGGGCCCGTGAATTTACCTAGAGTTAGTGCAGCAGTCATCCCAGCTGTTACGCTAGCTACCTGTCGAGACTGCGTTTGCCAGGGTGTCAGGGCAACAGCGTTGGCAACTTGATCGGCCGGCGAAGGTGCGGGTTTGGCTTGAACTGGTGGAGGGGCTGGACGCGGAGCTGGTGGAAGGATCTTGCCATTGTATGTGACAATGGCTCCGCGAGTGACTTCGTCGGTGAGATCGACATCGTAGTACTTCTCCTTCTTGTCTTTTGGGGTGAGCGAAAGCAGAAACTTGGTGACGTTGTTGGAGTACAGAGTTGACGACTGGGTTGGTAGACGGGATGGAAGATCAGTGTATCCTGCACTCATGGTCAATGTCGGATCGTCCTAGAAAGCCACGAATACATACCTATAACAGAAACACCCTTGTAGTCCACCATTTTTCCAGGTTCAGTAGCTTCACAGTTACCACCAGCTTCAGCCGCTAGATCCACGATCACAGAACCGGGTTTCATCGCGCCGAGCATGGCCTTGGTGATAAGCTTCGGTGCGGGCTTGCCTGGGATTAGGGCAGTGGTAATGACGATATCAACCTCTCGGCACTGGTCATAGAATAGTTTCATCTCCGCCTCGATAAACTCCTTGGACATGACTTTGGCATAGCCACCAGCTCCGGAGCCGTCCTCGGCGATATCGACTTCAATAAATTCCGCACCTAGAGATTGGACCTGCTCACGTGCTGCAGATCTAGTGTCGAAACCACGAACAATGGCACCCATACGTCGAGCCTGGCGCCGACGTTAGTAAGACTGCGTGGATCTAGGGAAGTGCCGCACTTACTGTAGCAATGGCTGCAGATGTGGAAGTACGAAGTTAGTATATGTCTCACATGCACTTCGTACTGTCAGAACTTACCACTCAGACCCGCGACACCGGCACCGATTACGAGGACCTTGCAGGGAGGTATCTAGCAATGTTTAGCAAGGATCTGAATTGGACGAAGTGACGATCACCTTTCCAGCAGCAGTCACTTGACCGGTTAAGAAGCGACCAAAGGTATTGGAAGCTTCCAGGACGGCTTTGTAACCAGCGATGTTCGCCATTGACGACAGTGCATCGAAAACTTGCGCTCGTGAGATACGTGGGATCATGTCCATTGCGAATGCAGTGGCCTTGCGGGAAGCAATCCGATCAACGGCCGGCATGTTCTGCATCGGGTAGAGCATTGAGATGACGGTGGCGCCCTCCCGGATGGCATCCACTTCGCTGTCTTTTCCATCGATGCTAAGGGCCCGGACCTTGAGCAGGATATCACTCTCTGAGAAGACATTCCTGCGATCGACTGTCTGCGCGCCAGCTTGCTCAAACGCTTCATCCGTAAACTGCGCAGCACTGCCAGCTCCACGCTCGATGAGAATGCGCGAGAAGCCTTTCTTAAGCAAGAGTTTCACGTTCTGCAAAATAAGGTTATCAAGTAAGTATGTGTCTCAAAGACAGCGAATGCGAGAGGAGACTATACCTGTGGCGTAATCGCGACCCTTCGTTCGCCAGGATAGCTTTCCTTGGGTACTCCAATAGTGAGGTTGGAATAAGGACCTGCGGTGAACGGCGGGGTGCTAGGTAGCTCCTCGTCGTGCGGATCCGATGCCTGCCCGGATGCATACCGCGCGACAGCGGTAACCTGCGAGACATGGTGCTGCAGGGAAAGCGCGGGCGGGTGCGGGCGGCTAAGTCCCCGAAGGCTTGTTGTAGCCAAAGTATGTTTTGAAGAACGATCACCACGTTCCAGCAGAGGTGTTGCTTTCAGACCAGAGGTGACAGCACACTGCTTCAGCGTAGCAAGTAAGCTGCCCCGCTGCGGGCGAAGGGCCAGCGCCCTACGGCCAGTGAGACAGTTCAGAGAAGGACTCATGCTGTCTCGAATGAAAACGAGCAAATGGAGAAGCTGAAAACCCGCATCTGTTGGCGATTTCCAAAGTTGTTCCGAAAGAAGGCACGGCTAGCAGCTGAACGAAGGCCAGAATGCAGTGTGAGTGAGCACCACAAGTGCCACAGTTTGCGAGACATGGTGGTACAATAAGGCGGTACCTTTGGGCCGCGTTTCCCTTTCTCGTGTTTGTGTTCTGCCGAATTAAACACGACCGCGCAGCGCTTCCCCGCACTCCTCCACTCTGCCCTGCATGAACCCAGCCCAGGATGCACGAGTCCACGAGACATATTGTAATGCACTTCTCTCCTCTTCATGCGTCTGCGACGGTTTCAAAGCGAAAAATGGTGCGTCTTGGTTGCTTGACAATAAAGTTTACAATTCAGAACGTTACGGATCTTTGTTCAGAACGTTGTCTTCTCACGGAAGATGGGTGAAGGTTCCCCGCTCGTGCCAGGCGATCACGCGCTGTGGGGCACAGTCCCGACCGTTTGGTCTATCTTCCGTTCGAAGCGCGCTTGGTATCTTTGGTTCCGTCCACCAACGCATCCTGTTAGCACCTCGTTCAGGAAAACAAAAACATAACACCCTGAAGCTTGCGTTGACTTCAGATCATTCAATTTGCGTGTGTGCATCTCAACGTAAGCTGCAGACCTGTTCAGGCGAGCGACGCGCACACGTGGAAGGGTCTTCGAATGCACAGGGTTGACTGTTCGAGCTCCGCCGTCAAACTCGTCGTACGATCGATTGGGATCTTTTGAGCAAGCCCAGTAGATGAGTTGATTCGATCAGGACGATACTTCAATAAGCAGAAGAAGGCAAGTTCAAAGAGCACATATTGTTACATTATAACTACCAAGATGCTAGAATCATACTAAGGAGTGACTATGCGACGAGCTAATGCTCAATGTAAAGCCAAAGAGTTATTATTTACAGAAACGAAGAAGAGTATTAGTCATGATATCCACCGTCAACCATCACCATCTCGAATTTTGGTGCGCCCATGCGATGCAGACATAAGTCGTTGTTGTTGTCGGAAGAGCAGCGAGCGTTTACTCGTCGCGCTTGTTCTTGAAGTAAGACCAGCCACCCCAGTTGAAGCTGGCGTTGACATCGACGTCCCAGGTGAAGGACTTCTGGCAGCCCCACTTGGAGGTACCACCGACGCTGATGTCGAGGTTGGCCTGGGTGGCAAGGAACTTCTTGGTGAAGAGACGGCAGTGGGTACCGAAACCCTTGCCGTCCTTCTCGAGGTAAGCAGCCTGGAACTGGACGCAGCCACCCTTGTTCATGCCGAACATGGAGAGCCATGCGCCAATGATGCCGTGCTTGCGGTTGACCTCGTTCTGCTTCTGAGCGTAGGCAGCGCAGAGAGAAGGATCGAAAGGACCGGGGAAAGTAGTCTGACCCATGCAGTAGGGCTGCTGGTTGTGGAGCTTGTGGCCGCAAGATTGGGGCTTGCTGCAAGAAGGAGGAGTGGGAGGGTTGTAGGTACCCTTGTTGTAACCGTTGGAACCGACTAGAGGTAGAGGGACGAAGTCAGTATATGTCTCACATGCACTTCGGACAGCCAGAACTTACCTATCACGACCTCGAATCCATCCTGGCCCTGGCCGACGTTGGTAGCAGACTCCTTCTTGACATCCTGTCCCCAAAGAGTGCACTTGAAGCGAGTGACAGAGTCGGGCTTGTCGCAAGAGCACTGGCGCGGGTTCCACTTGGGGTCACGCTCGATGTACATGTTGAAACCAGTGCAGGTGGAGGTAGAGTCGCATTTGGCGGCGCAAGCAGCAGTGTCGTAGCTGGTAAGCTCGTAGTATCCGAGGTAACCGCTGCCCTCAACGGAAGCGCTGAGGTCGACGAAAGAGGAGGTGTAGCCAGATGGCGACTTAGCACTAGTAGCCATCTTGTGGTAGACCTCGTTGTTCTTGAAAGCATCGGCAGTGTCGGGGGTGGTAGGTGGGCCGTAGGCGTTGGGCTGAGCAGCACATGGGTCATCGGGGTTGATGAATCCGCAGTAGGTGCCGACCTCGATCTGAGTAGCACAAGCGGGATCGGCAGTGAACGCGAAGGTGTTGGTCCAGCTGACCGGGGTGCACGAAGATGGTGCAAGGTTGGTAGAGGATGGGTTCTCCGCAGGTGCGGCGGTGGGAGCAGGAGTAGGAGCCTTGGTAGGAGCGGGAGCAGGAGGGTTGTTCTGCTGGTTCCAGTTCCACCAGAAAGTAGGGTCGCGTGCCTCAAGCTGGGCACCAACGGTCCTCTTTGCCTGCTGAGCAGTGGCAGCGCCGGTAGCAGCAGCGGCGGCAACGTCCTGAGCCTTGGCCTGGTTGTAGGCCTGCTCACTGACGACGCCTGCCTTGGGGCCCTGAGCGAGGTTGTTGGCCATGGAATCGAATTGGTTGACATCGAATGCCTGAGGAGCAGGAGAAGCGGCCACGAGGGCAGCAGCCCCGAGGAAGAGAGAGTAACGCATATCGAAGGATCGAATAGAAGAGTAGCGAAAGTAGTGTAGGAGATTGTAGTAGTGAAGGACCGATGCTGATGAGCTGATGATGAGTTACTGCCCAGTGTGCCAGAGGGTCTTATATACACAAGAGGCACATAGTCATGCCCTGTCGACCTCGGTGGTTGACTACTGATTTGAGATCGATGTCATGGGTGGAGACGAAAACATGGCCGGTAAGTTCGACCTGTCTTCCTGAAGGAGTTGGCGGCAGTGCCTGGAAACAATAGTCCACCAAACTTTAGCCTAGCTCCGGGTGAACTGTCGTGGTCGCCAACGCCAGGAACGTGCAGCACGCATGCAGGTACCGAGGCCGCCGCCAATGAGAGCCCAATGGCAGGCTGAGTCTGGACCTGATAGATGCAAGTTTTATCAGCTCAGCTCGTCGCGAAATGATGAGGTAAAAGGCTTTGCTGTATCTCTAAAGGCCATGGTGTTGCGATGCGATGCTATACAAACCTTTAGGGCAGTACTACAGCAAAGATCGACACACCAGAAATGATGCCGCTGCAGGTATCGACGACCCGAGGCTTTGCATCACGGTCAAAGCGAATCGCTAAGCGAAAGCTTAGTTTATTTTTGATCCCGACGTCGTCCCGAAGGGTTCTAAAGGCCCACTTATCCGGTTAGCTCAGAGACTACTGTTGGACATATCAATAGTCCGCCTCCAGGGAAGCAGACTTGCGCGCGCAGAAGTCCCGATCAGCTCATCAGGGGTAGACTGTGTGTGTGAACGTTTCAGCGGTGTTGATCTTATCAGCCTTGCCTAAAGCGACTTCTTTGTTCGTTCCGTCGTTTACACCCGTTGGGGGATCCTCCGCGATGGATTTCCTCAGATCTTGTGCTAAGCATTGGTACTTGCATCGATTTGCACATGGATGGCACATTGCGAGTAAAGACGCGATCGCTCCGTGATAGCTGGGATGCCACCATTACTATGCTTCTCTGCCCCCGCGGCGATGCGAGGCACGTGAGCGCAGTCGGA
Source organism: Alternaria conjuncta (assembly GCF_024043145.1). Classification (NCBI taxonomy): domain Eukaryota; kingdom Fungi; phylum Ascomycota; class Dothideomycetes; order Pleosporales; family Pleosporaceae; genus Alternaria; species Alternaria conjuncta. Next base: position 1,849,083 of record NW_026250094.1, on the reverse strand, counting down.
ATCTGAGTTTCTTCGGTCAGGAGCTAGATTGCTGAGCTAGCCATCTTCATTCTCTGGAGATGTGACGATGTGGATGCTCGCGTAAAGATGCTGTCGATGGACGTCGCAGAGGTCATGCAGGGAGTCGCTGCGTACCGTGGGACTCTCAGGGGCCCGAATCCCCTACCCTCTCTTGGCTGGTGCCCGGCAGATCTCGCGTACCCGCTCGTACACCGGTGTATACGCTGCTCGGCCATCTTTCTGGGCCGAAGACCGGTTCTGACGGTATATGGCGAGTAACCTCATACTGGGTCCCTTGTCGTCTTAGCAGTCTGGTGTTGCGGCCTTGCTGTTCGTCTGCTTGATCAACACTCGTGATGGCGTTCGTGCGTCTCAACACTATCGATAGTTGCTAGACGGGAGTTGTTCCCAGGGTCACCCCACGATGCACTGCTGTGCGCTGGCGGGATAATCGACGATCTAGCACAACTGTTGCTAATCCTGTGGTGATGGACTCCAGGAGACAAGGAAAATCCGGTGTGGATCGCTCCGGAACACACGGAGTGGAGACTGCCTAAACGGCTCGGTCGATCTCGCTAGCGCCCTAAGGTTTGGCTAGGCCCTGGCATTGCTCAGCCTCACCACGCTTCTACTCCTACCGCGATTGAGCGTCAACGGCTGCCCTGTCACCATCTCCCAACTAAGTCCGTCTGCGTTCCTCAGCTGTCTTGCCAATGCTCTGGCCCCTCAGTGTCGTCTGTGGCTTGACGTCAGGCATGTCCCGCCATCTTGGCTTGCGCCTCCGCCACGACTTTGTCATCGAATATGTCGGATTAATCGCGGGGTACCAAACACATGCTCACAAATAACTCAGCGACTCATGCTGTAGGTCAGCTCACTTGTTCAGCTGGAACTAGGCTTCTGCAGAGTCTGAATCAAAAACGCCACCGCAAATAGACCAACTCACTCTCGGTATCGCGAATGCGAAACGTAAACAAGCCGAGCGCATGAGCCACTTGGGCCTCCTGAGCCACACCTCGGCCGGAGGCATCTCTATACGGTGTCGCTGCCGAGATCCGCCTAGCTCACTGATGACGGCGAAGGGGTTTCCTTCGGACTTAACAAACCGTAGCGCCCATTGCTCAGCGCAACAGCGAGGATGTACTCCCTCTCCCACGCGTAATGATCGACGCCCCGGAGCGCATTGTCGTCATCTGTTTGGTAGATGAGATCGCAGGATCTGGGTATTGGGTACATCCTAAAAACCACAAGCTCTCACATAGTGGGAGATTTCCTCGGGTTCCAGAGCTGGGCTGCGAAGGGTTGCCTCGTCGTCTCGTTCATTTCGTCTCAATACATGCGTAAGGGCTTGTTGCAGTTTCTGACTTCGATCGAGTGTGGCAAAGACAAAGCTTACCAACGAGGTAGCTGTGGAGTACACTACTATAACGATCCTCTCAGCTTGCGTATTTGGTGTTCCATGGAGACAACCGATTTGTTATCTGACCTTGAAAAGCTGGCACGTGGATGCATGACAGTGTTCGCATACAAGGCGGACCGTTCTCTTGATCACTCCGGGCACTTCCGTATCTCCTGGTGTGGCAGGCCTTCTTGCTATGATCTATGAAGAGCGTACTGCGAGCGACTACAGAGCTTCGTGGACGATCCAGACCCCCGGAATGTCTTTCTGTCTTGTGCGGATGAGCCAATTGATCAGCACGGCGTGGAATTGTCTTCGCGAGACTCTACCAAACACATGAGCTGAACACAACGGCAGCATCAACAAGTCTTGTGATTCCGTATATCGAATTATCCGGAGGCGAGAACGTTGCCTGAACCGAGATTTGAGGCGAACAGAACCCCCCGACGGATCGATTAATGTACATCCATATGCGAGGAAATTGAGACAAGTCAAAACGAGTGGAGATGGTTTTACTCTACTTGTCTATACATTCCTTCTTGAAGCCGCAAGCTTAGATCACCGTATGGCTGATGATCCCGGGTAAACCCTGCATATTGATCGGAAGAGACGAGCGAGGATTTACCAGATCGCATATTACCCAATTAAGCGACCCGTTTACCGAGCAAACATATTGCGCGTTAAATTACGGAGTACCAGTCGAGACCAAGCTCTGTAAGCACAATACCCCAGAAATTTGGGAGCTGGATATGGCTATACTATCCGAGCTCGTCGGTTTGGCTGCCGGCCACGCATCACCTGATCTCCAACTCCACCCCAGGTGGGGCGATATTGCCTCACCGATGCTGGAGACTATTTTAAGCGCGTCAATCCGCGGCAGAGCACTATCATGCAAGTCCAGAGCCTCGCTGCACGCAACATGGCAATCAAAGACCCATCCAAGCTTTTCGTATTCTCACTATAATGCTTTTTTGTCCTCTTGGATCATGGTGCCACGCCACCACCGAAAGGCCGCCGAGTGCAACAGACCTCTGACTGCAACGCAGATCACTGCCTTTGTAACTTGCTGGCCTCCATTCATCTTCAGTTGCTCTTGGTCATACTCTCGTATTCATCATATCGTCTAGGTCCCGATTTCGGCGGCACCAGATCATTCAATTTAAGAAGCAGCTCAACCACCCTGGCTCAGTGTTTAGATACCGTTGTCTTAATACCGAACTACTCCTCCCGAAGCTAAATTTGGTAACTGGACTAGCTCTTTCGAGGGCACATTGTCTCCAGACTACCGCAACAGCCATGTCGGAACAAAGTCGAGGCGGCATAGCGAGGCACTGCACGGCATGATGGTCTAAAACCGTGAAAAGATGTGGTGTATAAAGCATGTCTCCATGCCTTCTTGTTGAAACCCATCGCAGATCTACAGCCTTCACTACCAACACTCACTTCAACGCCCACCACCACCACCACCAACGGTCTTTGTCTCCGCACGAGCAAACATGCACGCCAAAATCGCTGCTCTCCTCCTCCCGGTCCTCGCCGCGGCCAACCCTCTGCCCCAGACTACTTCTGAGGATGCTCCTCCCGCAGAGCAGATCACTATCGTTGACACGTCATACTCTGGTAACGGATGTCCTCAAGGCTCCGTATCCACCAGTACCTCGACGGACAAGACTGTGAGTATCATCCCAACACTCCCATGCTGGGCTTAGGGGACGGATGTAGTCTTACTTCCGCGATCCATGGCACTACATACCCCCAAAGGACTGGAGAGTCGGCATGGTAAGAAAATCAGCTCACACTACAACCAGGTCATCACTTATGGATTCGATCAATTCCAGACCTACATCGGTCCTGGTACCGTACCAGCAGGTGAGGCTAAACCCATATCCCTCCCAACAAACAACATATTAACACCCTTCCTCTAGACCGCAGCAAGAACTGCCAGCTCCACCTGAACTTGAAGTACCCCGGCGGCTTCCAGTACGCCGTCGTAGACGCCACCTACCACGGCTGGGCGCGTCTCGACGAAGGCGTAACCGGCAGCTTCATCACGACCTACTACTTCTCGCAAGACGCTGGCAAGACGCAAACCACGCGCATGTCAGCCGTAGGCGGCGGCGCCCTCCTGACCGGCCAAGTCTACACCAAGCAAGACAGCGTTGAGACTACCGCCACCATCTGGTCGCCGTGTGGCCAGAACGGAATTCTCAACATCAACAACAGGATTTCGCTTACGAACAAGAAGTCTGATCAGGCGGGTGAGATGAGCAATGATGATGCTACTGTTGCTTTTACCCAGCAGCTTCATGTTGCGTGGAGGAAGTGCACACCGACTGGATCGGGTGGCGGAAGTGGTAGCGTTATTGGCATTGGAAACCCCAGCGCGGATATCGACTTTGAGTAGAACGTGGGTTGGAGTGAGTGATGAGGTAGTGGGTGGTGGAGTGGAGGTGATTAGGAAGGACAATGATAAGGTTGGACTTGTAAATAGTCGGTTGCGGTGTTTCTGTTTAGTCACGAATGTCAAAGTAGTTGCTTTCTGGAAAGGCCACTCGGTGACGTGATTCAGAAGACTTTCGTCTGCCCCTCAATATTGCAGTCGTCGCAGAAGTGTGAGATTGCTGGTGCCGTCAATACTTCATTTTCTGACAGGACCTGACTGGATGGGCGCATACGACTTTCGAGGTTCAGAGTTATGAGAGATTGATTATCGTGCCTTCTTTACCTCCAACTGAGGCGTGCACACAAAGCTAATGATATCATGCATCTGAAACGAAGAAAGACAGCAAAGTTTCCCTCATCGAGCCTGCAAAATCCTGCAGCCCGATTGACACCCAGCCCAGGCCTCAGTCCAACACCAACCTCGTAGTCTAACGATATGGTCGTTCCACATGCAACCAAAACACTTGCTTCCCCATAACTCATCACGATGCCCAAAAGAAACCCTTTAGTCGTACAAGATGCCACCCAACATAAGACCGAAACATAGCACTACCGCGAGATGCGCCGATCCTGAATGGAACGCAGAACCTCGAGCCAACCACCATCGTCAACATCGCCGTCCCCTATGTATGCGACAAAGGTATCAGGAAACTGAAGAAGATCAATAGGTTGCCACTAGATACTTACCATTGTATGCAGCCATGCTTGACGAAGATCCACCCCCATTAACCACAATTGGGTTGCTATCGACAACATGCACTGCCAAGCCGTTGCCTGCAGACGTGACTGGTGGGTCGGTAGCAGAGCTACGAATCCGGATGAGCGTGATCCGTATCCGATAGGTACCAGCCTGGCGAATGACGAGCTCGGGAAAGCGCATGTAGCCTACGCCATGAGGGTCGGCCATGTCCATGGAGGCAATCGATCCGTCTGCTTCATCATCGTTGAACGGGTGAATAGAATCGAAGACACGCCCAGTGAGCAGCGCATTGAGAGCATTCGTGTCCACAGATGCTGGAGTGTTTGGACCAGGTACCAGGGCGGCGACAGCAACCAGATTAGTCGAGTCCGCAACCGCTTCATCTGTGTCCGCGTTGGTGGTTCGTAATCGCACGACGATGGATCCAGGCAAAGTCTGACCAACCCGAGCAGTTCGTGGTGGCTGCACCACGATGTCCATGGCGTACCGGATCTCTTCCGGAGACAGGGAATGCTGGTCTGACCTTGATCTTCCTGAAGTGCGGGCGTTTCCGGAGTGATGTCTTGAACGAACGGACCTGCTTCCTAGCGCCCTTGGTCTTGCGACGTCAGCCATCGAGGATGTGGCGTTGGCTAGCTGATGATCAGTCTCGCCGTTGAGTAATCCCGCGATACGAGCGGAGCGCCTTAGTGACGCGTGGCTTCGGCTGTTTCCGACGGTGTTGTGTCGCGAAGTAGTTCTGGAATTGGATGCTGATGGAGGGTTTGACGTATCTCGCCGAGAAGATGCGCCGCGGGTGGGATGTTGGTTTCTACCTCGTCCACGTCGTGGGCCCCTTCGCATCTGAAGAAGGCTGAACCTGTTTCTCTTAGTAAAGTTTCATTAAAGACTGTGAGTCAGACAGATGATAGCTCTGCTGCTATGTTGTGGAGTGCTGTCTTTTGTTGTTGAGGCGGCCGGGAAATGATGTGGGAAAAGCAAGGAAAGTAACAAATTGTTGGTGTCCAAGCTGACTGAAAAGACTGTGAAGAGACTCCAGCATATGACGAGGCCTTATATCAACGATACGCGGTGTTGGATAGTAAAGATATAGGAAATGAAGTCAAGCCACGAGTCAGACCTCTCATCTAAACTCGCTTGGTGAACATGGGGCCGCCCCTCCATTAGGATGACGATGGATCGTTCGGTGCAGTTGAACCCAATACTAGGGCCCTTTAATCTCATAGCCGCCTAGCAGAGAGCAAAAGTGCAGCAGCAAGCGATATTTCGACGGATATAGGCAGAGGTTGAGGTTTGGAAGTCGCTCGCCAGCCCGCTTAGGCCCCCGGTACTGCCCCACATCCCGGCGGCCCTCCAGTGGAGAGACTGCCCTTTGCGCCTGCCTCTGCGCTGTTAATGCAGCGATGCGGCTAAAAGGCGGGCAGCTATCCATGCGCGGAGGTCGGAGAGACGCGTACAGCAGCGGACAACGGACGGCCAGAGAAGGAAAAGACAGCGCGGAGTGTGTGGTAGAGATGCAGCAGATGGTGTTGCAGGGAAATTGACGAATGTGATGCGTCACAGGAACCCGGCCGGCCATGTGGCAACAGGGATGTAGGATAAGGACAGGATGAACGAGCAACCAAGCGAAATGAACTGCTCACCTTCTGCCCTGTCACTCCCGCCCGCCTGTTCCTGAGCGTGTGCGGGATATTATTTCGCCGGTCGCTGGTGGCGTGGTACGATGACGCTGCACTTCTTGCTGTGCGAGTCGTGCCTGGCGTGACTTGACAAGGTGATGCCAACAGCGGCTGTGCCTCTATCTCACTGTTGCAGCGTCGATATCGGCTGGGCAGGGGCTTCTTTGGGGCCTCTAGAAGGCGCCGGCTTTGTCAGAGTCCTGGGACGTTCTATGCTGCTGCTGTATATTAGCCATGCTTTGCCCACACAGCCAGACATGTCTTTTCTCATCCAACACCATTGCTGCTTTGCATTGACGACAGAACCGCCAATGGGGCGCCATTTTTCCAGGACCACACCCTCTGCAATCAATGGAGCACTTCCGACGTACCTCTCCTTGGCTGCCGTGTTCGACGTCAAGCACTATTCTATGCACACGGCTGGAGACAAGCCTGGAAGCGGCGTCGGGACGTCGTGGACCGTCGTCGATGGCGGAGGAGATGAAGATTGTCTCACTTGATGAAGGAGTCTGAAGCCAATGCCTTGGAGTGCTGGGCGGCAGTCTGCTTCCTGTAGTCAACCGACCAGCTCAGAGACGGTGAGTACGCCGTCTTATACAGACTCCTCGGACTGCCAGCATTTAGAAGACTTTTACCTGTTGCAGTGGGCTGCAGGTCTCTCGTGGCTTGCCGCCCTGCGCTATTGGTCTGAGCTGAGTGTCGCCCAGTTCCAAAACGCGTCCACCTGCTTCCATCTTTTCTAGCATGGTGATTGACGCCGCCCCTGTGCGTGTTGCGCATCGGCTTAGCGTTGCCGCCAGCATCATGTCGCCCATGGAGCTCTGGAGTATGGCGTTCTTGATGTGCATCTCCCAGCCAGTAGCGCCGGTCCGCCCTACGGCTAGCATCGCACGATTGCCGATCCGAGGCACGACCACGGACCAACGTCATGGTGTAGCTGCGTGGCCTCTGCCAGACCACCAATTACCGGCCCATCGCCCTGGTATAAGCCTGCGTGACACGCGCCGCTGTACTTTGCGGCATCGCCATCAGCTTGGCGAAAAAAAGACAAGTTCTTACCTCAGGCCTCAGCAAGGACATTGTCCGTGCGCGCCTGCCCTTTTGGCAGCCACCTCCAGCTACCATGAACATCACTTCCGCAAACCCCTCTCGAAGAATTCGATGCAGCTCTCGGTGCCATTACCAACGTGCTCCGAAGTTCTCCGCAAGTCAATGCGTGCCAGGATAGCAATACTCGGAAGCTGACCCTCGTATTACGAACGGCTACGTGCAGCTCTCACATGGCATCTTAGACATCTGTCAGCTTCATGGAGAGCTGTTTACCCAGCTTTACCGGATCGTGTAACACGCCCTACCTCGATTTTGCCGTCCTCCCGGTCTGTCTTCCGAACGTTGTTACGCAAACCGGTTCTGCAGGGTTCCAAAAGGAATTTGCCGCATCCCCATCATGTGTGGCCTTGTGTACAAGATCTGCTCACACGAGATTTTCATCACGGCCGATATTTGGCTTCGAGTTAACACTATATTTGTCACTCGTATATTCTTGAGCTCTGGATCATCGATAACTTCGAGACATCTTACTTCTTGAGACCCTGGTCTGTGGTCTAGCATTCCCTCCAGGCTTTGAGGTTTTCCAGCACGACCGGTCGTTTGACAGGGCGCCCCTGTCCCTCACCTCGTCCCGCCTCCTAGTGGCCGCATTCGATTTGCGCAACATGCGCGAGAGCTTGGGTAGGAAGGACGGCAAGGACTGCTCACTTTAGCGCCGTATGCGGTCTACTAAAGACTTGATTTGTCGAACCGTGGAGGCTGAAAATGATGTGGTGCTTTCGCGGAAGCGGATTACAGCGACCGCAACCAGCTGACTGGACAGGCTCTTTCTTATCACGAGATCCGACAATCTGGGACCTACTCGTCAACCTGACCGCTAGATGCAAAACCTCGCCGAAGTTTTGTCCAGGTCCCACTTCATCAACCCTCTTTCAGACGCTTGCGCTTCCTTTACTCCATTTCGCTATTACAAAGCTACACGTCCATAACAGCCACTTATCGATTACCTTGTTGACCAATCGATCGCTGCGTCCGCATCATGCGTATAGCTCAATGCATAGTCCTTCTCTCACGACTGAAGTTCATGGCTATCGAGCAGCTCATCAGCAATTTTTTCTCGAAGCTACCTCATCAGAAGCGATACTCGGGATGTGCTACTCATCTCTATCATCGACTCCGTCGACCCCGACGCATGCGTGATCAAATCATAGCCATGTGAAATGATCGCATGGCGTACCGCTCCCTTCCCGAGGAAAAGCAAACATGGAACTTCCACATCGGGATGTTCGTCTCAGATGACTTCCAGATTACACGATTCCATCTGCATCAGATCTGTCTGCAAACCCAGGCATTCCGTTGACCATACAGTTGGGAGCGCCCCGAAGCCACTTCAGAGTCGCCTGGATCCCCATGCGAGTATGTCTCAAAACATCCAGAGGTGCGGAGATTAAATTCCTGTACGACGTTGCGCACATCGCCGCTCTTCCAGGTACACTGCGACCCTGCGCATGCAAGAATAGATTCTGGGTTCGAGATCGTACAGGCTCATGGAAGTTCTAGCGCCTTCAGAATCTGCCACCGGCTTTTTACATAGGCAATGAGCAGAGATTGCGAACCACGCCCACACAGCAGCCAATTCCACTGTCCGCGGACGAGGCCCTAGTAGCCAGTTCCTTTGGATCTACCCAAACAGCTACACGGGATCAGCTGCTAGCATGAGCGACGTCAGACTGTGAGAAGACCGCACCCATATCTTCACGCTGGTGTGTGTTCATACAATCGAAACACATCGCCTCATTCAGTCAAGGTCAAGGCGGGCTCCAGAGATCTCGAATCAAAGGCACTTGAGCCCGGGCCTCATCACTCCATCCGGCATACTACCTTCCAGACCCTGCCGGCGCATCATGCGTAACTGTGGACGAAAGCTCGCATCACTCAAGCGCTCCTGCAGCCTGCCGGGTTTGACGTCTGCAGGAAGTTTTGACATCAAGTAGTCAGTACGTCCTCAATCTCAGCCGCTTCAGACTGCGCGTTCATCGATCTTGTAGAGAAGCTTTAACATGCCGCTAATTAGGCAGAATCTATCTATCAACTCTACTGCAAACAGCTATTTGGTCACGCTGGCAAGCACCAAGGCTGTTGATGTTGCAGGTATCGAACAAGGCAACATCTTTGGAATCGCGACTCAAGAGAACGCCTCAGGTGGATACAGCACCCACGACCCCATGCGACTACCCGAATTTCTTCTTTGCATCAAAACGTGTAGGAACATCTATTGAGAGGCGTTTGACGGCTTATGGGTACCACGTAAGACGTGAGATCGCGGTACGCGACACAAAACTCCGACTCTACGGGTCCATCTACGTCAGTGAAAGCGCTAGTCATAGCTTGGTAAGACCAAGGGCGCGCGTGCTAGGTACTACAGTGCAAGACGGGGCTTCTCGTTGATATTTGTCTCTGCAGCTACTGCCACAGTTTTCATCGTCCTCTTCTTAGTGCGCATCCAGCGGTCGGAGTCAGCATCGACGCGTGCGTCCACGGGAGCGAGTTTTACATTCTGTGGTGTTTGATGATACGCCAAGGAGTAGGAGTCGCAATGACTTGCTGTTGAATTCTGGGATCGGAAGCGAAGAACTGGTCCGTCCCAATCAACGTGTCCGTTCAACGTTTTAATGCGCTCTTCACGATACTTACAGCTATGTCGTGAGTCGATTATATTCATGTGTAGAACAGTTAATACAATAGCACGACAAGTATACGGCTGTATAAACATTGCGACGCGCAAGCAATTTTCACGACACTGCAACAAATTTGAGGTGTGAATCGATTTTACAGGGCAGAAAACGGCTCCTTCTCGGGGCCACTGGCTGCTTGCGTCATGCGGCAGTCGCGTGGTTCTGTTTGGGACCTGCCTTTAACCAGCGGATGGCAAGGGCCGCCCCTTCACCTCGCCTTTCACGTACCTCCCAGAACATGAGGTGAAAGCTCTCGGTGTAAGTGGCGTAGGCTATCGCAAACTTTTTCTTTTGTTTGTTCTTTTGGCACTTACCTACGTCACTGCTACAACCTGCCACACGATTGACCTCCATCAACATGTTCCAGCGGTGCGCGCGATTCGTCGGCTTTCGCAATGCCATCGTCTTTACGGCTGGCTTGGGCGTCCTGCTTCTCTGTAATAGCGTCTTGTTGCTCTGGCAATTCCGCTCGCCTTCACTACCTGCGCATCGCGACAAGCTGATCCATCATGGTCCAAGCACGCAGCAAATGCACCCCATCGACGAGCTCATGGTAGACGCGCAACGCAAATTTGAAGAGCTCATCTCAGAACGAACATACGACCTAAATTCGGCAGCTGAAGCATACCGACAAAGGCGCGGTCGTAATCCACCACCTTACTTTGACGCCTGGTTTGAGTATGCGCAAAAACACGATGCGGTCATTGTCGAAGGACTGTTCGACCAGATCTACCGTGATCTAAGACCTTTCTGGGGTGTGTCTGCAAAGAGTATGCGTGGCTTTGCACAACACTATGAACATCGCATCTCCGTAAGAAACGGAACCGCCACCAGGACGGAAAACCAGGGTCCAGGCACGCCGACGGACCGTATGTTCGCGTGGTGGGACATGGTCAGGCGCATGGAAGGCTTGCTACCTGATCTCGATATCGCCGTCAACTTTATGGATGAGAGTCGAGTTATCGTACCGTGGGAGGAGATGAGCAATTACACCGAGACTGAGACCCTGACGAGGAAAATACTGCCCGGTGACGAGACCATCTCTGAGTACGGCAGCTTCCAAGCCTTGGATGAGACGTCCGGAGAGCCGCCTCAGGTGAACTGGATGGGACCGGGCGAGCCATATTGGGAGTTGGCGCGGAAAGCATGTCCACCCGATTCACCTGGCCGGAACCAAGTCGCCGCCACGAACCTTGCTGGACCTCCTCCTTTTCCTCGGGGCTATCCAGAGCACTCGTATAAAGGCTACGTGCAGAACTGGGACTTGGTGAGAGATGCTTGTCAACAAAAGCATCTACAAGAGTCCCATGGAACATTCATCGAACCGGTTTCGATATCAACGACTCACGCTCTAGTGCCCATCTTCGGTGAAACGAAGTTGCAGCAAAATTCGGATATCCTCATTCCTCCCGCTGCCTATCTCTCTGAGGCGTTTGCAGGCGGTGACTACTCAGGCACAAATCCCGATGGCAAGAATTGGTCGGAGAAAACAGCAGGCGCTGTGTGGCGGGGTGTCGCCAGTGGAGGTCGTAACAAGGCAGAGAACTGGACGCGCTTCCATCGGCACCGCTTCGTTTCCATGTTGAATGGGACATATGTGCACAACCTTGAGATGGACTCAAAGGCAGCGGAAGGAGGCCAAACATACAGCCCGCAGTCATACACGACGTATCATCTAGAAGCGACGAGACACATGAACATGGGTACTTGGCTGGACCGGATTGCGAATGTCGGCTTCACGGACCTTTTGTGCTTCCCACAGTCTGGCAAGCGGACTTGCGACTACAACGAGCAGTGGTTCGGGACTGTAAAAAAGGTCCCCATGTCCAAACAGTTCGACTACAAGCTCCTCCCTGATATCGATGGCAATTCCTTCTCTGGGCGCTATCTCTCCTTCCTACGTTCGACGTCCGTCCCTATCAAGGCGACGATCTACTCCGAATGGCACGACGACCGACTAGTACCATGGCTGCACTTTGTGCCAATGGACAACTCGTTTGTCGACATGCACGCTATTTTGGACTATTTCCTAGGCACTGGAGATGATCATGTGGCGGTGTCGTATGGTGCCCACGACAAAGCAGCGGAGAAGATCGCATTCAGCGGCCAGGAGTGGGCAAATCAGGTCTTGCGCCGCGAGGACATGGATCTTTACACTCTGCGGTTATTGCTCGAATACGCCAGGCTTTGCGACGATAACAGAGAGCAGCTGGGCTTCGCTGGACACGTAACCAAAGGCAGCTCAGGAGACAAAGCATGAGAGGGCAACAAGAGACGCGAGCCTGTCGTTGGGTGGAAGTACACATGACATGTGAGCCCGACTCGTCCTTCTGCATTGACGGGCCTGCATCTGACTCGACCTGTATACGAGCCATGCATGGCGCATGTAGTACCTGGCTGGCCGCGGCGACGCGCAGGAACATCAGCACGCATATGTGCCGCCCTGTAGGTTATGCGCATGTCAGAATCTGGAGGCACAAGATCCGAATCGTGCGAGGCGTGCGTATACGAGCCTCATGTCGACGCCGTGGCACCTTTGTTGCGCGAAATCGGCGATGGCACAGATTGGTCTGGACTTTCGAGGCACTTAGATTTTGTAATTAGAGCTTTTTCTTGGATGAGCTGACTCGAGGTGATGCTATGTGATAGTGAGTGATGACTACGGTGGCTGCGACGATGGCATGCTGGGGGCTCAGGCCATGTTCAGCCTCACGTCGGAGCCCCTCCTAAATTTTATACTAGCGCGATTGCTCGCATCTCTCGCGAACCATTGACGCATCGCAGCTACCCCACATCTGGCATGCAGCAAAGCCTGGCAAATATTTGTCGCGCCAGACTTTTTCCCTCTAGCAACGCTTGTTTGACGAGGCCGCTGGCGACTCGCTCCTTCCCTTTGACTCAGAGACGCAGCCGTAGTCCAGTCATACTGACACAGCCTGCCCTTAAGCCCACCACCCCGCGCGCGTCCACCCTCCACACACTCTCCTCCCCGCTGCGACCGCACACACGTCCGCGACACTATCTACACAACCAGCCCATCCCACACGGGCACAACAGTCCCAGAGTCGCAGCTGCCTCGACACTACTGCGAGACTACTTCCAGTTCGACGCTACTTCCCTCAATCCCCTCCGGAACCTCGACGCGTCGGCGCGCCCACCAGTCAGCATGGAGGACCTCACCAACACACTCGCCACGCTCGGCCTCGACAAGGTCCCGCAACAGCCCAACACATATCCCGCCCTCAACCCCTTCGACATCTACCGGAGCCACATCACCGAGCTGCTCTCGTCCGTGTCAGGCGTAGACAAGCAAATAATATACCCCACGTTAGCATGGACGGCAAAGCCAGAGCATGGAGACTTGCAATTGGCCGTGCCCGCGCTCCGCCAGAAGAAGAAGGACATGAAGGCCTTCGCACAGGAGCTGGCAGACGCCTTCCCCGAGTCGCCGCTGGTTAAGAAGCCAATTGTCACAAACACATCCATTGGCTTCTTCTTCAAGCCAGAGACGCTCACCTCGCTCGTCCTGCCCATGGTTCTGAAGTCCAAGGAGGCATATGGTTTCAACAAGAACCTCGGTCTCAAGAACCCGCTCGACCCCTCCTCCGGCGCGAAGAAGATGATTGTCGAGTTCAGTTCACCCAACATCGCGAAGCCCTTCCACGCTGGTCACTTGCGAAGCACAATCATCGGTGGATTCCTCGCGAACCTATACGAGGGCGCTGGCTGGGACGTCGTTCGCATGAACTACCTCGGAGACTGGGGAAAGCAATACGGTGTATTGGCTATTGGGTTCGATCTCTACGGCAACGAGGAGGAACTCGTCAAGAACCCCATTGGACACTTGTATGACATCTACGTCAGGGTCAGCAATGTACAACACGAAGAGGCGGAGAAGATGAAGGCTCTCAAGGCTGAAGCTGCGAAGCTTAAGGAAGAGGGCAAGGATGCGTCGGAACAGGAGGCCGAGGTCAAGAAGATCGAAGCTGAGGGTATCGACGAGCAGGCTAGGAAATATTTCAAGGGCATGGTAGATGGCGAGCCTAAGGCGCTCGGCATTTGGAAGCGCTTCAGGGTGAGTAGACCGATCACAAAGGGTAGAGTATCAATACTGACCTGCGCAGGACCTGTCCATCGAGAAGTACAAGCAGACATACGCCCGGCTAAACATTCACTACGACGACTACAGCGGAGAGTCCCAAGTCAAGGACGAGAGCATGGATCTTGCTGCTAAGATCATGTGGGAGAAGAAGGTCTGCGAGGACTCAGAGGGCGCTGTCATTGTCGACCTCACAAAGCATTCCAAGAAACTGGGCAAGGCCGTCGTGAAGAAGAAGGACGGTACTTCGTTGTACCTGACCCGAGACATTGGCGCTGCGATCGAGCGTGTCGAGAAGTACCACTTTGAGTATGCTAGCTCATTCCTACAATTCCCCACGCCTTACTAACTGCGTCACAGCCGTATGATCTACGTCGTCGCATCACAACAAGACCTGCACTTGGCCCAACTCTTCAAGATCGAAGAGCTCATGGGCAGGAAAGACATCTCAGACAAGTGCCAACACATCAACTTCGGCATGGTCCTTGGTATGACCTCCTTCCCATCTCTTATACTCCGTCCAGGTCACTAACAACAACAGGTATGTCGACCCGAAAAGGCACAGCCAAATTCCTCGACGACATCCTCCGCGACGTCGGCGACAAGATGCACGAAGTAATGAAGACAAACGAAACAAAATACGCCCAAGTCAAAGACCCAGAGCAAACCGCCGACACACTGGGCATCTCCGCCGTCATGGTGCAAGACATGAAGGGCAAGCGCATCAACAACTACACCTTCGACATGGACCGCATGTGCTCCTTCGAAGGCGACACAGGCCCATACCTGCAATACGCACACGCCCGTCTCTGCTCCATATACCGCAAAGCCTGCGACGCGGACCCCAGTCTCGCTGAACTCGATCTCACATCCGCTGACTTGAGCCTGCTGAAGGAAGACAAGGCTGTTGAGCTGGTCCGCCAGTTGGCGTCGTGGCCAGACACTTTCCTCAACACGCTCAAGACACAGGAACCCACTACTGTGCTTACGTACTTGTTTAAGATGGCACATGCGCTCAGTAGTAGTTACGACCACTTGCAGGTTGTGGGCTCAGAGAAGAACGTTATGATTGCTAGGTTGGCGCTGTATGTTGCTGCTAGGCAGGTCTTGTACAATGGTATGAGGGTGCTTGGACTCAGCCCTGTCGAAAGGATGTAGAACTTTGTACAGAAAGAAGCTGCCATTATTGCATGGACACGAGAAATGAGACATGAGACTTTGTTCGAATCACAAGTCGGGGCACAATAGCATCGCAAAGCATAGTGATGTAGCGCAGTTCAAAGAGCACAGCGAGATCGGATGGAAGTTTGATCGATTGCTTGTTGTTACATAAAATGGATTTTCTAGCTAGTAATTACCAACTTGTATACTATGTAACATGAGGATATGTTGACAGTCTGCCGACCAAGAGTGTGAGACAACAAACTGGACCAGCTGTCCAACTTGAAACGCCATCCGGTATCTTGTAATGTTCCCTCTATACACTGCCGGCGGGATATGTACAGTACAATACAGTCCGTCTCAGTGCTGGAGTTGAGAGGTTGTCTATTTGAGTGGAGTTTATGTATGGTTATATGTTCATGATATGTCGTGAAGGTGAGGGGGTTGGGAACGAGTCGTGATCGGGTGGTGTCAGATTGGAAACAACCAACGATTCAATGACGCCGGGGAAGTGCTGGGAAACAATGCTGGAAAACGACGCTAGAACGCTGCAAACAAAACGGAACAGTGTGCCTTAAGGGAGGGTTGCTGAGTATGCTCGGTAAGGTGTCAGGCCGTGGGCGAGGGAGAGCGCGATTGATCGAATGCGCTAGCCCCCTGTCATCTCGAAGATACGTTTGACACCGCGCCTAGACACCCGAGCAACAGCTGCAACGACTCCGACCATGAAGGCAGCACGGAAAGACAGTACAAGAAGACTTAATGCAAGAACACAGACGGCCCACCCCGTCTCGTCCGGTTGCTAGATGCCATTGGCAACAGGCGGTCCTCCCACCCGAGGGTCCCCAGGAGGCAAACCTGGGACTTTATGCGGGTGTGGATGCGGAGGATGCGGGTGGTGCTGGCAACCATGTGGACAAGTAGCTATCGGTTCGTCGTAATCGTCGTCGTAGTACTCGTCCTGTGGATCCAGCGACCCTTCATCGTCGCGTCGGTCGTAGCCGCCAGGCGGAGGGTTTTGGTTGTGCTGAGCGTTGTTGGCATTGTTCTGTGCCTTCTTGCCCGCCTTCTTGCCCTTGCGTCCCTTCATCCTGGCCTTCTCCAACAGCCGCCGCTTCTCTGCCAGACGTTTGCGCTCCTTCCTGTCCTTGATCTCATACTGCCGGATCAAAGCCATGGGAGGATGGCCAAATATGTCCTCGTACTCGCAGAATTCGCATATCCACGGCTGACTTGGCGGGTTGTGGAAGTTGGCGTACTCTTGCTGAATGCGACGCTTGCGGGCAGCATACTCGTACAGCTTTGAGGCGCTACGTCGTGGCTTTCGAGGCGGCGGTGCCTGTTGCGGTGGTGGAGGTCCGGTCGGACGTCGTGCAGTCCCATTGGGCAGGGGCGGTGGGGGGTATGCACCTGCTCCGTTCATGTTGGGGCTGGTCTGAGTGCCCTGGGTAGACACCATGGGCGCATCGGGGCGCACGGGGGGCCGTGAGCGGGTGGCTTGGGGGTGGGGTGAAGGAGAGGCAGCGGCATTGGGGTATGCGCCAGGCGGTTGGGGGTACTGGCCGTTTTCCTGGCCCGGCCAGACCATCTTGTTGGCCGAGTCGGAGCCGCAGGTGAAAGTGAATTGCGTCTTGCTGGCAGTATGCTTGGCGGCTTCCTGCTGCAGAAGGCTCACGTTTTCGTTGCCCGGGGGTGGCGGGGTCGCGTTTGCGTTGGCAATGGCAGTGGAGATGATGCCGCTTTGCTCCGGAGGTCCTAGAAAACAAATCGTTAGCGCACGGACTCTTTTAGTAGTAAAGACGTATCAATTCCCGAGGTGACACCGTACGTTTGCTGTTCCCTTTGGCGTTGGCGAGATTGGTCGAACTAGCCAACACGCGCCTTTCTGACCGTCCCGAGCCAGATCGGCCGAAACGCCCTCTGCCTGCGCCTGAGATGCCGGTTCCAGAACTTGTCGCGTGTTGGGGTGTCGAGGGCGCCGAGCCGTAGTAACGCGCGATGCCGTCCCCGTCGTCCATGGCGCCTGCCTCGTGAACTGGTGCAACACCCATGCCAGTCAGATCCGCGGAGAGGCTCGCGTGGTGTGACCCGTTGCTACCCATGTTGGGGATTTTGCGCTTCTTCTTGTTGTTCGTGTTCTCGAATGACTCGTAGCCATCGACCGAAGACGCAGGCGAACCTGGTTTGCGATAGGCACCAGTCGCACCCGCTGCCGGCTTGCCTGACGCTTGTCTACTGTACTGATAGCTCGGGGACGACGGCAGCGGTCCGTTTCGGTCGTCCTCTTCCTCCTCGCTCTCGACCTCGGAATGGGTATGGCCACAATGACAGGCGTGGTGGTCATTAGCCCCAGTCCTGTGAGGTCTGACGCGCTCATCGGCCGTGTATGGCGGGTAGTTGAAGAGCGGCCCGGTAGAAGGCGGGTTGTGCGGGTACACGATCGTCTCGGCCTGCTCGGGGGACAAGCGAGCGCGTAGAGAACGGGCGGGCAGAGGGCGAATGGGCCGGTCGGGGTACATGGAGGATGATGTGTCGGGCGAGGAGCGCAGCGGCGAAGAGCGGTTCCACTCGTAGCCTGCGAAGGGGAGAAGCGATGTCAGATATCTGGAGAGACCGGGGAGGAGGCTCAGACGAGGCATGTTGGTGCATCATGGTGGCAGAAGGAAATGGTGAAGAGCGTTGCAGGCTGCCCGCAACGACTTCCTTTACTTACCCGCAGTCGCCGCTGCCATGGTGGCAATCCTTCCTCCGACGTCCGATCACCAAGACTGTGGGGTGGACGTGACTCCCAGCAGTCCTACTATATCCAAGTCGGTCCCTCTCGTGCTGTATTGCCCGTATTAGCAATCATCCACGCGCAGTCTGGATCGCCGGTGCACAGCCGCCTGGGGAACACGGGGTCTCTCCCAAACAACGTCGAGACGGGGTGTGGCGGTTCCGGAGCTCTACGCACCTTTTTCGAGGGGTTTGTGTGAGGGACGGTACTGGTGGCCAGTTAGCGGAGAACCCCTCTATTGCTCGGCGATGCTAACACTGACAGTATACAGCTGACAAGAGCTCCAAAAGAACCAACAGCGACCAGATCACGGGGGAAAGATTGTGTCTTGAAGGTGGTTGGAACGAGTGACAGCGTTGATGATGCGTCAATGCCGAAGACGTGGGATTGGGGTTCGCCCGCCGCCAAGCCAACACAGGCACTTGGGCTCAACTGATGTGGCCTCGGGCTCGCCAAAGCAGGGTCCGTACTAGTGTATATCGCGATGAATCGAGTGACAAGGTCGCAGAGCAGATACGACGTGTGCAGCGACGACAATAAGAAACAACAGAGCAGTGTATAGGTGTATGCAGCTGTCGGAGGATGGCGACGTAGGCTTGCATGCAGGCTGTCTTGCAGTGACCGTGCTGGTGGCGCTAGGGCGAGCAGGGGATTGATCATTGGGGATTGTACCTGGCCGTCCGACAAATGATAGCCATGCCTGCCCTTCTCGCCTCTTTCCTCGGATTTCTTTGCTTTCTAATCATCTCGAGAATTATCCAACTGCCGTTGCGCTTACGTCTCAAGCCCCTTGTGCTGCCCGACTCGGAACACGTCCACGGTATTGGAGCCTGCCGAGACGTCCGCCCGCACTGTCACCGCCCATGCTTCGTAGTGAGGAGCAAAGGCCACACGCACAAGACTTGGTGCACCATGTTCCATCTCTTGCAAATAGGAGTGCATTTGAGATGCTGTCATCCTCGCCTGCTCCAAAGCTGTGATTACAATAAACTTTGCATTAGTAGAGCCATGACTTATCTATCATGATATACCCATAGATAGCGACGTGATAAGTAGCAAGGACCATCTGGAATCAGGTGAACCCCCAGGTGCAGCGTTGGCGTACAGGTAACTTCCTCTGCAAATGTATGTGTGTTGCCTCCCACGTAGCCATGATATATCAGATTGCGCCGAGTAGATGCACATGGAGGATAAGTTATCCAAAGGGATCGGGAACTAAGTCGCTCTCAGTCATATGCTTGGTATCGGATTTGCTCCGGCACCCCGTCGTACCTGCATCCGTGAGCGGACCCCGCAGGCACATGGCAAAGCCCAAACACCAAACCCAAGTCACGTTCACACTCCATGACACTCCGCAATGTCCATGGATCACAGCCGGGACCCTTGCCCTTGCGTTGCCCTTAGTGATTTTGGCGGAGCGTTCTGCATGGGGGCAAGTCCTATCGATTGCTTGCAGCTGGCTACGTCATCCTCGGTTTCAAAGCTAACGACTCCTAGGCCATCGGAGGGGCAGTTTGGCATGGCATAAAGGGGTTCCGGTACTCGCTTCACCACCACGTCGTATAGCCAGAAGGTGCTCACAGCTCCAACAGCAATTCTCCGCATGGCGAGCGACGCGTCGGTGCCATTGTCGCCCTGAGAACGCGCGCTCCTGTCCTTGGTGGTAACTTTGGAGTATGGGGTGGCCTCTTTAGCAGCTTCGATTGCGCTGTGAAAGGCATCAGGTGCGGAGGCTCCTCTCTGGCCAACGAGGAATCCAAGTCGCGATGAAAAACCAGACACATACTAATTGATACATTTGCAGGAAGAAGGACGATCCGTGGAATGCCATCATCGGAGGCTTCTTCACTGGAGGCGCGCTGGCGGTCCGAGGCGGCGCCAAAGCCATGCGCAATAATGCTGTCGGTTGCGCCATCCTCCTGGCCGTCATCGAAGGTGTCGGTATCGCATTCAGTAGAATGTTGGCTGAGAATACCCGGCTCGAAGCACCACCACCACCACTACCATCACCTAATTAAAGAACAGCTGTTGCCGCGGACCAGACCAACTGACACACCTTTTGGATGTCACCTATTCCCGTTGCTGTCACTTGATCTTATCACTGTATTGGCGTTTACGGAAAAGGTCATGAATCGATACCCGGTAACTTTCTTCAACTCGGGATTTAGGAACTGTACTGGAATCAAGGATGGCGTTGTATCTCTGAGCAACAATGGGTCGTCCTTGCGCATGTAAGCCAGGAACATGGCTATGTTTGCCTTTTCAAGAGTGGTATACATTTTCTGATGAAACCACCGCCGCATCGTCCCCCCAGCTGTAGCTTAGGTACATCCTTCAGTCCTGGTCACTGATGCCCTTTGCAGATTCTCAAGTCAGCTTTGCTTCGCTTCGCTGCTCACGCGAATGCTCACTGGTGACGCACGAAGAGAGGCCTGTTGATGGTTAGCAAGATAAGCTGAGATAGCTAACATTCGCTCGGGATCGACCGCATCATCTTTACCAACATTGCAGCTCTACGCTACGACCAGAAGAGGAAGTGTACGAAGATGAGGTCAGTGCACACATACAATGTGAGACCGCTTTTTGCTTTTGAGCCACGTGCAGCGCTGGGTGGAAAGCTTGACACTCCAAAAGAAAGGACATTTCTATGCAATCAGCGGTAAGTCAATAGTCCGCAGTCTGTTCTTGTCGCAGTGTCCAATCGCACATTTCGTCCTGCAACGCGCGGCATGTCCCTGTAACCATAACGGCCGGTAACAAAAAGTGTCCGCTTTGTAGCCAGTATTGTAATTGGTGGTTGTACTGTTGGGTCGTACTGGCGAACCGGGCTTCAGTACCATGGTTGTACTGATGCGTACAATTTCCTAGGCGAGAAGGTCATTACACCGGTACTTATATCGTCGCTCCATCCGCAGCCTTGCGAGCTGGTGTTGTGGCGCTTCGTCCTCTTTCACTCGTTCTTCCTACTCCAGCGCAATCGCGCGTTCCTCTCGCTCACCGCGACTGCCCTGGTGGTCAGCTTCCCTCACCTCCCTCGTCCCTGCCTACAACACTCGGGACCCCGCTTACGTTCCACTCTTTTGCTTGACGCATCTTCTCACTAGCTTGCCTGGGTACCTAATACTCACCTTCTCGTTTCCAAGGTGGATACCGCCTTTTCCTTGCCTTAGCGACCCTCAACCACAGGGTATAATTCCAACTGCCGCATTAAAATCTTTCCCTTTCCCTACTCACCCCCACGGAATAAAGAGGCAAATACGCCTTCAACTTCGCCCAAGATGATAATCGGCTATGACGGGCCCTGCTACCACATATCAGAGGTATGCCTAAAAGAGTGGGCATACTGGGGCTATCAACCTTCCTTGGCCACCAACATCGCCTTCGCTGCGCTGTTCGGCATCTCGACTATCGCCTTCCTGGTGCAGGGCATTATCGGAAAGAGATGGCTTGGCTTCACTGTCGCAATGGGAACGGGTTGCGCGATTGAAGTCGTCGGTTATATTGGGCGCATTCTAGCACATGCAGATCAGTTCGCTGAGGTACGTCCGTGAATTGTATTCGTCGATTCCAGGACTGACACGACAAAGAACCCTTTCCTCATCCAGATCATTTGCCTGACCATCGCACCTGCCTTCCTCGCTGCGGGCATCTACCTCTGCCTCTCGCGCATCGTCACCACGGTCGGCCCACAACACTCACGGATCAAGCCCCTCTCATACCCCAAGATCTTCATCCCCTGCGACTTCATCTCACTCGTGCTTCAGGCCGCTGGCGGAGGTATGGCTAGCGTCGCGACACACAACGGCGAGGACCCGGAGAAGGGCAACCACATCATGGTCGCTGGTCTAGCCTTCCAAGTCGCAACTATGCTCCTCTTCATTCTGCTGGCCCTTGACTTTGCATGGCGTACATACCAAGGACGAACGTCTCTGGGCCAGATATCTCCAGATCAACAGCCAGCTATCATCCGCCGTTCATGGCCATTCAAAGCTTTCCTTGTGGCTTTGTCGCTGTCTACCCTCTGCATCTTCACAAGGTGCGTGTTTCGCGTCGCAGAATTGAGTGAGGGCTGGGAGGGCCATATTGCCAACACCCAAAAGTACTTCATCGGATTGGAGGGTGGTGTCATCATTGCGGCAGTTCTGCTCTTGAACTTGTGCCATCCGACTCACTGCTTCAAGGATGTAGATGATGTACGAGGAGTGCAGTTGCAACGTCTCCCTGATGGAAGCACTACGGAGTTTCCAGGACTCAACCAGCTCAGCGGTATGCAGCAAGCACAGAAGTGGATGTGAGGTCTCTGTAGAGGTATTATCGACCTCCTCGGATGGCGTTATGAGCGAGGCCTAGTGCCAAGGATCATATTCTGATTACTTTCTTGTACGATATATCTACCTCATGAATTTTCGATTGATTCCAAGTTCGGAGCAACAAGACCAAGTATGAGTGAATCTCATTGCTGCCACGTGAACAAGAAACAGCGCTACACGATCTCGTTCATACACTCACACGAGCAGATACTTCGGCGTTCTGAGTTGGCCTTTAGCTTCGTGTAGGTCTTCAGAGGTTTGTGTGTATATGCGGAGAGGAAATAGCAGATATGCACGATAGCTTCTACATACGTTTTGCCCTAGGTTTCATCAAAGCGTGTTGCTATATGCGTGACAATAGACTTATCTCCAAGTATTCCAAGGTCTCATGAGACACCATAAGTACTCCTGACTGCTCCAGTTCTAATGTTCCTAGTTATGAAGATGCTCTCGCGAACATAAGTCTATAGTACGGTATACGAGTTCTTGGGTGTTGCACGCAGTCTGCATGTGTTTCGAAGTATCAAGGCAACTAAAGGAATCGAATGGCTTGAAGTCTACTTATTTCGCGTCAATTCGTATTCAAGACGTAAATTGCGGTGTTGAGGACTTCAGCGACTTTTTTGCGGCTCGTTTGGCGTCCCAACAGCCGCCCGCCGACCTTCGAATAGCCCACTGCCTCTCACTCTTGCGACTATCGGAGGGCCTGGCCCACCCCGTGACACTGCGCTTGGGCTCTTCTACCTGTCCACCTTTACCTTGGGGAATACCACGCCAGCGGTCAGCCGCTAGCAGAAGGCTCCCAGCACTGCCCTATATAATATCTTCACCTGTTTGCTCCAACACTCCACCACACTCTCCACTCTACAAACATTTGGGTCCATTGGTTGCTAACAGCAGTGATTGCCTTGCATATATCAACTCTTTGCTTGTCGCCTTGAGCCTCCAACACGCTTCTTTTGCTGTGAGCACTGATACCATCAAGCCTTCGGTAGCCGACAACACCCTGCCACACAACATGAACCAAGCAGAAGATGTCGAAGTCGTCCTCGGCCATGAGCGTCGCTACAAGTTCCACTCTGGTACTTTAGCGCGTAACTCCACCCTCCTCGCCGATTTGTTAACCGAGTGTAACGCCGTCAAATTGAACACCCGCGCCAGGAACGCCGGTATCAAGACGCGCTGGATGATCGAACTCAAGGACCTGCCTTCCGAACAACATCCTGCCGGTCGTCTTGATCTCGTGGTATGAAACTATAACCCCTGTCCTATCCTCAAGTTACCAATAACAGTCACTAACAACGATGTCTCTAGGAACTCACACCAACTGCCGAGCGAGCCGACGGTCGCAGCGGCCTAATCGTCAACGAAAACGGACGTATCCCCCAAGCCGTTAAGACCTTCCAGCACTACGAAAGCATCTTCTATGCCTTCTACAACAAAGAGCTCAAGATTGCTGACACCGACATGTCCGCCGCCCTTCATGATTGCTACCAGCTTCTCAAGATCGCCGACTACCTAGGCTGCACCATACTTATCTCCAAGCCCATCGAGATCGCCCTCCTGAAACACGGTCAAGATCTCTTCCGCGCCATACAGAAGAAGCCGCACGCATGGATCGAAATGTCATACCGAATTCGCAGCGAACTCATCTTCCGCGAGTGTATCGTCCACCTAGTCGGCAACTGGAGGGTCCTGAAGGCTTCCCGCAGCACCCTCGACTACCTCCGTGAAGTCCCCGGTCTGCGCGCCTTGCTCGAGAAGTACCATCGCGCAATGCTCGGCCAGTGCAAGGCCGTCGAGTTAGCCGTTATGTCCCTCTACCCCGGTACCATGCGCCTCCCCGTCGAAGACCTACCCATCAAGCGCGAAGCCTACGCCAAAGACATCCTCGTCTGGATAGCACTCACCTTCTTCCGCCACTGGATCGGCCAGCGCCTCATCATGGACAAAGGCCGCCACGCTTCCGACTGCGGTTTCGAACTCTACAAAGCGATCGGCACAGCCGGAGATTCCTACATGGACAAATCCGTCATTAACCAGTTCCACACCAAATTCCCCATGACGAAGAAAGCCATGAACGTCCTGGAGAACCATCTGCTCGAAATCAAGGAGTGTATGAAGACCGTCGTCGACCAGCACAAGATCCTCAAGTCAACCTGCCAGTTGGATATCCATCGCTTCCCTGTTGAGTATCTGACTTGTACTGAGTTCGACAAGGGAGATTACCCGTGGGACAAGGACAGCGAGGGTCCTAGGGTGCTTCCGGCAAAGAGGGCGTACAAGCCTGGTGGCAATGACATTGCTCGCAAGAATTTGGATACCGCGAGGATGCATCAGGAGAGGAGCATGAGCATGGAGGGTGAGGAGGAGGAAGATTCGGTCGAGTTTGAGAGTGATGATGATGAGGAGGATACCAGGGGTAAGCGGGCTAAGATTGATTAGGTTTTGGATTGAAGTATCCGCCAGGCGGTACTTTTGGGCTGGTTTTGAGCTTCACAGGATGCCGTGAGTGCCTCCTGGGCGTTGTGTGGTTTTTCAAAAGTGAGGGTTAGGTTGGTATGTCGGCGTCAAACTGGTCTATGGCTGGACGGAAATACGGTATTGGGTTGCTTGTAGTCGGCAAAAGGGGCTATGCGGGCATTGAAATTTCTTGATAATGGCTCGACTACCTCCACGGTTAGACACAAAATGATGATTCTTGACTGTATTCTTATGGTGTATTGAAGTGAAAGGGAATATTCTGACTTGATATCTCCTTGAATCCGAGTGAAAGCTTCATTCCCGTTGTCTCCTCCATCTCCCCTGATATCCTCTACTCGTCATCGAAGCCTGTCGGTCTCGGCCGTTGTCCCTTTGGTACTGTGACAAGTCAGTAAACTGTCTTCTTTCTCCAATTTTCCATATCCAGTCCACTGAATATCCTAGCAACCAGTTCTCTCCATCCGCCACGTACCTGGGTATGTCATAGGGATCTTGGGGATCTGCTCCTCGCCCATGTATCTCCGAATCGGGGGAACGGTAACGACCATTATGGGCCCTGCGCATCCGACCATGATGGAGTAGAAGTAAGCCGGCTTGTTGATAGAGGCCCATTTCATGTAGCGTATCGGCTGCTGGAAGAAGCGCGGGGAGGGGGGGATGCCGGACATGGTCGCTGTATTGCTGTTGGTATGTGAGCGCGTGTTTCCGAGCCGCCGAGGCAAGTACGCGCGTACGTAGACTATCCCTTATCGTGCGTCGGTAGATCCGGTAATCAGCAGGCTCAATGCCTCAGTCTGGTGTCGCAATCGCAAGTTGTCGGCGCGAGTCTGGTGTTCGTGAGGTCGCAGCCCGTAGCTCACTCACCTCCGCACTCCAATCGGCGTGCAGCGATTTTCCGGGACCGATGGGCTTGGCAAAAGCATACGTATCTCCGTTACAGCTCTCCACATGCTGGCGCAACTCGACAAGTCCAATCTTCGATCAACCACAAGATGAGGTGGTTACTTTCTTTTACCGTCGCCTTCGTTTGGTCGGTGGTGGTGCAGGCCAAGAGTTTCACTGGCAACCGCTTGCTGGTTGTGCTGGAGGAGCAGGCCGAGCGGGAGAAGTACAGTGTGTTCCTGGACGACTTGACGTGTAAGTCATGCATTAGTTCAATTGTGTCTGGAGACGTTGTGGTGTCTTCAATTTGCGCAAGGTGCGATGCAAAGAAGAGGCATTGGCAAAGCTTCGTAGCCATCGAACTTGCAACCTGGCCTTGCGCAGCAGATGACGCTCAATCGAATCCACTGATAGTGAGCCAATGCTGACAGGACTGTATAGCCCGGGGATATACCACATCTGTCGAATCACCAAAAGAGAGCAAGCTCTCATTACTGAAGCACGGCGAACGAGCATACGACCATGTCCTCCTCCTCCCCGGCAAGTCGAAAGGCCTCGGCCCTGCCCTCACAGCGAACAACCTCCTCGAGTTCATGAAGAAGGATGGAAACATTCTGGTTGCCCTCTCGAGCGAATACGCTATCCCTACTGCCGTCCAGGCCATGCTTCTCGAAGTCGATATCAACATCCCAGCGGACAAGGGCGCATTGGTCGTCGACCACTTCAACTACGATGCGTCATCGGCAAAGGAAGAGCACGACGTATTGCTCCTGCCGTTCCCCAAGTCGCTCAGGCCAGATGTCAAGAACTACTTCGCTGGCGAGGGCTACATTGCCGTGCCACGCGCTGTCGGTCAGGCTCTTGGAAACGAATCACCTCTCACCTCGCCCATCCTCCGCGCCCCTAGCACCGCCTACAGCTACAACCCCAAGGACGAGGCTGATGGTGTTGAGGACCCCTTCGCGGTTGGTGAGCAGCTGAACGTCGTCTCTGCGATGCAGGCGAACAACGCGGCGCGTCTGGCAGTTGTCGGCTCAGCCGAGATGCTCCAGAACAAGTGGTTCGCTGAGAAGGCTAAGCTAGGCGAGAAGGCTATCACGACTGGCAACCGCGAGTTCGCGCAGAAGCTTTCTGAGTGGACCTTCAAGGAGACAGGTGTGCTGAAGATTGGCAAGCTCCTCCACTACCAGGACGAGGGTGCCAGCAAGAAGTTGAACACCAGCACTGCCATTCCTGAGAACAACCCTGGCATCTACCGTATCAAGACCGACGTCGTAAGTTTATGTTAAACCGTGTTCAAAACCAGCGTACTAACAGACACAGCACTTCCAAGTCGAGATCTCCGAATACACGAACGACCACCTCGCTCCCTTCGTCCCCTCGCCCAAGGATAACATCCAGCTTGAGTTCAGCATGCTCTCGCCCTTCCAACGCCTGAACCTCTCCCCGATCGCGCAGACCGCGAACGCAACCATCTTCGGCGTCGCGTTCAGGACACCCGATCAACACGGCATTTTCAACTTCCGCGTCAACTATCGCCGCCCATTTGTCACAAACATCGACGAGAAGAGGCAGGTCACCGTCAGGCACTTTGCGCACGACGAGTACCCAAGGAGTTTCGAGATTAGCGGTGCGTGGGTCTGGATTGGCGGTATCTGGGTCACCGTCTTGGGCTGGTTGGCATTTGTAGCCGTTTGGCTGTACAGTGCGCCCAGCGAGAAGAGCACAAAGAAGACGCAGTAGATGGACTACATGGCTTTGGATGGGAATTTGCGCCGGCTATGTGTGTGTAAACAAAATACTCCGTCGGCGATGCGCGGTATGTATATTATGGATGACGGGCATTAGGAATGACCCAAAATTTCGTTGCGAATGGAATACCAAAGAATACCACTATCTGTTACAGATCTACCGTCTTCGTTCCCTACGATATCCTCGAACACTTCACTCCTCTTTTTCACGCCGCCGTTTCCTCAAAGCTTACTCTGTTCCTCCAAAACCCGCGGATGCGCTACCTTCCCAGGCTTCAGCTTACTCCAATCCTTCTCATATCCCTCCTCTACGTCTGGATACGGTCCCAACGGCGTGATACTGAGTGGGTTGATATCACCATGACTCTTCGTATACTGTGCGCGCATTCAAGGTCAGCCATCACAGCACCCTGCATGAATCCGAGCAATTCCACTTACATTCTCCTTGATATGCCTAAAATCCGTACTCTCCTTGAACCCCTCGACATTGTGATACAGATTCTTGAGCCAATTGTTCAGAACAGGGTAGTCATGTCGTATCGAACCCAGATTCGTCTTGAAATGCTGCGAGTAAACCGTGTCGAAACGGACGATGGTGGGGTATGCCAGGAGATCCAACTCAGTCAGCTTGTCGCCCAGGATATACGGGCCGCCGTTGCTATGCACCAGGTCTTCTAGTCGATTCAGCGCAGCAAAGAGCGGAACAACACCCTTCTCGTAGCCTTCTTGAGTCGGTGCGAAACCCGCTTTATACACCCCCGCGCAAATCAACGACTGCAACCACGGACTGATCTCATCGATCTTCGCGCGTAGCTCCTCCGGATAGAAATTCATGCCCACGAGCTTTCCCTCACTCTCCAACACGGAATCGAAAGCCCGTGGTAACCACTTCAACATCTCAGCACTCTCATTATTCACTATACGGCCGCTCTTCTTGTCCCACAGAAGCGGCACGCTGTATTTCCCCTTGTAAGCTGGGTCGTCGCGGAAGTAGATCTGGTGCATGAACTGGCTGTCGAAGAGGTGGTCGGGTGTTGCATCGGGGTAGCTGGCGTCGAAGCGCCAGCCGGGTTCGCCCTTTGGGTAGGGGCGGACGATGGAGACGGGGAGGTAGGGTTGGAGGTGGTTGAGGTGTCGGACTAGGTTTGGGCGGTGGGCGAAGGGGCAGAAGAGACCTGGGTGATACGTTGGTATGAGTGTTGCTTTGGTATGGTGTAATGGTTCTGTGTGGGCTTACCGATGTAGAGGTGGTATCTGTCTTTCTCGGGTGGGAAGTCACTTCCTTCTTGGATGATGCCGTGCCAGCCATCGTCGGTGCCGTACTTGTGGATTTCTTGGGTTGACATTTCGTGTTGATGGGATGGAGGGATGAGATAGAAGATAGGAAAAGTCAAGTGAAAGTGGTTCTATTAGAAGAATCTGTAGCTATCTGTTCATGTATCGTTCGTTATGCTAACTGTTGTGTACAGTGAAGCTGAAGCTCAGCTAGGATGCTCATAGTGGGGTATCTGAACGCCTCCTCGTATGCTTATGCAGGGACCGCGGAACTGATTCCGAAATCGAGCCAATTTCGGAACTCAGGTGCAGCACTTTAACTCTTCGCAAGTTACACCACAAGGCACACCGCATGTCTCAGTACTCGTTCGTGCAGTATGCGTTGCACTTGTAACGCCTTCGGCTGTTTCTCTGCCTCCACCTTCAACCTCGTGGAGCCTGTCCGAAGAAGCAGCCAGCTCAGGCTGTAGTGTTGCCGAATGGATGCCATACGCATGCAGACATTCAGAGAAAATCTTGGCTTTGCTCATGAAGCTCGCGATGTCAGGGTCACTGACCACAACGTGTGCTGATGCGACAGCTTTCTTCTGATCCAGACGCCAGACGTGCAGTTCGTGCACACTAAGCACACCAGGAATGGCCTCCAAATCGTGTTTGACGTCCTCGATCTTGACGCCCAGGGGAGCAGACTGGAGCAGAATCTTGCCGCTACGCTTCGTGAGGGGAATTGCAGTGAGAAGTATCATGATGGCGATCCACATACTAACTGCTGGGTCGGCATAATAACGATTAGGCGACTTGACGAACCATATGATAACGGCGGAGATGATGACACCGATGTTGTTGATCGCGTCGCCGATAACGTGGATGAGAACTCCGAGAATACCCAGATCCATTCCGTGCTTCTTTGGTTTCGCGGATATGTGCAGGTGATTGGCATGCATTGGCGCAAGTGACATACTTTCCTCGTCGCCGCTGCTACCAGGGCCGTGGTCGTGATCATGCTCATGTAGGAACAAGGCACTGATGATGTTGAGAGCTAGGCCAACACAACCCACAATCAGGACTAGTTTGGGATTGTCGACGCGTTCAATGGAGATGAAGCGCTCGATAGATTGTAGTGTGATGCTGACACCTAGGGCGAGAAGGAAAGAGCCGTTGAAGAAGGCGCCGAGGAGTGAGGCCCGCGCCCAACCGAAGGAGAGATCTGGAGGTGAAGTCTTGCGCTCTGTCACCTGGACAGCTACCAAGGCCACGATGAAGCCGATGAGGTCGTTGAGCTAGACACGTTGTTAATGATCTTACGCAAGAAAAGTGCAATGTAGGCAGTAGGATGACGCGGGACGTACATAGTGGAAGGCATCAGCTACCAGGGCAAGTGATGATGTATAGAAGCCTACGGAAATCTCGGCCGCGAAGAAGCAGAAAGATATGGCTATCACGGCCCTGAGTCGGGTCTTTCGACTGACTTGGAAGCGGCCATGCTTGTGCCCATGCGCATGATGGCCTGGCTCGTGGTGGTCGTGGTTGTGGACCATGGTGTCGAGGGAACAATGATATTAGGGGTTAAGAAAGGGTTGAAGAAGAGCTCATTGTATTGAGGGAGAATAGAAAGTAGCAAACGAGGATGCAGACCGAGTACCTGCTTGGCTTTATGGACGTTTGTACCATGTTCAGGAAAAAGGTGTGAAACACAGGGACCTAGTGACGGTGCGAAATTCGAATCAAGAAATGACAACGGTTAGATACCTAGTTGAACTTCGAAGACATACTACCTGTACTATCAGAACCCTCCAAGTTCATGTAGTACTTGTACGTACGGGTTAATCACAGACTACTAGATTGCGACTGCCTGCATATTGCGATAGCCATGTAGTTACTGACGGCAAGGACGGGAGCCATCGCGTAGGTGTAGTTCTCGATCTGTCATCGCGATATGTTATCATGTAGTTCTGCCAAACGGTATGTCATTACCTAGCTCCCGAGGTCGCGTCCAGGGATAAAACGTGGAGCGTATGGAAAGCTGCCGCACGTCACCATGTGTAGCTCAGCGATATGTTACCGAACGATGGACATGTTAAGAGTAGATGCTCTAGCATACGTGACTCGACACAATTTCAGAGCGGCAGTAGATTGTTCCAAGGTTGGTAGCGTGAAAGATAGATTCACATGATAGCGCGGAGGACCTAACCCGATGCCGCTTAATGCCGGAAGTGCCAACACCGCCTTTCGACCAAACGGCCTGGACCCTCCCCGCCGTCGCAAATAATCTCGCAGAACCACCAGCCTTCACACAAACAAATCCTCGGACTTTGATCGCTCTCGACATATATCTCCACTCACACTCAGCGACTGACCATCAGCAAATTACAAAATGGGTAACGGAGCCAAGTAAGCCACTTTACATATATCTAGCAGCCCTGGAACGCTCGCTAACATTTTTCGAAGAGCGCAGCAGAAACGCGACAGGAAGGGTTAGCATCCCACCATAGGAGCTGCCTGTGAGACAGTAACTAACTTCGTACTCCAAACCTACAGGCGATGCCGGTCCCAAGGAAGCAAAGAGCCAACTGAAAGCCGTACGTAACCCCGCTCCCTTGCGCGATCCTGCAACGTCGCAGTCCCGCATTCATATCACCGTTACAAGTCGCACTGCTAACACAATGCCAGAACGCCGCCGCCCAGACCATCAAGTGCAAAACCTGCTTCCAAACCTTCCAGGGCACCACGAGCCGCAAGATGCTTACCGATCACGCAACCAACAAGCACAGCAAGGAGTTCGACGTCTGCTTCAACGCTGACGAGGGTGTTGTGAAATAAGCGACCAGACTTCCGAGCGAGTGCACGACGACAACGGACGATACTACAAAGTTTGCTATTTACACGAGCATGAGATACCACGGGCGAGGAGTGAGGAGTTGAAAGGGGACGGCCATGTATGGCGATTTGACGAGGCATGATACACAGGCGTAGGGATCGATATATCACGAATCAGACTATTGGCTACCATACGCCTTCTTTTCTCATACTGCTACCGAGAGGCTGTCTCTTCTGTGACCGACTGACGGTAGTGATTCAGTGTTGAGGAACCTAAGATTAACGACCTTCCAGGGGCACAGATACGAGTTGTTGGACCAGCGTAAGCGGGAGACGACGCGTGTAACAAGCACCTGGCCGAGATACTGAGTATATAAAGCAGACACGTGCTGTTGGCCGATTCGACAAAGACTTGGGAAATGCATGGACGCGTTGCCACTCACTCCTTTGGAACCACCTGTTGATGCGCTTTAAAAGTCGGATTTCCCCCTAATTCAAACAAGCCACTTTAAAGATGGCACCTAAGCATAGCCTATGGTGCGACGCCATTCTGGTATTGCAACACTTCACTTCAACATCGTTATCCTGTGTTTATGTATGATAAGCGCGCACGTCTCGCGTCTTACTTGATTAGGTGATCCGCTCAGGAGAGTCAAACTTGCAGTCTTGATGTGTAGCGCGCATACCTATACAAGAAAACCCCGACCCGGAAACAGACAAACCGAGGTGCAACGTACAACAGTAACGAATACAGTGTTCCTACATTCCCAATCACCTCTCTGGTGTACCATCCCCAGTTCCCGTCTCAGGCCTGGCCAAGTCTAGCCCGCGGTGCAAACCCCACTTCCACCCCACCAACGTACTTCATCACGACGCAGGGTTTTGATTTCGCCACAACAGATTACTATTGGATCTTTCCCCATTCTAGGCCTCCGGTTTTGTCGTCTGCATTGCAAAACTTGGATCATCAACGTTGTACTTTTCAATTTCTCCATCAATTCCCTATCACAACCGTCTCCTTAGCTCAATTGGGAGAGCGCCAGACTGAAGTCTCAGTCACTAAATCTGGAGGTATCGTGTTCGATCCACGAAGGGGACAACGTGCTCGAGCTTGCTCGGGATTCTTCGAACTATTCTTTTTGCGGTTGTGGATAGCATGCCGGGCGCGCCTGGCGTGTATCCTTTTTGCTGGCGTTGGCGGGTTGTATAAGAACACCAGGAGTACTTGAATGTGTACCATTACTTTTGCGCATAGTACGAGGTGCACCTAACAGACGTCATAGGCTTGTAGACTGTAGGTTTTGACCAAGCGCACTGGAAGGCTGGCCATGGAGTGCTTTTGTTTTGAGCACCTGTATGTCATAAGGGTGATACTAATCATTACACCAAGGTCTAGATCCTTCCTCTCTTCTTGGACAGCTTTTTTGCGCACTTCGCGTGCTAGACTCCCAGCCCTCCTTGTACAAACCGAAAGCACCGTATTGTCGCCCGGGAAATACGCTCTGTCACAACCCTCATATCGCCAACCTGTTGTTGTCCGTCCATCCCACCCACACCCCACCAATCTCCTTCGCGATGTCCTCCGCTGTCCTCCCATTCGCATCCCTCAGACTCCTGATATCAATCTTGTCTTCTGTAAGGCCCCTCATGATACCCATAGCCTCAGCCTCCTGGAAAACTTGCGTCGGGAAGTCCAGCAACGGGTAGTTACTCGCCAGCAGCAGTAACAACCACGCGACCTCTCTGCTCTGCGCATGCACTGCCGCATGTAGCCCCGACTGCATATCCCCAATCGGATCCTGGTATCTCAACATCCTGTCAATGCCCACCTCCTTCTCAGGATGATCCGTAGTGCTCATTTCGACATCGCCCTCGTCGTCCTCGCTGTCATCGTCATCGTTCAGCAGCAGCTCGACTACAGCCTTGTAATCGCCTTCGCGACAGAACTCGAGGAAGGCGCGCGCTTTCCTGTCTTCCGGGTACGCTTTCAGGTATGATTCTTCGGTGAGGAGGGGCAGGATATCGAGGTTCTCTTGGATTCCGCCTTCGTTGTTGAGTCGGCAGAGGACCTTTTGTTGGCCGTCGCCTGTGCTGGAGATTTCTTTGCCGCAGTGGGGACACGAGGTTATTTCGTAGGCGGAGAGGAGACAGTCCCTGCACGTGGCGTGTTAGCGATGGTGTGCGATTGCGCAGAAAAGGTGTGCGTACCAGTGGAAGTGGCATCCGCAGGTTAGCTGGACGTCATCGGGATATGTTTCTGGTGCCGCCGCGGGTCCTTTGCCGGATGACGATGCGCCGCCCTCGTACTCTTCGTCCTCGTCGCGCTCGACTTCTACCTCCAGCGGCTTGTCGCAGATGACACAGGTAGACATTTTGGTGCTTTTGCTATGTGCTTCAAAGATGTGACGGTGTTGGTGTTATGGGCGGGGCTATAGCGGGGGTTGTACTTTTTTTGTCGCTAAAACGGGAGGGCGTTCACGCGTCACGCGTCAACCTTGGAAAGTTTACATGGACGTCATCGACCTCTTGTGGCGGCGTCAAAGACTTTTGGGGGTTCCTGCTGCTCATGAATCCATTATGTCCTTGTATTAATTGGCTATTAATGTCTCTATTATCGCAATCGTTGATAGCTCGGGTTCGTCCACATCAGAGGGACGCGTGCGAGCGCGATCCTTTCCCGTCCTGTTCCCCTCGGCCTGCCTTCACCCACACGACTTCTAATGGCGTCTCTCACAACCCTTAAACCATTGCTGAATCGTGTGCCAATCTCGTGAGCTGTCGAGTTTGCTGTCGCCGGGCGGTGATCGTTTCGAGATACTCGCTGCATGGCACGGTTGGGCGGCATGTCGTCGTCCTGTCCATAATCTTGTTCTGCAAAAGCTGTCGACCTCTCTTGGTTCTTCGTCTTCAATTGCTTGAAATAGCTATCGTAAAGCTGACCCCAATCCACTAGGATGACCCCTTCTTCCATGTTCCAGTATCGGATTGACTTGTTCGATACCCCAAGTGTCCAGTGTTGTCCGACACTCATCGTCACATTGCATCTGGATCGCGACGCGGAGAAGATTCGGGCCCATCCGTAGCAGCCCCGGCGGTCTTCGTCTCGCCATACGCTTGAGATTGGTGCTTCTTGGTCGACGGAGAACACGGCGACAGTTGGATCCTCCACCAGGAATCGATTAAATTGCAACCGGAAGGTGTGATTTCGGCAGCCGAGATTGGAATTGATTATCGTGTGAGGTAGATGGGCTACTGGGCCTCGATGCGACATGGCCGGTCTTGATGTGCAAGTATTCGGATTCCGTGGTGGGCTCAAATCGGTGGCGCGTCGACACATATTGCAGGAATGATCGGAGAACTCGTGGTCGGTCTTATTGGAGCTGAACATGTTTAAAAGCGGAAGGCAGAGCATACTGAAAGGCAATGCGAAAGTGTGCGTAGAATAGGCAGTGTTGACGGGAAATGAACAGCTTGTCAACACGTTCAAGGTGGTGCAAACAATGCCATGCAGGCTTTGCTTGTTTCCGTGGGCGATCGAGTTGTCTTCCAAATACCAATTCCGGCACCCTGTGTCTGCCACCATAGCCAGGTACGTGCCGGACTACTCCTCACCGTACCATGGTAATGTCGTTGCGTGGCCCTTTTCATCGGTCGCGCTCCGCAGGCTAAGGCAGGGAGGGGGACTCTCCAGGCCGGCAAGTGAGGAAAAACAGCATGAGCCTTTGCTTTTTTGGAATACCAGAGCTAGCGCACGCCCGTTCTCTCGAAGGAGCACAAGCTCCGTCTCACCGTCATCTCGCCAGCGAATGCTTGCTGCGGAGGAGAAAAAAGCACTGCGATTATCTATGGAACAACAATGTACATATGCATGGCGTACGAGCGAATTGTAGGAATTGGTCGCTCGTAAACTCCACAAAACAACGTACAACACCAAGACCTCACACACCACTTCAGTGATCCCTCGGTCTGCTTGGCAGAATTGGCTGCCTTCCTGACCGCCATGGAAATCTTCAGAATGCCATGCTTGGCCCAACGTAGTGCGTGCCCTTTTCATATCAAATCTCCGGCGCCTACGACTTCCTCAACAACCCAATTCCAACTGCCCTTTACTTTTGACATATCGTAGAAGCATCGAAGCTTCCACGTGCTGTGCGATTGTGGCTCGTGAATCAGTGTAATTACCGCCGAGCATTTGCAATGTGGCGTTTTTGGTGACGGAATGAGACGGACTTGACTTCCTGAACGCCAGGGAGTTGCGCATCGAACGCAATTTGGTTTGCGATGCCTAGAAGACGACGCTGTTAGCATGTTGTTCCTTCAAAGCTGTCAGACTGTGTTTACCATTCCATTCCTCATCTGCCCTCCGATCCTCTTCAGCCATCTCTTCAATGCTCTGAATGCTCCTCATCTGGGGCTGCTGCCTCTTCTCCAACTCCATCCTCGCAGTCATCTGCTCCATTATTGCTTGCTCGGCATCTAGTTGCTGTATGCTATCCTTGTTCCGCAGTAGAAGACGGTGTGACGCTGACTTCCAGATCGCCCTCGAGTCTCCGATGCGTTGCTGAAGAGGCTTTTCCCAATCTTGTTCCCAGCCCCGCGCTGGCTCCTTACCTGTTGCAGGTAAAGCGGTTTGAGAATGGAACGCTGGTGCGTGGAGAATTCGGGCATTGGCAGTCGGTTTGGGTTGGATGGGTACGGCGGCCGATCTTCCTAATCCAGAAGGACAGTATGGCTTCTGGACTTGATGCTTGCGGACGTTAAGGGGTCGGATCGTTACGTCGACCGCAGAATCGTATCTGTCAGAGGGAGGTGGAGGCAGTTCTCTCCTGAGTGTTCGTTGCAGCTCAAACGACTCTTGCCATGAGAGCACGGATCGTGGGCCTTCCAATAGGCCTGACACATTTGCGTTTTGTTTCTGGGGCTCACCAACAGCTCGCTTGGTCACCCTTCCAGCAAACATCGGTGTTTGCGAACCCAGTCGCCCTCCAACAAGTGAATTCACACTCGGGTTTACTAGCCGAATAGTCTCGTCTGTCGGATTTTCTTGCGGTGTAGCCTTTCGAAGGCTTCCTGCTGAAGGCAACGCCCATTTAGTTTGTTCATCCCATGCTCTGGTGCCGCCGTTGTGTACCTTTTTCGAAGGCTGCTCTCTTCGACCGATGAGCCCTTTGCGTGGCGTGTGTCGGACATCGGGGCGACGTACAGGCGACGATGCCGTCTTACCCATGTCCACATAGCTAGCGGATTTGTACTTGCGGTGCGGATGGTGATTTCGTAGACAGCTGCCAAGCTTCCTAGCCCAGCGGCGGAGACGAGATTCGCGCTTGTGGACGGTCATGATCGTAATATCAAAGTCAGTGTAGTTGCTTCCAGCGTTTTTGGGGGTGAATTATTGCGTCAAAATTGTATAACGTGGCTGCTTGTGAGAACATTCGTGGAGATGCTCTCGCGACCAAATAAACCGTCACAATGTTATCCAACGTTCTCATAGCAACGTTGTTCTGCTCCACTCTTCAAGCGGGGCCGATGATGATGTTCCTGCCCTGCTTATCCATCCGGGTCCCTGAGTAACGCTGACGCCTGTTGCGGATGCCCGTTGGGTGGCTGCTTGGGAAGGGACAGCAGTTCCATGTTTCCAGTCATCTAGCCGACCAACGCACCCAACCATTTACCGTTTGACCGAATAGATACCTAGGAAATATCCTTGGATTCTCGAGCCACGAGGTGTTTGCGCTGGTAGTTGCGGCCGCGCAGTCGGTTCGTCGCTCCGCTGTTCAGTCTCGAGTGAGCCTATCTGGTATACAAGCTTCCACTAGCCTGTCCAGGAGACTCCATAGGCCCTGGGCTAGTCTGCACGCTTCCCAGATAGCACCACCGACAACTAGGACAGACAACGCGGTGGCCACGATGACAACGCCCACCACAATGAAGCCTAGCACGTGCGTAACCGACAGGAGAGGTTCTGTGATCCGCCATTCCACTTTCTTCTTTCCTACTCGTGCGAAGTAGAACGCCAGGAAGCCATACCGGCGCACCTGTATATCACGATCGAGACGTCCCACATATCCCAACCACTCTGCAGCCGTTATTGTGACCTCTTCCCCTCCTCCAACTGAAACACTGATCTTCTGCTCGAACCTCGCGATGCGATTGCACAATCCTCCGAAAGCCAGCTTGACAAGCAAAGCTTGGTCACTGATGCATGCTATGCGCAGCTTTTGCTTGTCACTGAAAAGTGGCGTGATGGTTCTCAAGACTGTTTCGATGGGGGAGTGTCCAAGGCTGCACCAGAAGCAACACCGAGAGAAGTGAACTTGCTCTTCATGGAAGCATTTCTGTACTAGTACTTCTTTGGCGCAGCTGTAGAGTTGACGAGAAGTGGGGCGCGCGCTGAACCAGAGTTCTGATGGGGATAGGTAACTGCAGATGTTTAGGACGAGTTCGTTTGGCAGGCTATCCATTGAGGCTGTCGGCGGGGGTGAAGTTCTGGAAGGTTTGGAAGACCGCAGAGAGACGCGCTGTGTCGCATTGCGTCCTGAAAGTCCAGTCTCGCCTCCAGTGCAGTATAGTAACATCCTCGTGAAGCGCGTAGCGAGTGACAGAGCGGGATCCGACGATAGGAACCTTGCGGCATTAATACCCATCATTGTGTTGATTTCTGATAATGCGTAATGGTCGTATGAGCTTAGCTTGCTGTACCTTGTCTTTACGAGGGGGTAAAGCAGGGCATCATACTCGGACTTTGTACCGGCTCAAGGCTTTGGTTGAGGGGTGCTTGGTGCTGGTCTCACACCGATGGGTGGCTCACAATTGGGTAAGGAGGGGTGAGGCTGAGGAAGCTGATGGTTCTGGGCCGCATGGCATCAGGCGCAACGTCGAATCGCAACTGTTGATGCAGTCATACCAGTTTCCCAAAAGGGTAAGAGGCTGCATATGCCTTTACACTGGCCTTAGGCGAAACGGGTTCTTATACAACTGACAGGGGAGTGTGCCTCGCATAGCGACAGCGGAAATCCACCGACAGGCGCGGATTGCGACGGGTAGGTGTATCGAAAAGGGAGCCAGGGAACCCTGTGGCGTCGTAAGACTGAGCGCTCCCAAGGAAGTGGAAGCGATACGATCTGATCTTGGCACACGGTACATTGTAGATGCTGAAGGACCCTTAAGGCCCCACCCGTCTCTTTCCTGGTGGTGTGATTTACTGCTGACGCAGAGAAACTTACATTTTTTGCGACGTGAGTTGCGCCACGCTGACTGCGATCAACAGCTGCGTGCTCACCATCGTGGTATTATCATCAGCGCCTGGGCAGCAGTCCTGCTACTATACGCAATGCCATTTCTCGAATAGACCAATGGATCGCATGTGCTGGGAGACGGATCGGCATCTACTGGGTTCATCTTGGTCAGCATCCATGATCCAGCCTTCCTGCAGGTGCACCTGAACCTTCTGAGATGCTCCATCTTGGTCGCAGCCGCTCGAGACAGTATGTGTGGCGATATTGATGCAACAAAGCTTCAGCGTATTCTGATATCTAGTGGGTGGGTTCATCAGTCTCTTCTTCGTCGCGTGAACAATCCGCCGAAGGCAGGGTGGTAGGTTGCTCCGAGGACGGGAGCAGCACGGACCCTGACACGCCTGATTGCGGCCTCAGCCGCTTCCACTCCAGATGACGTCGCACGCGAACTCCGCTCTCTGACAGCCTGACGCTACCAGGTTTCACGTCGCAAGTAACTTTAGGTCGCCAAACGACCAGCGAGAACGCACACATCGAATGAGAACGAGGCATGCTCTCATGGAGAAATATCTGCAAAAACTCGGAGGATTCAGAATCTCGCCGCGTCTTGGGAAACGGGCCGAAACTGAGCACACGCCCACATCCTACCAAGGAGAAATAAGACGCTAAGAGATCTTTGTACACGCTGCACAACACAATAAGAAGCTCTAGAATTTTTTTAGAATACCAACCTTATATTTTATATAGCAGACTCTTTTCTATACAATAAAAACTTCTTAAGAGCTAGTTGTTGTAGGGTTTTAGGGTTGTAAAGTTGTAAGTCGCTTAGAAAGTGTCGCATTTTTCCCTAATACGACGTGCGCCCATGGCCCAAATGAACCGAGGTGCTTAGCAGTCGAGGCCTCCCCTATATTTTGGAATCAGTACTAGTCCCCCGCCGAACCTCGTCCGCGATCAGTAACCGGTTCGATCTTCACACCGAAGGGGTGTATATTGCACCGCAGCTTCTAGAAGAGAAGTACATGTATATTAGAACGCGCGAGCTGGAGAATAGCAGAATAGCATCATCGTTACCAAAAACATAACCGTCAAAACTGCACGAGGGCATAAAACCAGCGTTGAGGCTAACCAGACACCTACACAACATTTGGAGTTCAAGAACACACCATCCGGCACCAACCCACACGAAAATCAATAACCAGGTTCCAAGATGCAGAACAATCGTCAACTAAGCGATCCGGTGACATTGCCATCCGGTCTTGTGTTCAAGAACAGGCTACTCAAGGTAGACAACGAAGAAAACAAACGCAGTGCGACCATGTTCCTAACACACCCATAGGCAGCGATGGCAGAAACCATGTCAAAGTCTCATGACCCAACAGAGACCCTTATGTCGGCCTACAAAGCATGGGGAAAGGGAGGATGGGGCGGAATCATAACGGGTACAGTAGAGCTCTCACCAACTGATCTTTTTCAAGACTAACATGCAAAGGCAACGTGATGATCGATGAGCGCTGGCTCGGAAACGCCCTCGATGTCTCTCTCACACCCAGCACTAACCCCGAACTCATTGCTCAATGGCGCAGATATG
The DNA here is from genome assembly GCF_024043145.1 of Alternaria conjuncta. Classification (NCBI taxonomy): domain Eukaryota; kingdom Fungi; phylum Ascomycota; class Dothideomycetes; order Pleosporales; family Pleosporaceae; genus Alternaria; species Alternaria conjuncta. The sequence goes on along the minus strand of NW_026250094.1, from coordinate 1,808,697 downwards.
CAGAAGCATGCCGTGTTGAAGGTACCCCAGCGATCGTCCAGCTTAACCATCCCGGCCGCCAAAGTCCACTTGGAGCAGGTTCAAAGGGGCTATTCGAGAAGAACATCGCACCAAGCCCTATCGCACTACAGTTCGAAGACAACATCTGGGCGAAGACGGCGCAAAAACTCATTTTCGGCACCCCGCGAGAGATGACAGTTGCAGAAATCGAAGACGTGGTGAAAAGACATGCCGACGCAGCCAAGTTCCTCAGCGAAGCAGGTTTCGACGGCGTAGAACTGCACGCCGCACACGGATACCTACTCAACATCTTCATGTCCCTGAAGACCAACCATCGGCAAGACAACTACGGTGGCTCAGCGTTTAACCGCGCCCGCATCGTTCTCGACATCATCAATGCTATCCGCGCTGTTGTCCCATCTACATTTACAGTCGGCATCAAGCTCAACTCCGCTGACGTCCAACATTCCAGCGATATGGAGGACGTTATGCAACAGATCGGTTTCCTGAAGGATACCGGTATCGACTTCCTCGAGATCAGCGGTGGATCGTACGAGAACCCTAGGATGATGAAGGGCGACGAGCCACAGCCTGGCGAGAAGAAGGTGTCTGAGCGTACCGCGAAGCGCGAGGCTTTCTTCCTTGATTTTGCGAGGGTGGTTAGGCAGAAGTTCCCAGAGGTGGTCTTGATGGTTACGGGCGGTTTCCGCAGCTTGACGGGTATGCGTGCCGCGCTCGAGGAGAATGCTTGTGATTTGATCGGTTTGGCGCGACCAGCTGCTGTGGACTCGAGTTTTGCGAAGAAAGTCTTGGAGGCAGAGGCTACGGGTGGTGATGTCAGTCTGAGGTTGGATGCTGTGAAGCCGAGCTGGCTGGTCAGCAAGATCCCGGTCAAGGCTCTAGGTGCTGGTGCGGAGAGTGTAAGTCTGGTCCCCGAGAAGTGAAGATGTGGATGCTAACGAAATACCAGGCTTTCTACGGCGCTCAGATCGAGCGAATCGGTAAGGGGCTGCCAACAAAGACGCCTCCTACCACGGCATGAGACGAATTTGGAAGATCTGTGTCGCTTTTATAATATCTCAAACTTTCTAATATGGTCAGCCATCGTTTTATACTCAGGAGTTCAACAATAGATTTTCGGGCATTACACCATTCCAACCAAGCTTCTGCACGTTGTGAAACCTGTCCTGGAATCTTCCTAGTTGAGCAAATGCCATATTGCTGATGATCTCATGCGTTCACTAGAGGATTGGTCAACTGTCAACACATCGTCAAAATGAGCGAGACCTAGACGTTTTACAATGCGAAAGCTGTTATGCAGATATTGCTCCCACCTTATGCGTTGAGAAAAATGCGGTGATGTCTATTCCCATCTCCTGTGGGAGAGGAAGCAGCTCAAGATGCTCGATCGTGCCTCCTCTACCCAGCCCAGGACTTCACCAATCAACGCCTCGCATTAGGTACAGGTTTCCAGTAAATCGTGCGTTCGACGGATATCTCCAAACCTACCGGATGCGGTATACTGAACTTGGCCAATGAACGGTTTCCTTTTGGTACCAGTTTCCAGTAATGGGCCGCCTGTTGCAGTATTCGACGGATTTCAGGTCCTGCCTGATGGAGGGGGGTGACAATAGCCAATGGGCTTGCAGTTTGGAGGGCCGAGTTGCTTCCATACCGTCTTCGATGGATCCCAAAAGTTGCCTTATTTGGGTGACTGCGCTCAGCCAATGAGGATGCGTTTTATGTACCTAGTTTAAGGTTTTTGGCCGCTGTCCACCTGGAGAGTGCTTGAGTTTTCGATGGTTTTTGAGAACTTCCGGATGCGGCAGGTTGAGCTCGGACCACCACTGAGCCGCGGCGATCCCAAAAGATTTGGGACTTGCACGGCGGGCTGCATCATCGTATCATTCACGTCTGCTGTGCTGTTCACAACTCGCTGCTTTTGTGCGGCGCCTCCGTCCATGTCTATATGCTCTAATTCGGTGCGAGCATTGTCGCGCTCTCGAGTTTCGCCAAGCAAAACGCTCCTTCCGTTCCTGTACCAGACACCCACGATCCAGCAATGGCAGTCCGCCACACGACCAGTTGCTCGCCGCAATATTCACACGCCTTCGCGCCCGTACGTTAGCGAGGACATTCCCTTCGAAGACGATGCAGATCTACCGCCTGTTGTCGATCAACAGCCTCCCCGAAAGACTACTATATCTCGCACCGAGCGGGCCGTGTTCCAGAAGTTGTACAGGAAGTTTGATAATGAAGGGCGCCAACAGAAGAAGAAAGACCCTTTGGTAGATGTCGACGAGGTGTTCGAAGAGTTCCAGAAAAATACAGAAGATATCCCGAGTACAGAAGATATCCCGAGACCCTCGCTAGACAAGGTTTTCGACGAAGTGCTGAGAGGCGACCCGCGATTGCGCGCATTGCGTACAGAGAGAACGAGGGCTCGATCTAACAAGCAAGATGCTGCAGGTGCAGAAGTGGGTAAAGCGCAGAGTAGCAAGAAGAAGGGCTCGAGTGTGGAGGCAGCAAAGCTCAGAGAATTGCGTCTGGCGGAACAAGAACGGATCGATAGCCTCATACGCAACGCACCCACCGATCGCGCCCTCTGGCAAACCCTCGAGCGCGAAGTCTTTGCCAAAGTACGCGACCTAGATCTCGACAACGCCAGCGGCAGCCCCACGAAACAGCCAACCGCCAAACCCAGCAACAACGCATCGAAGAAGTCATCAGAAGCAAAAGCTGCTTACAAACCCTCCCCACCCTCCACCGACGCACGCATCCTCTTTCACAACTACCCCTACCACCTCATAACCGCCGTCATCACCCTACGCACCGAGTTCCCCTCCTCCCCCCTCCCCTTCTCCATCCTCCCCACGATCAAAAAGCTCGGCCGCTCCTCGCACGCCCTCGGCGCAACAACAACGCTCTACAAGCACCTGATCCGGACGGCATGGATCCAGCAAGCCTCCTACATAACCATAAACATGCTGCTCAAAGAAATGGACGACAACGCCATCGACTTCGACGCCGACATCCTCGGCCTCCTCGACGCAATAATCAAGGAACACAACCAGGCGAGGAGTGGTGGGCTGGGCAAAGAGATGGCCATGTTGTATGGCATGGAGATGTTTGCTGATGGCCTTACCAAGATTAATACATGGAGGCATGTGGTGGCGGAGAGATTGGGTTTGAAGAGTGAGGAGAAGAGGGCGAGTAGCTCTCTTGTTAGGAAGACGAATAAGAGGTCGGATGATCCGAACTGGAAGGGGCGGAGTGGGTGGTGGAAGAAGGATGGTAGTACACAGGGACCTGGAACGCAAGGGAAGGCTGGTGCGCAGGAATACATGCCGCTTGTTGAGGGCGTTAATCCGGGCGTTGATGGGTCTTTCCCGGAGACGGCGTCTGCAAAGGGCGGCGAGCAGGTCGTTCCGTCTGAAGACGCGGTTCCAGCGAGTGAGGAGACCGCTGCTGAACAGCCAAAGGAAGACGAGCCCACCGATGATAAACGTGCAGAAGTCTTAGTGTAGCATCATCATGTATAATACATTGTATTGTCACCCCAGACCCATATATTCACTCCGCAGACAGGACGTATCCTTACTTTCCATAATGACCAAGGCCACCATAACTCATTTCAACAGGGTCTGTAATTATAGCTACACTCCACGTCAATTCGACCTGTACACCAACGAAGTTTCCAATATCTACATGGGATTGGTCCAAACTGGCCTGTTGTTTGTCCAGTCAGCCTGCAGGGCATCAATCTTCTCAATAAGCCCCTTGAGAATGAGTGCATCAGGTGTCCCCCTCTCCGCTGCCTCTCTCTGCGCAACCGAGGTATATCCATCCACCAACTTGTCCAAGTATAAATCTACCAATCTGAAGCTGTTTGTAATAGCCGCCGCATTCTGAGTACGCATATACGTATTCCACTTTGTCTGCAGATCCAGACTTCGCCACGTGACCTGCCGACCGTTGATGGTCTTTGTGATTTGCGGCAGGTAAATCGTTTCGAGGTCGTTGAACATTTGACCGACCCGGTCTTTCTGGGCAACCAGCGTTTGGCTGATGAAAGGATCGATGTGGTAGCGGATGGCAGCGATGGTGTCTTTGACGTATTTGAAGAGCTTTGTACCGTCGCCCGTGTATGTATCGAGCGTATCGGAATTGCGTGCGTCACTGACGCCCCAAAGACCTTCTTTGAGGTTGTTGACTTCACCGTCGAGAAGAACGAGCTCGTTGCTCCATTGGTTGGTATGGCTGGGGAAGACAGCGCCAACCCAATCGATGGCGGACTTGGTCACACCGTTGATCGTGATTCTTTCTGCAACTCTGATGTCGTACCAGAAGCTTTGAACGCACTTGCAAAAGTTGGTACTTGCTTGTGGGTTGTAACAGTTGACTTTGGTCAAAGCACTAGACTTTGTCGGCTTGGCGAACTTTTCGAAGAAGTTTTTGACCATTTGGAATTCCAAGATATGCTCTGTGGCGAAGCGTCCTGTGTTACCGGCAGTGGGCGTTGCAATCTGACCGAAACCCATGTCAAGACAGTCGTTGTAGTTGTTGTAGCCATATGTCGGTATATTTGGGAGTACCTGTGCAGGTGAACGTCAGCGAGGTCAACTTGTAATTGCGAAGGTTCGCCAGGGAAGTATAGCCTACAAAGCCCAACCTTGAAGACTCATGTAAGGTGACTTACGGTCAATATGGTACCAGAGGTGTGGAAGTCAGCGCTAACGATGACCATCTTGCCACCGAGTTTATCGGCGCAGAACTCCTGGGTTTTGCGATCTAAACTTCGTGAAAAGACATGATTGAGGGTCACATCGCCAGATGCACGCTTTGCCAGAGAGCTACTACCGTCCACCACATGTGAAAGCTCTGAACACTCAGAACCTTGGTTATCGGGGCTTCCTCCAGGGCTGGGGCACAGCAGGTCCTGTAGGGGAATGTGGAATGGGGGACCCCAGGGTGTGACGCGTTTGCCAAATCGATGTACCGCTGTGGCATTGTTCGCAATTTCCGAGTGCTCATAAGGGTGGTAAAGAGGATGAGTACCGTCGATCGACGTGAAACCACGCTTAGTAGGCGCGCCTGATTGAAGGTCGGGACATTGGCCACCCTCAGGAAGACCGACCTCACCAGATCCTGGGAGATCCCACGTCTTGGTGCCCCAACCGAATGCTGGCGGAGTACTGACCTGCGCATATAACTTTGCGCCCACGTAGAAGCCATATGTCCACGGACATGAAGCTTCGGTGCTCTTACCAGCTCCAACCTCCATGCGAACATAGCCATCAGCAACAACTCCGGCTGTTGCGGCCCCAACCTTCCAGCTGTCATCAAAGCGAATACCAAACTCTGCGATGGCCTTGAGATGGGCTTCAGCCTGACCTGAAGCTAGAACAGAAGCGTAGAATTGAGGTTCCAACAGGCCGTTTTTGTCGCCCGTCTCTCCAGAATCCAATTCCTTGTCAGCCTGAGGCTCGTATTCCTCGGAGGCGGCTGGATAAGTTTGCCGGACGTCCCATTCCGCAAGATCGATCTTGGTTTCTATCTCGGCAGATAATGTGAGGCCAGCGTTGAACTCGCCAACCACGCGGACAGAGGGACCGATAGTGACAATGCCAGGGACTCGGAATGTTGCGCCTGGGAAGGGAAGGGTAAGAATTGTCTTCTCTCCCGACTCGTACGAAACCTTTATCATGGCTTCGAGAGTGAATACCGCAGTGACCTTACCACTGTTGCTGAACGTAAGGTACGACTGGCTCAGGTCAAGAGAGCCGCCTGGATTATCGAAATTGAGCTTCGTGATGAGGGTGAAACCAAAACTGGTGGAGATTTCGACATCTGTGAGAGCCTGAACCAAGACGTGGGCATTGAATTTGGCCGGTCCTGTGCCACACTCGACCTTGTCGTCAATGATTTTGGCGATGAATTGCTCATTCACGTCATGTGTGAACTCTTTCTCGATCTTGGGGCTGACCAAGTTGGTGAGCCAAGCAAGCACGTCGGATCCGAACCATCGCTTGTGAAGCTCTTCATGACTAAGAGCACCACCGTGATAGTCGTCTCGCCACTCCTCTTCAAGCCATCTCTTATGATTGCCGTCAAAGTCAGACAAGGAGCGTTTAGATTTACGCTTTGTGCTCGCAGCTGCGACAACGTTGTCCCAGTAGTCGTTCTTGTTGGAAAAGTCTATCCTCATCTGTGTATCACCAGAATCGCGAGGAACGCGCCTGAAGTTGTAGTCGAAGGTCAGATCATATACCATTGGCATATGTGACGCTCGCTTCCGAAGATGGTGCGGAATCGTTTGATTGACAGCAGGGACCATGTGTTTCGCGACGGCATAGCGGCCGGCTCCACAGCCAGCTGGCATTTCCAGGATGGTACCGGGTACGCCGTGTCCAAGTCCGATGTTTTGACAATTATTGTTCTCTGAGCCGTCAATGCAAAACATCTGGATGGTTTGTTCTTCTTCACTCGGCCCGCCTTGGCAGTTGAACAGTTCCCAATGAGAGCCATCGCGTTTATCGAGAGAATGTTGCAGTTCTTTAGGCGATGCAAGCACGACGAATTGAAATGCAGCATTGGAAGGGTCATCGTCGGTCTTGTCGCCCTGTCCACCAAAGGTGTCGTCTACATTGAGCTCAAAGTCCGTATCGACGTCGTCCCCAGTCGGGGGATCGCTGAATAGCCGATCGAGTGGTACTGGAAGGAATAGCTGTTTACCATCGGTTGGGTCGCAGCAGTAGACTCTGTTTCTTTCCAGTCGAGGGAAGCAGGATTGCCCAAAACCATACGGGCTGTCCGTGAGTTGCACTTGCTTTCCGACCGGGCAATGGTTGTCGAAGCAAGATCCGGGCTCTCCGTACCACCGGCAGTTCTTCCAGTTCTTGGCGTCTTTCTTTGGGCAGCAGTATCGTTTCTGCATGTCGACGTCAATCGCTTCGAGCCAATCAACCAGAGCATTATCGATCAAAGTCATCGCGTCTGCAATGTCGGCAATAGTGCTTAGAAATGTGCCTGAAAAGGTCATCGTCGTGTCGTCGCCGTTGCAATCCTTGCCGACGCCTGCCCAGTAACAGTCATGACCCTTAGCCGCAGGTGACTCGCAGCAATATGCTTTGTTTCCGTCTTCACAGTATTTCCCATCACCCCACTTGTTCATCTGCAACAGTACCTCATTGTCATGGCAGCGGCCATTACATGGAGGTGCTTCGCCGCGCCAGTGGCACTTGTCGGGATCTGGTGCACTGGAAACTGGACAGCACAGCTGGCTGTCCTCGCCTTTGGACCTGCGCGTGACAGGCTTCGCGCCACCGCATGGTTGCTGTTCGATTTTGAAGAAACCAGCCTTACAAGTACCGCCACAGTCAGTGACATAGCAATCAGGTACGGTCGCATCGTCCCAAAAGGAAGCGTCATCGGCAGTCATCGCGAGGGCTTTGACAGATTTTGGAGACACGACGGCGTTGAGAGCGTCCAAATCATCCGTGTCTTGATCAATGGCCCAGATGAGTAGTCCGCCGAGGCCTAGCTTGTTCGCAAAGTCGATCTTCGCCTTGAATGTGTCTTTGTCATCATACGACACCCATTGGTCTTGGTTCCAGGTGATGTACTTGACTTGAGCCTCCTTGTCTAAAAGCACAAAAAGCGGTTAGCCTATCTATCACATGTGCTGGTTTCGTCGTGGCTGCTTACCATAGTAAGGACTGATCTTGTGCTGTTTGATCACTTGTTGAATCTCTTTGTATGTCAAAGTTCCTGAGTTGTCGGAACAGGGACCAGGAGATGCTCCGCCCTTGAAATTGCAGCCAGGTCGGTAGCAAGAGGGGTCTGATAACTGGAAACTGCGACCATAGAACCCCAGCCCGAGATTGAGCTTCTCTGGTTTGATGTCGTTGCGCCAGAAAAGATCCAAGGCTAACTTGATCTCGGTCAAGTTCGAATGCCCATATATATGATTGCCGATCGGGTTCGTTGAGTCCCAGATCTAGACACATATGTTAGCATTTGCTCGAAATAAGATGTTCACATGATCTCTGCATCCGAAACCCAGACCAGCTTACAAGCAGCTTGTGGGAAGGGCAATTCCGCAAAGGTGTGTCACCTCTTCAGCTCGGTGTCTGACCTTCCGACATGCACGAGTGCAGAAGCGGGAGGCAAATATTTGGCTTGACTTACTCCATGAAGATCATAGCTCATGACGTTGACGAAGTCGACGTAATCCACAGCTTTCAGATCAAAATGCCTCAGATACCAGAAGCTAGTAGGAACAGTGAAGGAGACAACATAATGCATGAGCTGCTTGTCGTTCTCCTCGTTAAGTTCCTTCAAGAACGTAACAAAGTTCTTGCCGTCTTCAGGCTTACCCCCTCGATCGGTGGCTCCGGGATACTCCCAGTCGAAGTCCACACCGTCAAAGGCGTACTGTCTCATAAAGGCGAATAACTTTTTGATGAACAAGGCGCGATTCGCAGCGGTGCTGACCATGTCGCTGAAGACCGGCTGAGTTGCGGTGCCGTTATCGTTGAAGGTCCAACCGCCAAGAGCAATGACTGTTTTCAAGCCGGGGTTCGACTTTTTAACATCTGTGAACTGCGAGAATAGATCGGGGCTAAGGTCGTCCATCGGAACCAGATCAAAAGTGCCGGGCGAAATGTAACCGAAGGAAAAGTAGAGATGAGTAAG